>NC_135497.1:101191573-101513240 GCF_052857255.1 Amblyomma americanum
CACCCCAAGCCTTGTTATGCAATTCCATCGACACGCGAAATTTTTTTTAAACACTGTGGAGAATTGCGCGGCATCAGGATTCGAACCCCGGTCCTCTTGCACGCGAGGCGGACGCTCTACCTCTACGCCATCGCAGCGTAGAGGTAGAGCGGATGAAAGGGATTTTCGAACAAAATGAATGCTTTGAAGAGATCTTTTACCATCGAGATTCGATCTGTGCTAACGATACGCTTAAAAGGACTTTAGAAGACTGATCTTCCCTCTCAAAGAGGTCTTATAAACGAAGTTTTGGTAGTAAAGGCATCTTATTTTGGCGGGTTTTTTGGCCTCAGTATGGACACGGGGCAGGTGGCTGGTTCTATGTTAGCCCTATTTAAGACATCTCGTAGCCGACAGACGTTTTGGTGGCAAAGCACCCAATTTTGGCGGGCTTTTCGAGCTTGTGGTGCACGGGGTTGAAGATTGGTTCTATTACTGCCCTGCAGAATAGCACATCTAATTATGGCGGGCTGTTTCGGCTTGGTGATTTTCTCGGTGGGTAGTTGCTTGTCTCGACACTGACAGGAAGCGGCGGCCCCGCTCTTTGCGGCCTCCACGGTGCACGCCCGAAACGGCGCGCGCTCTCTTCAGGTGGTGGTAGTGGTTTTATTAAAAGTAATAGTAAAAAGGAAGGAAGATTTTTGCTAGCCCCGGCATCTGCCATCGATACTGAAGCACCTGAGCTGAGGCAGCGGAAATAAAGGATAGCAGGCAGAATGGAGAAATGAAATGAAAGAGGTGAGGGGACAGGAAGAGAGGATAGGGGAGGAGAATTACTGAACCAAGCCTTTTAATAAGATGTGAAGGTTCCTCATCGTGGTGCTAACTTTGGGGGCACCTCACGCAACTCTACCGAGTTTCAGCAGCGGATCCCTCGACGCTCGTCCGGCTTCTCTGCACGGTGGCCGTTGCTTGTGCCTTCCTGCGCTCGCCCCTCTCTTCGCGCCAGCGCTATGCGTGAGCACCCGTGGACCTCCCATCGTCGCCCGGTACTCGTCCTGTCGCGGTCTTTGCGTGCCTGCAGCACTATCAGCATCACTCCCTATATATTATAGCAAGGCTCTCCGGTGGTCCGTTTGCACGGTGGATATCGCGCGTTCTTCCTTTCGCGCCATCGCTGCGCGGTGGTACCCAACGGACTTTGTCGCTGTTCCACCTCCCCGCCATGCAGCGACCATCGAGCGCGCACACCTCTTCGCACCATCGTTGTGCAATGGTTCCTCGGTGATCCCCTGTTCGCGCGCGCGGCATTTCCACCGTGTTGCGTCCGCGCACCATATACCATTTGCGTCCGTCCGAGGTAATTGTGGCCACTTCTACATTCGCTTTATCGTTCACATCTCATTCTCTGGAGCTGTTGCAGCTGCAGCGTCTCACTGGGCTTAGGTTATCTCCGTGCTCTGCTGCTACCTGGTTGAAGTTGGTGGCGGTGAGTGGTGGAGCGTGCTTCCTGGATTGGTCGCAGCTGCTCTAGTGTAATGTGCCCGAGGGCTGCTGTCGTTGCAGCAGATGAGTTCGCCAGCCAACTGCAGCAGACACCTCCGGGTGTAGACCTCGAGGCCCCCTTGTTATTGTGGGTGTTGTATGGACTTGCCTACCACCGCACGTCCCTCCGCCCGTTGTCATTGCATGTACCAGCTGGGGTGCGCGGCGCTAATGGTGTCATTCGACCCATTTCTCCCATGTGTCCTAGATTAGAACTCGGTAATCACTCTTCCTTTCGTCTTTCACTCCCTCCTTCATCCCTTCCCTTACGGCGCGGTTCAGGTGTTCAACGATGTACGAGACAGATACTGCGCCATTTCCTTTCCCCCAAAACCAATTATTATTATTATTAATCACATTCCATTCTACTCGCTCCGCATCCCCCTCGGCCTCTCCCCTATCGAAAAATCTCATATGGATGCATATGTGTCTCGTATGAATTTATATGTGTCTAGTATGTGGTCATACGAGATGATATGTGTCTAGTATGTGGTCATACGAGTTGATATGTGTCCAATAGTGTTTCGTATGGGCTGATATGTGTCCCTAGTATCCCTCGTATGGGTTTATATGTGTCCTTCGTATCCCTCGTATGGGCTGATATGTGTCATTCGTATGCCTCGTATGGGCATATGTGTCCTTCGTATCCCTCGTATGGGCATATGTGTCCCTCGTATGCCTCTATGGGCTGATACGTGTCTATCGTATCAGTTGTTTGAGCCGAAATATGGATTTCGTTTGATCATAGAAGGTAGTGACAGCTAGAAGGTAGTGGCAGGTAGTGACAGCTGATCCGGATCATGAGAGGGAGATAACTAGAAGGATAAGAATGGGGTGGAGCGCATATGGCAAATTCTCGCAGATCATGAGTGGCAGTTTACCAATTTCCCTCAAGAGGAAAGTGTACAACAGCATAATCTTACCGGTACTCACCTACGGGGCAGAAACGTGGAGGCTAACGAAAAGAGTTCAGCTTAAGTTAAGGACAACGCAGCGAGCCATGGAAAGAAAAATGATAGGTGTAACGTTAAGAGATCGGAAGCGGGCAGAGTGGGTGAGGGAACAAACACGGGTTAATGACATCCTAGTCGAAATCAAGAGAAAGAAATGGGCTTGGGCAGGGCATGTAATGCGAAGGCAAGATAACCGCTGGTCTTTAAGGGTAACGGAGTGGGTTCCAAGAGAAAGTAAGCGTAGCAGGGGGCGGCAGAAGGTTAGATGGGTGGATGAGATTAAGAAGTTTGCAGGCAAAGGGTGGATGCAGCTGGCAAAGGATAGGGTTAATTGGAGAGACATGGGAGAGGCCTTTGCCCTGCAGTGGGTGTAGTAGGGCTGATGATGATGATGGATTTCGTATCACCCGAATGGGCCGATGTGTCTTTCGTATCACTCATTTGAGGCAAATGCAGCTCTCGTATCACTCATATGGGTGAACTGCGTGTCTCAGTGAGCTGATATTGTCACGAACCCGAAGACGACAAAGTTGGCAGTGACGTGCACGGAGCGCTCGCGCTAGGCCCATTGCCATTAAATCATTCCATCGCCATCTGTTATGTAGTACTGTCTTCACCTGCTTGCCGTCGCGTAACATTTGGCGTGAGGTGCGGAGTTCATCCCCATCCTGGTCCTGGAGCTTCGGTGTCCTGCATGTGCCGTGGTCGTCGGTCGTGTGTTCCTGCCCGCACCGCCCGGTTGTGCCCCAGCCCGCCAGACCATGCAGAACCGACCATGCCCCGGCCAGAAGACACGACAACTTGACGACGCCGCCGCTACTCGAACCTATGACCCCACCGACCCTAGAAGTCGCCAACATATTCGAACACAGCCCCTGCCCATGCCGTTCGGTGTGTTCATGGGCCTCGGCCGTCGGCTCAAGGTGACCTAGCTAGCTACGGCCCGGAAGCTTCTTGGACCAGCGCTCATCTGATCATCATCTGTTCATCGCTTTCATCGTGACGGCAAACCCTGCATCTTCTTCTCTTCTGTGTTCATCCGTCCTGTCACGCTAATCGTCACGCACTGCGTTTCGTCTTCACTGCCGGTCTTTCAGTTCGCGCGATCGGGACGATCGCTCGGCAGCCCCGGGTAGTGTCACGGACTCGAAGACGACAAAGTGGGCAGTGGCGCGGCACGGAGCTCTCGCGCTAGGCCCACTGCCATTAAATCATTCCATCGCCATCTGTTATGTAGTACTCTTCACCATGCTTGCCGTCACGTAACAATATCTGTCTTTTATAAGGCTCGACGTATGAAATTAAATGGATAACATTTCATCTTGTCTTTCACGCGGTGCACTTGAGCTCATAATTAAAGAACACAGGTGATCAAATTAGATCCCTCTAACGTGGTGGGATGTTAAATCCCAAGTATAGTACCATTTTACGCTGTATCAGCTTAGCACATGAATGGACAAGCATATGGCATTCCAATACTGTCCTGTTTCAAAGCTACATCTCAGCTGAAGTGCACACATTCAAAAAAAAGTTTAGAACACCCTCAGGAAAAGTAAAATTAAGCCAAGGACACCATCTAAAACATAATAGATAATGAGGCCACAAAACATTGGTCCATGGGATAAATGACTCAAGTAGCTTCCAATAATAAGGAAGTGACTATACAGATGCAAAAATTTCCCATACATATATCCCAAGCTTGAGAGGTGTGTTGAGTAATTTGCCTTCTTGTCTATAACATGCTAATTACTGAAAGTGAAAGATATTATTATAAACGAAGCTTCAGATGTCTTTTTTCACAGGTGTAATTCATTTTTTGATATCGTCCTCCACTTACACTGATGCCCTTGCATCATCGATGCATTATTCTTGTTTACATGCTCTCAGAGAAGAATGAGGCTGATGGCCCCAACTGGACACTAAAGATCTTCAAATGTTTCTTCAGCTACGGTATAGCCAGTAGCTACAAGGCACCAGGTCAGAACTATTGGTGGGTGATGCAGAACATCCCGAAACTGCAGCTTATTCAACACGGCGGTATTGCCACCTAACTTGTTGTCATGCCAAGCATTGTCACATTAAATGATGGATTTTTTAGGACAAACTTTAAGAAAAAGTGCACGGTCCTTCAGCACCCTCAAGTTCAAGAATGCCCACAATAACCGTCTGCTTAATGTGACAATCATCACAAATAAATTCATCCACATGTGCCACGAGCTCAGATGCGAGATGCAGACAGTGGGCATCCACTGCACTCCTCGTCTTTCACACTCAACACAGCTGGATCTTGCATGTACGTACAGTTTGTACCCACCTTCTGACTGGAAACATAACATACCCATTACCATAAATTGGACTCATTCGATGGTGGATAATGATAGGGAGAACACCTTCTGCCATCCAAAATTTGGTTTCGAAAAACTGTTATAACCGTACACTGATGTATACTAACACTTTCCTTGTGACTACTTCAATATCAGTGGTGTCATGTGCAAAATGAAAATATGAAAAGTGGGAACATCAAACTTTCTTTTCATTGTAACGTCTTTCCCTTTCACGAGGTGATAAATGTGTTACAGACCAGGAGGTAAAAAATATACTGATCTCCCCTCGTATAAACAGAATCCACCAATACCATCTGTTTAATGAAACAAACCTACATAATACACAAAAACACTACATATATACTATATCATGGAACAAGAGTAAGAGTTTTGTACACAGACCACACGAACAACACAGCAGCAAGTGACATACAATATTAGTTACATTTCTCCATATTTACTATACTCAAATACAACTTAAGAATGAAGTGGCAGATGCCTCTCAAAGGACCAGGCATTGTAATGAGCATGGAGGAGGAGGACACAACCAGCAGTGCATGAGAGTTTTGATGATGACGATGAGATGTGAGCCCGTTAACAGGCCAATGTGATCCATTAAACGTCTGCGTATACAAGCCGAGCACATCGAGCACTGCCACAATGAGATTAGCAATAATGAGAATGACAATGTCTCTAATGAGCTATTGTAGACGCCATGGTAGAGGGTTCCAGATTAACTTCAACTGCATATGCGCTGACAAAGCACAGCAAAGAGGCGTGTTTTCCACTTCACCTATATCAACATGTGGCTGCTCTCGCCTGGATTTGACTCAGCTTCCTTGGGCATAGACCACAATGGAGTGAATAAATGTCCATCCAAACAACTGTGACGTGACAACTAAAGAACTGAATATGGACAGGTAATGACAAAAAGAAAAGTGGGCCATATATGCCCTCTTCACTGTGTGAACATGTCGCCCATCTGAAAACAAACATAAAAATAAAAAGACATGAAGTGTCACCTGCTGAAGAAATAAACAGCCGAAACACTAGTACACCTTCATTCACAGAAATGGAGCTACCTGTCACAAGGCAACGGGTGTGGTAGGCATGCAGCAACCGAATTATATAGTGTGCGCCATCCTGATTGTCTCAGGTTGTCGTACCTTCCATGCAAACAACTTGCGAAGGGAATTATAGAGAAGCATTTGCCACTTCATTCTTGAGTTGTATTCAACTATTGTTTACACAACACACAAAAGAAAATACTGCTTCTCAAAGGAACACTAAGGACATGTCCACATAATTTCTGTTCTTAGTAAAAATATGTTGCATTGGCCCTTTCTAACCATTCTGTTATTCTGTTAACCATTCTATTTACTAGGGCCGCCTACCCGTGTGTGTTTTTTTTCTTGCAGAAATGAAGGGTTTATTTGAGATATGTCAATAAAAGAATTCCAAAAAGTTCCTATAGTTAGACGAAAGCTATATATTCGGAAAAAAACAATCCGATATGCACTGCAAACTGCCTTCAAAAATCTTTCCTGACCGAATGCTTCGTCGGAGCGAACATCTCTCAGGACACCTCAGGCGTTTTAAACTTGTTTACCAATAGACATCGGCTTTGCGACCAATATCAGATATTCAATATGCAAGATATACCCACTCCAGCGGGCTGATCACGTATCTATAGGGCCGCCTACCCGTGTGTGTTTTTTTTCTTGCAGAAATGAAGGTTTTATTTGAGATATGTCCATAAAAGAATTCCAAAAAGTTCCTATAGTTCGATGAAAGCTATATATTCGGAAAAAAACAATCCGGTATACACTGCGAACTGCCTTCAAAGATCTTGCCTGACCGAATGCTTTGTCGGATCGAACATCTCTCAAAACACCTCGGACGTTTCAAACTTGTTTACCAATAGACATCGGCTATGCGACCAATATCAGTTATACAATATGTGAGATATACCCACTCCAGCGGACCGATCACGTATCTATAGGGCTGCTTACCCATCTGTTTTTTTTTCTTGCAGAAATGAAAGGTTTATTTGAGATATGTCAATAAAAGAATTCCAAAAAGTTCCTATAGTTCGACGAAAGCTATATATTCGGAAAAAAACAATCCGGTATACGCTGCGAACTGCCTTCAAAGATCTTGCCTGACCGAATGCTTCGTCGGATCGAACATCTCTCAGGACACCTCGGACGTTTCAAACTTGTTTACCAATAGACATCGGCTTTGCGACCAATATCAGATATACAATATGCAAGATATACCCACTCCAGCGGGCCGATCACGTATCTATAGGGCCGCTTACCCGTGTGTGTTTTTTTTTCTTGCAGAAATGAAGGGTTTATTTGAGATATGTCAATAAAAGAATTCCAAAAAGTTCCTATAGTTCAACGAAAGCTATATATTCGGAAAAAAACAATCCGGTATACACTGCGAACTGCCTTCAAAGGTCTTTCCTGACCGAATGCTTCACTGGATCGAACATCTCTCAGAACACCTTGGATGTTTTAAACTTGTTTACCAATAGACATCGGCTTTGCGACCAATATCAGATATAAAATATGCGAGATATACCCACTCCAGTGGGCCGATCACGTACCTATAGGGCTGCCTACCCGAGTTCAGGTGGGGCTATACTCAAGAAGCACGGAACAGGGGGGTGGAAATGGGGAAGGTCGCCTCCCCCCCCCCACCACATTTTTCAGGGGGGGTGTGCCCCCCCAATCTCCATTTGCTTCTACTTGGATCAGATTTCTGAAAATTGAAACACATATTAGTTCTAACCTCTTAATTCAAAGCACAGTGGGGCTGCATGAGCTGCTTGGCTTAGTAGCCAGTTGTAAAACATTTGGTATATGAGTAACCTGAACCGGTCATGTCCCTACAGAATTCGATCGACTATATATCGACCTGACCGCGTACATAATCACGATTAGCAGAATTTAAACAAACTATGCACAGGCTTTTTTAATGGAATTGATCACTCCTCGTGCGTACAGCTTCCCACCTATAAGCTCCTCATTTCAATTAATTTTATATTGCCATAGATCTTTGCTCCGTTTGTTCGTTCGCACTCACAACCTCCGGCACGCGGCTTTATCATTTTGTTTTGGAATGCGAGGTGCGACCAGACTTATGCCTTTGATCATGGCCACGTGCAAATGATTCCACATTTTTCCAGATTCTTGCTGCTTTTGGTTCTCTATCTCGAAGGTTCCTTGCCAGCTTTAAATTCAGCACGACCAAGAACTGCATGGCATTCAGGTCGATGACCGCCGAGCACGCATGATTAAGCCTATTGCAGCCGCCGAGTAATTCAGTTCTTAGTGGGCGTGAGTCAGCCCCTTAAACAGTTAATTTTGGAAGCCTTTTCGTTGTCTTCCTGACAGCTGGAGTGTCGTCACCGCATCGTGATACTTTGCATCAAGCTTTGAACATTGAATATATATATATATATATATATATATATATATATATATATATATATATATATATATATATATATATATATATATATATATATATATATATATATATATATATATATTAAGGGAGCTAACAGTCACCGAAACCAAGGTGCATATAGGGGAATGTTTTTTTTTTATGTGTTGTGCTTATCAGTGGGATATTATAGTACTTAGATTAATAAATCGATTAAAGAAAATTACTTATAAAGCAGCAGAAAAAACAACCATGCCGCCGGTGGGATCCGAACCCACGACCTCCGAATATCGCGTCCGGTGCTCTTACCAACTGAGCTACGGCGACGGCTGTCCAATCTGCTGCTCTCGTGGGTATTTATGTTCATTGGGTGTAAGCGAACCTTGAGAGTGTTCACCAGCGCCACCCTCGACCATAGCGGCGGACGTAGCACGTCCTGTAATACCGCGAGTGTGACGTGGAACGTCATCTAACGGCGAGGGCGGAAACTGTGCGAGAGCCCTCTTAAGCTACCTATGGCATCAAGACTGCCAGAACCGAGATCCTCGTTAAGCTATTAGCAGATAAGTTAAATGAAATGAGGGGCCCGTTTGACAAACTTTTTTAAGGGAGCTAACAGTCACCGAAACCAAGGTGCATATAGGGGAATGTTTTTTTTTATGTGTTGTGCTTATCAGTGGGATATTAGAGTACTTAGATTAATAAATCGATTAAAGAAAATTACTTATAAAGCAGCAGAAAAAACAACCATGCCGCCGGTGGGATCCGAACCCACGACCTCCGAATATCGCGTCCGGTGCTCTTACCAACGCTGGTGAACACTCTCAAGGTTCGCTTACACCCAATGAACATAAATACCCACGAGAGCAGCAGGCCCAGACTTTATAGGTGCTTCCTGTTTGTCGTAAGCCACACAAAACTTTCTGCTTAAAGCACTAAGTAAAAAGCGCAAAGCACAATCAGGCACCGCGCGCCACTATAGCTTCCAGCTTTGAAACCGAAACCGAAAGCGATTTGTCACATAGCGACTACTTTGTTTAATGCAGTGGCGATCAAAAATCGCAGAACACTTCAAACATTTAGGTTACAGCGGTACCATAAAGCTCATACATGATAGAGCCCACAGAGTTACACTAAGCTACCCTATTCACACTCCATGGGCAGTCACAGGTGCAAGACCGATTTGAGGGGCTAGTTGGTTCTGCAGTTGGTTCTGCTTATGTTGGACCAACGCTCTGTGGCACAGCTTGACACGGAACTCATAACTATTTCCCCTTCAAAGTAGTATTTGTAACTTTTCAACTATAAGTATTTCATGGTGTGTAGAGCCCCGCGTCGTCTGCTACTACATGCGGTCAATCAGCAGTCAACTGGATGGACGGATGCGCTGCACGAGGAGGCTGCGACATGAAGCGGTATAGAGATCACGGTCGGAGACGCAAGTTCTGCCGCAGGAAACAAACAGACGAAATTGAACGAATAAAACGTATTTATTATTCTGGTTTGTAAAGAAGAGGTCATCATCATCATCGTATGCAGTGCCCTGTGCGGTGCGCGTCGCCAAGCCAATCCAAGTCTGCGGTCGTTTGCGTCCAACGTTTGCGTCGTCACTCGTGTCGGTGTGTGTGGTTGTTACAGTTATTAGATTGTGTGTTTTGCAGCCACATGTGACACTTCCACTATGGGTTCGTCAGCTGCGGCGAGCTATGCGTACGTGAAATACTTCGACCGACGGCGCAAAAGCTATCGTACACGTCTCTATGTCGTCCTTGTTTCCTTTGCGCTACACCTATCCATGATGCCTCACCGACTGGCGTTAGCGACCTGGCAAAAAAAAAAAGGACGTCTACTGGCGCGGCGGAAAAGATGAGAAGGCATTCTATTCCGCCCAAGTAATGGAGCTTGGAGGTGAGTTTTGCAGTTACTTCGCTACTTGGTCAGATTTCAGAAGTGCCAAACGTGTGATGCGTGTACAGTCAAGCCTAACGCTTTTAGCAAAGCTTGGTGGCGTTTTACATAAAGTCGATGCACATGCTTTTTTACTGTTGCGAGCACTTGCAGAACGCTTACGATACCACTTCCTCTGTGCTTGCGATCCGAGCACACAGCAGCCCAGCGCATGCTTCCCAAAGAAGGGAAAAACTGCGTGGTCGCGTTGTAGCAGGTCTCGACGTAAGCGTCACTCTGAGCGAAATAATATATCGTGATTTTTTTCATGAATTCAAGTAATTGCATGAGGCAGGGGGAAATCGGCTGTGTTCAGATCTGCTAATTTTTCGCATCATATGATTTTTGGAAAGCAATGAACGCGACACACTAACTGATCCGTTTCCGTAGCTTGCCCTGTGTTTGCTGTCGCTTTCATTATTTTATCTCTCATTTCTTGTGTTCCAGTAACAAAAGCGGAGCTTATCCAGAGGGTGTCCAAGAGAAAAATCACTGCAATGGACCTTGAAAAGTCTGAGCCAGCAACAACAGTTGCACAGATACATGTATGTACTGGGCGAAGTTTTACTGCGGATGCCTCTGCTACTGCCACTCGCACGCTTACCAGTCGCAATATGTACATTACATAGCAGCATACTTCAGAGCCAGGCAGGCGTCTCTGTTTGTGTGTGTCTAAAATATTTATGGTTGCGGGAAGCAGCCAGGCTCCCGTCAGCAACAGAGAGCTTTGTAGCAGATCTTGAATTGTAGTATAGAGATATTGCTTAAATGCTACCATTGTAAAAGATTGCGTAGGACACTAGAGAACCGCATGTGGAATGGAAGCATCGTTCTGTTTTTTGTTCTCTCATATATTGTGTGCTTCATGTCAGGTCAAAGTTTCATTTTTCGTATTGCCTCCTCACATTGTTGTCTAAAATATTTATTGTTTGGGGGAGCAGCCAGGCTGCCTTCAACAACAGAGAGCTTTGTATCGAGCCCACCGATACGGCGTTGCGGGACAGCGCACTTCTCTCATTGCAGCACGTTGTCTTAGCTTCGGCTTGCAACTCGGTGGCCTGTTTTCTCAGTGCCATGATACTGGTTAAACATATGTATTTCTGGAAATTTATAAGCCCTGCTATTCTTCGGTTATGCGGCATACCAAAGCGAATCGGGCCACGTGAGACACGGATAGGGCCTCTGATAATTATTATTCACGAGGGGTGATAATTATTATTCACGTGTCTATCGAAAACACCTGTGCTGCGCTGTGGGCTACAACTGCGGTGGGCTCTCTCCGGTCGGGGCGGCTCTTGTCAAGACACGATTAATTACTGGAAGGCACCGTTCCCCTCTTCCCGTCATCTGTTCATCGTCGGTCGCTTCTTGCAGGGAACCAGTCAAAGGGGGAAGGTCATTTGAATTGAGCCGAGCGTGGGAAGAACAGGCTCCTTCCCAGCTAGTCATCCTTTCATTTTGTGCAGTCGTCGGCCACCTGATGACGCTGTCGAAATTGCCGCTGCTGTTGCTGCGCCACCGTGGTCATCCCTGTCGATGGGATCTGCACCTTAATCCTCTTCGGCTGGTGTGCATTCCGTTCATAATAGGCCCAACGCGGACGCCACCAAAAGCTCCCCATTTGACTTTCAAACAAAAGGGGTGCTGTCTACTCTTGTAAACGGAAGGGCAGCCACACAGAACAAGCAGGGATCGAGGACTAAAGCTAGTGGTCCAAGCGGAAGGGAGAAAAACCTCTGAGAGGGAATGGAAGGAGAGGAGCATGGAAAAGTAGCTAGTTTGCCATATATGTAACTCCAATATAATGTCTTTTATTAAAGATTGTTTGCGGTTGTGTGTTCCGGGGACGGTGCCTCACAACAACCTTGGTAGAGGACATTTTCAGCCAGAGGGTGGTCGGGGCACTTTAAGTAGTGGCTGCCGGCTGGCGTGCATGTGTGCTCTGCCAAATTTGTTGTTCAAAATTTTTATTCTCTACGGAGGTCATTTTCATTTCACAGCTGAAGATGAAGCATAACCTTGCGTGTGCCGATTCGGTTGTTGCCATAAAGCTTGGTGCTCGGGTCTTCTGCCACAAGTGCTTAAAATACCTGAGAAATACCGTATGCATACTTCACCTTGCATTTGACTCATCAAAAAGAAAAATTTCCCGGTGTGGATGATCATGCCTGCACACACAGTGCGGGGCCGACATGCAAGGCCAGATTGTAATGCCTTTCATTCTAGTGCTAGCTCTGCAGTAAAAGCGATAGCATACAGACACGACGTGCAGCTAAATTTGTACAGTGCACGCACTTCAGAAAAATGTTCAACCAGCTGATATGCACGCTTGTCAAAATAATGCGTGCATTACTTGCTGGCAGCAATATTAACAGCTGGAGGGCGGCAGACTACAGTTGAGTGGAACATATCGTGATTGTTTTCTGCTTACAGCCCACAGGAATTAGTTCACAAACAGAAATTGCAACTACCACAGCAGAGTCAGTATAGGCAGGGTCGATCATTGGCGCCCAAGTAATTAGTGTGTGGTTAACAAATATGCAATAATCTGAGACTACAGCACGTTGTTTGAGCAGTGCATCCGCAGTTTTTCCCTCCTCCTCATCATCAGCCTCACTACACCTACAGGGCAAAAGCCTCACCCATGTCTTTCCAATTAACACTGTCCAATTAGCCCTCCTATGTGGTGTCAAATGCAAGTCTTTAGAGTGCGACTGCCCGTCACATATGCTTTTGAGGATATCTCGAAGCTTACATGCAGACTTCACGACAGCACACAACGCACTGAAGGACATATACTTGCGTTGTTGCCGCCGATGTATGCATCTGAGTGCAAGAGTCCGCGGCTGCCCTGAATAACTAACGTCCTTTCTTTCGCTCCCAAGGATCAGATTTCTACCGTACGCATGCGAGCAATGAGACGCAACAGCAAGCAAAGCAGCAGAGGGCACTCGCCTTCCGTGATCCATGGACGGCCTTGGCGCCATGATTGCCAGCAGGCTGGTTCTGGCGGCGACTAGTTCATGTGAGCATGATGCACCTTCCTGTCAGGAGTGAATTTTCTGGCAGCGAACAGGCTCTCCGAGCACGGCAATTTGAAAAAGCCCAATGATAATTTAAAGATTTAAAGATGTATAGACACCTTATTTTGGTGGCATGTTTTCTTCCCTACAATGATTCAGAAGACACTGCTATGAATGAATCATCATGTGGTGTTTGCCTGGGACCTATAAATAATTTATAATCGAATTTTTCTGCCATGCTGTCTCAATTTCAACAGCCGAGTGAAGACTGTGACATCAGAGAGGTTATATGTAACGTGAAGCATGGAAAAAATGCGATATAATTGCTGCTTGATCGTTTTAATTCACTACAGTGTTGAAGCCAGCCTTCCTCAATAGTCGGAATGACAAATGTAGCAGCACCGATTATATTGCAGTTTTTCATGCCTCGCATGACCTATAAGCTCACTTTGACGTCATAGTCCCCATTCAGCTCTTGAAACTGAAACGGCGCGAGAAAGAAATTCGATTATAAATTATTTAGTAGTCATGGGAGAATCTTCATCATCAGCCTGATTACACCCAGTGCAGGGTGAAGGCCTCTCCCATGTCTCTCCAATTAACCATGTCTTGCCAGCTGCGCCCACCTTATGCCTGCAAACTTCTCAATTTCATACGCCCACCTAACCTTCTGCCGCCCCCTGCTATGTTTTCTTTCTCTTGGAATCCCTTAGGGACCAACAGCTATCTTACCTTCGCATTACATTCCCCGCTCAAGCCAATTTCTTCCTCTTGATTTTGGCAAGGATGTCATTAACCCGCGTGTATGTTCCCTCAACCACTCTTCCTGCTTCCGGTCTCTTAAAGGAGTATAGACACCTAATTTTGGTGGCATGTTTTCTTTTCTTCAATGATGCAGAAGACGCTACTAGGCATGAATCACCATGTGATGCTTGCCTACGACCGCTAAATAATTTATAATTGTTTTTTTTCTGGCATGCTGTTTCAGTTTTGGAACAGCCGAACGATGGCTCTGACGTCAAAGAGGGCTTTTCCTTCACGTGAGCCATGGAAAAATGTCCATAGAATCGCTGCTTCATTGTTCTAATTTACTGCAGTGTTGAAATCAGCCTTCCTCAATTGCTGGAATGACAACAAATGTGCAAGCAGTGATTATATTGCTGTTTTTTCATGTCTCGTGACGTGTAAGCACACATTGACGTCACTGTCCTTGTTCAAGTGTTGAAGCCGAAACTGGACGAAAAATAAATGCTATTATAAATTATTAAGCGGTCGTAAGAGATTACTAGCTGCTACTCCATGTATAATAATGCCTTATGCATCATTACAAGCAAGAAAGCACGCACCCAAACGGTAGGTGTTATACTGCTTTAACGTTACGCCTATCATTTTTCTTTCCGTGGCTCACTGCGTTGTCCTCAGCTTAAGCTGAACCCTTTTTGTTAGCCTCCACGTTTCTGCCCCATAGGTGGGTACTGGTAAGATGCAGCTGTTGTACACATTTCTCTTGAGGGATATTGGTAAACTGCCATTCATGACCTGAGAGACCCTGCCATATGCGTTCCATCGCAATCTTATCCTTCTAGTTATTCCCTCATGATCCGGATCAGTTGTCACTATTGATACCTGCCTTAAATAAACGTATTCCTTTACCTTTTCCCTTACCTCGCTACCAATTGTGAACTGCTGTTCTCTTGCTAGACTTGAGAATAGGAGAATACCACAAGGTAATCCATGGATAATAATGCCTGATGCCTCATTAGAAAGCAAAAACACACACCCAAAAGATGGGTGTTTATACTCCTTTAAAGCTAGTTGGTGCATTACAGAATGTGAGTCACCAGTGTTGCCAGTAAAACCCTTTAACATCATATTTTGATCTGTTGATTGAAATCAAGTTTTTTTGTGTTCTAGTTAATGGTATTTCATTATTTCTTTGCTCCTTATTTGGAAAAATTATTTCTCGGGACTCTGACCAGGCTCAAGAAGTGTAATGTGATAGTAAACAGAATATGTTTGAAAATCCTCTGAAGTTGCCGTTTAATTTACCTTGTACATTAGTCTTTTGTAGCAAATATGAACACTTTTCATACTTTGCAGTCTTCCACTAGCATGGATCCTGCTGCACCACAGAACCCGGATATCTTGCTGAGGTCAGCAGCCAGGTATGAAGGTGTCGCATATTTAGAATGTAAGACAAGTGGGCTTTGATGCCCCATCGGCCAGTGCTGATAAAGGAGCAAAACACAGACGGAAGACGAGGCTGACAAAGTTCAGTTTGGTGCTCAGGAACGCTTGGCTACCGGGGTGCGCCGTGCTAACAAAGATTGTGGCCGTCCACACTTCTTGTTTGATTTGCGTCTTTACACTTGTGGAGGGGCTGGGTGCGCAGTGCTAACAAGAAGTGTCGACGGCCACAATCTTTGCTAGTACAGCGCACCTCGGTAGCCAAGCGTTTTCTGTGTGCCAAACTGAACTTTGTCAGCCTCGTCTTTGCCTGTGTTTTGCTCCTTCTTCAGCACGGGGCGCTGGGGCATCAAAGCCCAATTGTCGATCTTACAAGAATGATTTTGTAAGCTTGAAATGCTTTTAGGTCTCATCCTTGATAAATGCAGGCAAACAATCTAGAAACCGGAAACATGGGGATGAGCATCAGTGCACACCTCTTGGAAATGGGAAATTTTCTGTCCGAATAATATGAAGCAGAAAAAAAATTGCCTGCAGAGCAGCCCTAGGCACAATTTTAACCTGTGGCAGCTCGGAGCAGTATTGCTTAGCGATGGCTTTGTGGTCGAAATGCAGTTTTTGTTTGTGTTCTAGTTGTTGACATTTCATTATTTTGCAGAATTATTTCTTGCAACTCAGACAAAGTTCAAGAACTGTAATGTGATAATAAACTCAAAGTGCTTTAAAATCTCCTGGAGATGCCAATTAAAGGAACACTGAGGAGAAATTGAAGTTGGCTTGTATCGATAGAATATATAAGCTCCTGATCACAAAAACGCAACTCTTACTGAAAAACAAAGCTCTTGTAAAGTAGAAAATAGCAAGAACCAAAATACAGGTATCGCCGCCCCAAAGCAATCTCGCAAGTACAAGCGTGATAACGTCATTGGACAAGAGACGCCACGTTGTAGGAATTTTCCTTCCTACATGAAGCTGCGAATCTGAGGCTGACAAAAGAAGGTTGCGCGGTTCAATATTGA
Organism: Amblyomma americanum; assembly: GCF_052857255.1. NCBI lineage: Eukaryota > Metazoa > Arthropoda > Arachnida > Ixodida > Ixodidae > Amblyomma > Amblyomma americanum. The sequence goes on from NC_135497.1 coordinate 101,208,007, forward strand.
AGTAAGTTTTGTCTTAAAACCGATAGTGCACTTTTATCACACAAGGAAGACAGACAAAAGACAACCTGAATGTTGGAAGCAAAAAAAGCCGATGCTTGGCGGCTCCACAGGCGGCCAGGAAAGTTTCGACTTGTTATGGCGCTTCGCGTCTATGAGCTTTGTGTGCCTCATGGTTTTGTTTTTAACGCGTCTCGATTTACAAGTGCCGAACAGCAGAGGAACTCCGTGCCGCTTCAAGTGCTAGTTAACCTTTGAAGGAGCCTGTTAAGGCTGGTCAGGTGATTGCCGCGGTCGATGAAAAACCATGATGGCACGATGGTCGGTGATCATACAAGGCAGTTAGCAGTATAAAGAGCACTTGTGTCGTCGTACGCTCGCTTGGCGAAACATTCCCGGCTGTGCCAGTCAACTTCAAACTACTTAATGGAAATCATTTATTAGGGACGGGAGACAAGGTACAAGGCAGTTAAAAAAAATTGATGGCCTACCCTCCGCAAAATAGAGACATGCTTAAAGTCTCCGCCAGTGCGGTCAGAGTGCGCCGAAACTGCCGAACGCGTTGGCGGTCAAGCACAGTTGGAGCATAGAGGGTCTCGGTTTGGCCGATGTGACGTCTCCATGCAGCGCGCGCGCGCATTACTCCGGAGTGTAAACGCACCTTAACAGAGCCTGCGCTTAACAGCTAACCAACGTATTCAGTGGCGGCACCTATGGTAGCCACTGAAACCCCCCGCCCACTCACTGAAAAAAAAGAAAACCTGTGCCGAGGCTCAGAATCGAACAAGGGCCTTTGTAGTTTTAGGCGGAGACTCTACCACTCCGCCACGACGGCTCAAGATTTAACTATGAAAAAAGGCGCATCTAGTGATTGCACTCTTCCGATGCAGAAGTCTCCGCGCTTTCGCTACTTATATCCTGGCCTAATACAGCTAGGCCATCAATTTTTTTAACTGCCTTGTACCTTGTCTCCCGTCCCTAATAAATGATTTCCGTTAAGTAGTTTGAAGTTGACTGGCACAGCCAAAGAATGTTTCGCCGGGCGAGCATGTGAAGACACAAGTGCTCTTTATACTGCGAACTGCCTTGTACGATCACCGACCATCGTGCCATGATAGTTTTTCATCGACCGTGGCGATCATTTGACCAGCCTTAACAGGCTCCTTCAAAGGTTAACTAGCACTTGAAGCGGCACTTGGAGCTCCTCTGCTGTTCGGCACTTGTAAATAGAGGTGCGTCAAAAACAAAACCTCGGGGCACGCAAAGCTCATAGATGCGAAGCGCCATAACAAATCGAAACTCTCGTGGCTGCCTGTGGCGCCCCCAAGCATTGGTTTTCTTTGCTTCCAACATTCAGGTTGTCTTTTGTCTGTGTTCCTGGTGTGATAAAAGTGCGCTATCGGTTTTAAAACAAAATTTACTTCAATATTGAACCGCGCAACCTTCTTTTCTCAGCCTCAGAGATTTAGCAGCTTCCATGTAAAAAGGAACATTCTTCCAAGGTGGCGTCTCTTGTCCTATGACGTCATCACGCTTGTACTTGCGAGATTGCCCTGTGGCGGCGATACCTGTGTTTTGGAACTTGCTATTTTCTACCTTACAAGAGCTTTGTTTTCTGTAAGAGTTGCGTTTTTGTGATCAGGAGCTTGTATTCTATCGATACAAGGCAACCTCAATTTCTCCTCAGTGTCCCTTTAATGCGCGTTTATAGCCTGGCGTAATGCATGCACGCGCACTGCACACCAACGTCACGTCGGCCAAAGCGAGACCCTCTATACTCCAACTGTGCTTGACCGGTGACGCGTTCGGCAGCTTAGGCGCACTCTGACCACATTGGCGGAGACTTAGAGCATGTCTCTATTTCGCGCCGAGTGCGCCAGCTGTGCCAGCCAGACCAGACTGATACGGTTCCATGGCGAGGTGCGCGTTGTGACATCATTCAATAGCTTCGGTCGTTAAGCGGTGCTGTTCTTTTCGAACTCTCGGCTAATTTAATCCATTCACAGTACACATCTGAAGGTACATGCAAGTGGGCGAGAGAACCCGGTCCAGTGGACCCTGTACCTCCGGAAATGCGGAGAAGCCGTTGAAGCGTCGGCCTTACTTTCAAGCTGCCTACTTTAAATGCAAGCGCCCTTGAGTACCCATCCGTTTTTGTGGCAAAAAAATAAATAAATAACCTCGCCCTTGCAACCGTGGGAGACCTGGACGCCGTCTTCTGCACCGTGCAACCGCGCCGTTCAAGGAATCACAATCTGTTGACCCCAAAGCCCCGGCCAGCCTCCGATGGGCGCGACGCACTGACCTTGTCCTGGCCCCTCGCGACTCCCCGCACTGGGGTTATGATATTTAATTTGCAACGGCTGCTCATGGCGGAAGGGGGATCGACCCGCCAGCGCCTAACTAACCGTGCTCCCTCAAAGGCATCGCACGTTCTGTGGGGCAGAGGTCGCTGAAATGCAGGCCGGAGTTTTTGCGAGAACTTTGTCATCGGGCTCGGGAACGGGATCCATCGTAACGCTGGCAAGATGCTGGTGCAAACATAAACGAAGCAATGGTAGCGACCCTCGATAGATGCCTTCAACGTGTGGGGGCGGTAGCTTTCATTTTGGCTGCTGCTAGACCGCACCACTAGCCGCGAGAAATCACGGAGTCTGCGTTTACGTCATGTTTCTTGTCACTGCGTCCTGTAACGTCATAAGAGTGCGCCGTGATGTCATAAGAGTTCCCGAGTTTGAATCGGAGTGGCGGGAAAAACTTTTTCAACTTCGAATGCAAATTTCTTTGAAATAAATGCATCTTTCGCTCTCGGACAAGCGGCAACAAAGCCATGAAATGCTGAACTATCAGATTTTGCTTACAAAAGAAATTTGATTGAGTTCTCCTCACTGTCCCTTTAATGTACCATGTACAGTCTAGGTCAAAAGTGTTAAGGCTACAGCATTCAGCTGCAGTGAAATCAATGTTCCTAGAATAATTCATGTAGCGGATCATTCAAAACTGTAGTCAAGCAGGAAGCTTCTGTATCGCAAGAAGAAACCTGCTAGCACTTCAAGGTCACTTGGTCTTTAATATTGCTGTAATGGCTCTGCTATGCGGCTGAAGCGAAAAGCCTTTGGCCTTAAGACTTCACCGACACTGTACATTACTCTTGTTGCAAATGCGAACACTTTGCACACTTTCCAGGCTTCCACTAGCATGGGTCCTGCTGCACCATGGAATCCAGGTGTTCTTGCTGAGGTCAATGGCCAGGTACGATGGCTTCTCATATTTAGAACTAGTTTGTAAGCTTGAAATGCTTTTAGCTCTCGTTCTTGGTAACTGCAGGCAAACAATCTAGAAACTGTGGAAACGTATAGGGCTGAGGATCAGTGCACACCTCTCGGACACGTGGAATTTTCCATCCAAATGGCGTGGAGCGGAAAAAAATTGCCTGCGCAGGAGCCCCAGGCACAATTTGAACCTGTGACAGCTCAGGGCAGCTTTGCTTAATGAACTCTTAGATCACTAAGCCATGACCACAACCTTTCACCTTTCATGTTCTAATTAGCACAGCCTCTTGTGCTAAGATTTAATTGCTGTGTTTTAAATATTCATAATCTTTCATCTGTTCGTTCTGTGTTTCCGAATATTTGGCAGCATTACTGTTGCCAGGGTGCAGTGGAGCCTGAAGTAAAGATAAAAAGGCTCATCTATGTTGTCAAAGGCAGCTTATATGATTGCACATAAACGCGACCTGGTGGCCCATCGTGCTGCTCACTCCGAAGAAGAGAGCGATGTGTCATGTTTTATCATTAGTAGCGTTTGCAAGGAAAACTGCCATTTTCTTAATGTTACATATAGGAGTCCTGAGGAATAGGATTTTAGCAGTTTTAATGTGGCAAATACTTCTCTCCCCAATCTGTTATAGGGCTTTATACAAAGCATATGTGCAGCTGTTTTATTGCAGATCCACCTCGGGAGCGGAAATTGTCAGTGCAGAGCGGTGGCGCTGGCTTCTTTCCCAAGGTCGAGACTTCCTGTTTTGCAAGGACGCCACAAAACTTTTGTGGGGTTCCCCACAAAAGTGACGCTCCTTCCTGGTGATGCTCCTTCCCCGAAGAGCCTTAGGGGAAAGAGCATTCAGGGAAGGAGCATCACCGGCTCAGTATGCCGGCAATCGCTTAAGGCTGGTGGCATGCAGAAGCCTCGGATGAGCTCAGAAAAACTAGCATCTGTGGGCAGTAAGCCTCTTATTTAGGTACATTTCCTGACTGACAAAGGCATTTGTTTATTTAAGTGTGCATGACTTAAATACCTTTATTTTACAGCACCTGCATGTCTTCAATATTGTCATGATTAATACTCTTTCAGATGCATTTGATGCATACATCAAAGCTGCACAAGCTGCCGAGGATGAGAAAATGCGCAGAGCAGTTGAATTGCTACCTGGCGGACATGCTGAGGGACATCAAGTAATCATCGCCTGCACCTGCCCCTGTAGTCAATGGCTGTAGTCAGATAAAAATGATAAAATAAAGGCAGCAAGAAAAATTATTTCATTGACTGTAGCCTGGTATTTAGTGCTGGGATGCAGCATTTGCTGCACTGAAGGGTTGCAAGTTCATTCGGGTAGCCTACATATTCAGAGGTATTAACTGTACACCAGAGTACGTGTTGCAAGGCCATTGTATCCCCATGTCGAGGCCCTCGTATCTGTACGAAGGTATACGAGGGACTGGAGTGACACATATCCAATAGCGTATATATGAGGCACGTATCACCCGTATATATGTGTTTCGCCATACGTGGAGAGAACGCGTATGCAATACGAGCATGTATTCATACGACCATATATGTGGACACATATCCAATAATTGCTTATATATGAGACACATTTAACACATATATACGAGATTTTTCAATAGGGTCTGTCTTTATACGTACCCAATGCCCACACAATCCCGTTCTCCAATCCCGAATTCCGAGCAGTGCTCGTTTTAAAAGACAGCAGAACTGAAAGTCTTTACGCCACAATACTGTCACAGTACCCCTATCTTGTTCTCATGCATGGGTATTGCTTGATTCGCCTCTTTTATCAAGTTAGTATACAGAATCTGCTTTCGCTCTTGCCAGAATAATTTATTCAGCGTGCTTATTCAGTCTCCTCGCCTTCGAAGGCGAGGAGACTATACAAGCACGGTGAATTCGAAGGCGAGGAGACTGCATAAGCACGGTGAATCACTATCCGGACAGGCGAAGAATGCGCGCACATATTATTTACACTGGACTGGAGCTGTACTAAAAGCACCATTACTTTTTTTTTCTCAGAGTCGAAGCCGCGGTGGCTCACTGTTTAAGGCTCTCGTCTACTGAGCCGGAGTACCCGGGTTCGAACCCGAGCGCGGCGGCCGCGTTTCGATGCAGGCGCATCGCAAATGGCGCCCGTGTGCTGTACGATGTCAGTGCACGTTAAAGATCCCCAGACGGTCGAAATTATTCCAGAGCCCTCCACTACGGCACCTCTTTCTCTCTTTCACTTTCACCTTCCTTCGTTTCCTTGCGGCATGGTTCCGGTCTCCACCGATATACGTGAGACAATTACTGCGCCATTTCCTTTCCTCAAAAACCAATTTTCAAGCAGCCATGTGCACGCCAAGCAGAGGGCGCATTCAACAGAAGAGTAAAAACAATATCGACTCATTTCCTGGTGCGCGTTTCGCTTAAATGGTCTGTTTTTGAGTTGCAGCGTATTGGTCAATAACTTTGTAGTTTACAGAAGCTATTGCGGGATTAGAGAATAGTTGATGTGCCACAGTCTGCGCAAGGAGGCGGGAAAGTTCACGATCAGCTTGGGCCTCATTATTTTAAATTGATATAGATCGCTTCGACATGGGCGATGTGGTCAGGCCCATTTTAATTTTTTTTTTGTCTGCCCACCATGTAACGAATGTTTCGCGACATAACAAGCGCGGTCATGTGCATGTCACGTCTCAGGTGATTTTGAATTGGATCTTACCTGCTTGTGTCGTAATGCTGTTTTTTTTTTTTGATGCACCATTCGTCTGCATCAGATACCGGTGATACGACTTATTCCAGGTTCGCTCTTTTTTCTCCGCTACCCCATTTAGTTCAACCTGCTCAGACGCTGCTTGTGCCATTTGTTTTTTATAAGGCCTTTTATTCATCGCAATAAAGAGCGTTGTTCGGATATTTTTCTCTTCAATTAATTGTAATAACTGCCGTTGACGCCAGCATCACGCTTGCTGCGTGCAGCAGGCTTGTTGTGCTGTGCACAGTGTAAGCTTGATGTAGGCCTACATAGTTCTCTAGCTCCTCTTTTGCTGAACAAAGTTCGCAGGAACAAAATGGGGGCCACAAATCGTATTGTATTCGTATAGAAAAGGTCTTCCTGTTGCTCATTTCTAGGTGTTTTTATTGCGTTTAGAAAAGGTATTCGATAAACCACTTATAGAAGTTTCTCGACTATCCCTAGAAGAAGGATTCTGAAACGTCTTTTTACCCAGACATTAGACGACCTATATGACTGATTTAAGAGGCTAACGAGCTGAAAACGGATTTTCCATGCACGTTTTCTAGCTGTTTTTTTTTTCATTTCGGATAGTTGCTTTGAGGACGGCCTTTATCTCAGTTTGTGCTACCTTGGAACCTGCGTGTCTCAATGCACGTATAGGTTCAAATGTCACTACTGTAAGCGATCCTTCGACGTTTCGAAGAAACTTCGGAGTATCACTGCGGTTTTGGGCAAGTCTGGTTTTTCCGGCTGTCTGACTTTCTGAGGGAAAAAAAAGGGGGGGGGGGGGGGCACCAGTGGGCTTTTACCGCACGAGGCGGATTTAAGGTTGTTCGACAATGGAAGGAATCACTGGCCCGTCGTGCAACGGTTTGGTCTCAGACCCTTTCCCATGCATTTCATCTCGCAAAAGCCGAGCACCAGGCTGGGGTAAACTCTGTGTCCATTACAACCGATGGGTACCTGGCGGCACTGGGGATCGAACCCAGCACCTCCCGAATGCGAGGCGGATGCTCTGCCACAAGGCCTTCGCTTCGGTTAAAGACGGCCGCCGTTGCCAATGGGGCAATTTCTCAGAACGAGCTGGGTCATCTTTCTGAGGGTTGAAACCCCACGATGGCTGAGCACCAGGCCGGAAGCGCCCTCCTACCTATTTCATCGGTAGGCACCCGGCGACACCACAGTAGGAGGGAGCGCCATAGACACCCCTGGAACGGGCTTTATTCGTAGTAGATAGGCGGGGTACTGCTGCTGCCGATCATATTCTGTACAGTTCACTTTCAATACCACAAATTCTCCTCTGAAGGGGATTTTGCATGAAGGGTGGGCATTCCTAATGACCAGAAGTGGGCAAATACCCTCATTTTTACTTTTCCACCCTCACGTTTGAATCCATGGCCCTCCCTCACCCTCGCCCTCATTCGGAAAAGTTATCCGGCCCTCCCTCACCAAAATAACTCGTGTTTTAAAACGGCCGTTAGTCAGGGTGAGCCGATGATGTGAGGACGAGGGAGGGCCAGCAAATTTTTTGAAGTGAGGGCGAAGGTGGGAGAGTAATAACAATAATAACAATAATTGGTTTTTGGGGAAGGAAATGGCCCAGTATCTGTCTCACATATCGTTGGACACCTGAACCGCGCTGTAAGGGAAGGGATAAAGGAGGGAGTGAAAGAAGAAAGGGAGAGGTGCCGTAGTGGAGGGCTCCGGAATACTAACGGCCATTTTAAAACTCGAGGTATTTTTGTAGTCGGCAACTTCTGGCGATATTACTGAGTAATAAACGTATAAGAGAAGAGAGAGAGTGTGTGTGTGTGTGTGTGTGTGTGTGTGTGCGCGTGCGTGCGTGCGTGCACTAGTATACATGAGACGAAACCGAAACAGTTACGAGTCCCAAAATATCACTCAGCCTTTACTTCTGGCATGCACTGCATACATACATGTGCTCTGCGCTTATAACATTTCACTGTTATCAATCATAATCATCAACCTGACTACACCCACTGCAGGACAAAGAGCTCTTCCATGTCTCCAATTAACCCTGTCCTTTGCCAGCTGCGCCCACCCTATGCCTGCAAACTTCCTAATCTCGTCCACCCACCTAACTTTCTGTCGCCCCCTGCTACCCTTGCCTTCTCTTGGAATCCAATCTGTTACCCTTAAGGACCAGCAGTTATCTTGCCTTCGCATCACATGCCCTGCCCAAGCCCATTTCTTCCTCTTGATTGCGACTAGGATGTCATTAACACGCGTTTGTTCCCTCACCCACTCTGCCCGCTTCCAGTCTCTTAACGTTACACCTATCATTTTTCTTTCCATGGCTCGCTGTGTTGTCCTTAGCTTAAGCTGAACCCTTTTCGTTAGCCTCCACGTTCCTGCCCCGGAGGTCAGTACCGGTAAGATATAGCTTTTGTACACTTCTCTCTTGAGGGATACTGGTAACCTTCTTATTGATGATCTGAGAGAACCTGTCATATGTGCTCCACCCCATTCCTGTCCTTCTAGTTATTTCCCTCTCATGATCCGGATCAGCTGTCACTACCTGCCCAAGTAGGCGTATTCCTTTACCATTTCCAGCACCTCGCTGCCAATTGTGAACGGCTGTTCCCTTGCTAGATTGTTGAACATTAGTTTGGTTTTCTGCATGTTAATTTTTAGACCCACTGTTCTGTCCTGTCTGTCTAACTCATTGATCGTGATTTGCAGTTCATCTCCTGAGTGACTCAGCAAGGCAATGTCATCAGCGAATCGCAGATTATTTAGGTATTCTCCATTAACTCTTATCCCTAACTGTTCCCATTTCAGGCCTCGGAATACCTCCTGTAAGCAGGCGGTGAATAGCATTGGCGAGATCGTGTCTCCTTGTCTGGCGCCCATCCTTATTGGAATTTTATTGTTGGCTTTATGGAGGACTATTGTAGCTGTGCAGTTCCTATATATGTCTTCCAGTATTGTGACATAAGGCTCATCTACACCCTGGTTCCGCAATGCCTGTATGACTGCCGAGGTTTCCACTGTGTCAAATGCTTTCTCGTAATCAATGAAGGCTATATATAGGGGCTAGTTATATTCTACGCATTTCTCTATCACCTGATTGATAGTGTGAATATGAGCTATGATGGAATATCCTTTACGAAAGGCATCCTGATCATTTGATTGATTAAAGTCTAAGGTTGTCCTGACTCTATTAGCGATTACCTTAGTAAATACCTTGTAGACAATGGACAGTAAGCTGATCGGTCTGGAAGTTTTCAAATCCTTGGCGTCTCCTTTCTTATGGATTAAGATAACGTTAACGTTCTTCCAAGCTTCTGGTAAGATCGAGGTCATAAGGCATTGCGTATACAGGGTGGCTAGTTTTTCTACTCCCCTCCGTCCTTCAGCAGATGTGCTGTTACCTGATACTCACCAGCTGCTCTTCTCCTTTCCATTGCTCCTAAGTGTGCCTTTACTTCCTCTTTCGTTACTGTCGGGATGACGCATTGCTGTGCGCTAGTATCTTATCTATATCTATCTTATAACTGTCTTATCTATATTGCTAATGACATTGCCCTCTTTATCTCTTAACGCATACGTCTAGTTTTTGTTGTTGTTGCCTTCGTAACGTGGCACATACCCACGACGGGGGGATTGGCCAGGGTTTAGTGGGGAGACCTCTTAGAATAGGCCGAGTAGACTTGTGCCAAGCTAATAATGGTTGTGCCTTGGGTGAAATTTCAGAGTAATTAAAAAGAAAAGGAAAAAATCAAAATATCGGGAGAGAATATCTGTGAATTAAATATATGAAAATACCCAAACGGTCTTTTAAATTCGGAAATTTTTGAAACATTTAGCAAGGGAATCTGCTGGTAGCTGTTATATAATTGTGGACGTACTCGCAAACTTGATGCAATGCAAAACCCCTGGCGCTCGCGCCGAAAGAAAGGAAGAGGGGAACCGACAAAGTGAGGCCCTGTTGGGCCTCACTTTGTAGTAAGTGTTTAGTAAGAATTTCTAGGTGTGCTCTCCTCTGCTGTGTCTGGTTTTTACCTATGCCTAATTTCCTATTCACCGATTTTAGGCTACCTCCGTTCTTTAGAGCATGCTCGATTCTCTCCATATTAAACTTTCTGATGTCGGCTATCCTTGCGCTTATTTATTAACTTCCATAGCTCTACTAGTTCTATTCTGTCTGTAGTGTTAGACGCTGTGATGCTTTGACGTTTCTTAAATCTTTCGTCTCCCTGAGATATCTTGCTGGTATCCTGTCGAACCGTCCTACCGCTATACTTCTACTGCGCACTCCGTAATGATAGCCGTCAGATTATCGTTCATTGTATGGACATTAAGGTCGTATTCCTTATTAAAAGCTGAATATCTGTTCTGCAGCGATATACTGAATTCCTCTATTTTCCCTCTTACCGCTAGCTCGTTAATGGACTGCCTCGCTTCACTAGCTTCTTCCTTTCATTGTTATCGATATGAACTGCTAAATTGAGTCAGCGCGTTGTTGTGTCTGTGTAGAGAAAGATTATTTAGAAAACAATGCAGTAGCGTTTACCACGACAATTACAATAAATGCTAAACACAGAATAGACTCAGAACAAGGAAAGTTTGTAGGTCGCTAAATTACCATTACCCGATGACATTGCGATAGCACTGGGACTTCTGAATTTCACTGCTTCTAATCTCCCGCCATTTCGTGCGGCTTGCAGCATGCTCGTTCCATATGATTGCACGCGCACGGGTGAAAGATGATGAAGACCACGCTTTCGAACTACAGCGTGGGAGATTGGGAGTTTAACACGCGTAAACGCGGGTACGTGACGACGATCGACATTACAAGCACAGCGAGAGCTTGGCAGTTCGTATACAGGGAGGCCGTTAATTAAGATTTCTCCCAACTGCTTCATCTGAGGGGAGTGTGTGAACCGACCAACTTTAAACCGGAGTAGCACTCTCCCTTGGTTATGTGCTCAGCCTTACCTCGCGTCTGCTGCTCTGTTGCTCTGTCTTTTTGCGATGTGTTTCGTGGGGTTTCCTGAAAGCTTTGTTAATAATTTAATGTAAATAAAATATATTTTGACGTAATGAATACCATTCTTTAAAATTGCTGTGGCGATGGCGTAGTGGTCTGAAGCAGCGGCCAGCGGAACTGAGTTTTTAGCGCCGCAACGGGTTCGCATCCCGCTCCCCCAGCTATGACTTTTTTTTATTTCATTAATTACTGTCTTTCCCCAGTGTGATGCCGGCCTTGCGCTGCAGTGGGGATCTTATGCTGCCGCTTGAAATAAAACATTATTCAGGCCACTTGAAAATAAAACGGTTCGCTAAAATGCAGCATTTGTGCTGACTAATCGTAATCACCAACTCCTAGAGTCTGGAGTGAACGATTCCTGTGGTTGCCATTTTAATGCCCTAACGTTTTCACTCTGCCGAAAAGCGGTCGTCTGTCTTTCCGAAGCCTGCTTCTAGCACGTACGTGGGCCGCCTTGGCCACGTGACGCTGTAACGTCATCACAAGCTGTCCACCGGATTGCGAGCAAACTGCCCACCGTGGCAGTTCAATCAATGATTAGTCGCGAGAGATTCCTCAGGAACAACATGGATCTCACAAGCCCCACCGATGACAGCACCTGCCATCGCAGGGCAGTGGCACAGCTTAACCGCTGTACCTCTGCGCCAGGAGCGGAATCAGGTTACCCTGGGATCTGTGAATCTAGAGAATAACCAATTCCACTGCAGTACGTCTAAAATGATGCAATATCTCGTGAACTTACATCATAAGATATATAAACCAAAGTAAGCTAGTTCAGGTCAACCAAAAGCATAGAAAGTAAAGATAAAACCATGCAAGAACAGGGCTCGTGGTGCTTGCGCGCAATAGCGATAATTCGTGGTTCACCCCAAGCTAAACCGCCCATGATTTTTTTTTGCTTGCACGTGTACGCTTTACCCAACTAAACGCTGAGCGTCAATTCCCTATATACCATGCCTGCAAAAAAATTTAGTTCACAAAATCAGGTGCGCGATTACGTGGTCACACGTCTCGCCCGCGGGGATAGAAATAAACCAAGGAATGTTCTTGTTATTTGGAAAGCAGTACAGTTTTTTTCTTTTTAGCACGTCGTACAATGCAAGGCGGAGCGAGCAATGATTCAAATTAAGATGGTTAAAGGGGTGGAGACGCCACATTTTTCGTTTGTGCGTTCTTTGTTTCAACCGTTGCTTACTGCTTCAGGAAGCATGATACGCCCTGTAGGAATTATATATGGCCGGTAAATAATTTTTATCGCATTATTAAACTCGGTGGTTTCGGTTTCTGGGCGGCAGTTTGTGCTGTGACGTCATGATCAAGGAATTGCGCAGGCCGCCTTGGTCACGTGGGACTCAAACGTACACCGTGCTGCATCGTCTGCTCTCGCACGCACGTGCTGCGCCAGCATAAGCAGACAAGCGACCACTGACAGTCACATCGCCATGTCGCAGTGAGCGAGATTTCGACGAAGGCGCGTCGTTTTCGGATTTCGACGAGTACATCACTTTTTTTTCTTTCTTTTTTTTGACGGAAGCAGCGAGGACGACCGGGAAGATGTCTCTGTTCACGATCCCACAAACCACTTCAGATTTGACCCGCTTCCAGCGATGAAGATACAGAATCTGTTTGCGCCTGTCTTCTGCGGTTGTTCTGTCTCTTGGCGCTTCTATGCTTGGCCATACCAATGGGAATGTTTGCTCTGCCGTTCAAAATTATCTCCTAGAATCAAAACGTCTACCATCACGAGCTTTCGTCCTGCCCATCCCATTATCAGCTTCTGTATTTCTGTTTTTACAACCACTTATAGTAATCCCTACCCCTTCTTTGCCTAAATTGTAGTTTGTATGACCCCCCTAACCTCCTGCAACCACCTCGGCTACGGAAACTGTGCGATCCAAATTTTGGTAGGTCATCCCATGCTTGCCACATGCAACTGGTCATTTAAATAGTCACCGCCTGGTTATGGCCAATCCCCCTTGTGGGTATGTGCCATTGTGTGAGGACAACAACAACAAGTTGAGCGGCGGGTCAGCGTTGAGTGGTAAGGCACTATCGTTGACATTTTTGTACACTGTGCTGTTTTCCAATGTAGGCGGCGTATGCTATATTACCATTAGGCCCTTTGTCTCGTCGTGCTGTGAACGCCTTTGTGCTCAAGAAGATCATGATCGGCAAGTGCTCTTGTGAATATTTTTTTAAGAGAAAGTTATTGCCCCAGGGCATCAATGATGGGTGTAGGTGTGATGAATGATGTCGTAGAGATTAAATGAATGGAAAAAGGGTAGCTGATTTGATGAAGTCCAGTAGAGAACGATGGTACGGTCCCTGCATCCAAGCAATGTATGAAGCAGGGTTGCTTGGTGAAAGACCCGCTACCATCAGGTGCCGGATCCTTGTAGGCTTGAGAGCTGGGCAGTCCCACAGTAAGTGATGAATGTTGGCTTCAATGTCCTCGTGTTTACATATCGGGCACCCTGGCCGAGGAAACAAATCTCGGTATAGTGAGGCCACTTCCGAGTGACGGCTGGTGTCAGGGCAATTTCTGTAGCGCGCTATCGCACAGCTGGTAGGTAGGTTGTTGAAACTTATAACGAGAATGTATGCTGAGTTTCCGCAATGAATAACCAAAGCAGACTGAACAATGAAGTAGGGAGTTTGGGACGCTTAGCCAACGTTTCGACTAGAGGGGTTTCCTTCCCATTTTTCTGCCCGCGCTCGATCTCTACCACAGCAGTATAGTTTGTCGTTGCAGTTGCCGCGAGCGGTAAAAAAGATGTAATATCTGTCGCTTTGCGGTCATATTTACTCGCGAGTAGTACGTATGTACACAATCAAGTAAGAGGATGGCGCCTAAATTTATTCTTAAGTTTTCTGTCCGCGTGATATATGGTAGAGTCCGAGATACGATAAAATTCGTATTTATTGCAGGTGCACCTGTGGTCGGTGTCGGCCCATGATTTATTTTTGGTTTATGGGGGTTTAACGTCCCAAAGCGACCCAGGCTATGAGAGAACCAATGGAAACGAACCAAGCCCATGGAAACGAATCAAGAATCGCTGTGTTGCCGCGAAATTCCAAAGGTGGCAGCCCGAGTGCCGGAAGGGGCCGAGTGTGTGACCGACCACCCCACTTTTGTAAACCCGTGCCTCAACGTGCATGCTGTAGAGCTCGCGTAATATACTCCAAGAGAGGACAGGCCTTCGCTTGTCGACGCACCTGATATCCACACGTACGTATGAGCGCATGCGCTTGTTTACAATCATGAGCGTGTATAGGCGTGCTGCAGGACCTATCACGGACGCATCGCGAGTTTTATATGCGCCCCAACGATACAGCAGCTTGATTTTGTAATGTAAATTATATTTTTATTTTATTTTTTACGCAGTGCAGAATGTCATAGATGCCTTTTGGATTTTATATTTGTGTTCTCTACAGTGCTATAGCTTCATGATACAAGCGTAATTCACTAAATACATTGACTGCAAGCATACGAGTCACTCATCCGGGTTTTGTTAGTAAATCTGAATTTTACATATATACTGAGCATAGGCAAGGAAAACACCATGCATGCATGTTATTTTCTGCTGCCTACTGTTCACAACAAATCCTCTATACAAGGCCTGTCATGCCGATATAGCAAGCTGTCAACACTTAGTGATGTCTGTGATAATGCCTTGCCAGCTTAGTCGCAGATGCCTACTAATATGTACTTTTTTTGTCTCTTTAGGAGGTATATGTACATCGCCTACCGGCAATTTGGATATGTGTTTACCTGTGTTGCAGAAATCGCAGGGCACTGCAAAGCTGCATGGTCAATAAAATAAGGACTGCGTTTCCAACAGCCCGCTATACGTGATTCAAATATCCAGAGTAAGAATTAAACTTGTTTCACTTGTAAGAATACACTCCAGAACTGCAGTATTGCTTTATTTCATGTTTGCATTCATGATGGTCACAACTCATCTCCACCTCAATATGCATTAAAATATGACAGCAGTAACGTAACCAAAAAAAGCTGTCTGAATGATGGTGGAAACATTTACCACTGGTAATAGATGCATGTTGTATTCTCACAGCAGTCATAGCTCGAGCAGTGGTGAAGACAGAATCGGCTCTTTGCTTCTGCTCTGCTGTTTGAATCTGACATGTACTTGTCAGCAGCTTAAACAATTCACGAATGTGTTATGCCTTTAGAATTACTGCTCCGAGTGAATGCACTACTAAGCATTGCCTCCAGAAGTTCGGTTTGAGAAATCTCTATTGCACACCCCATGCACTGTGCCTCAGCACATGGGCTAGATTCAAAAAGCTGCAGTAGAAGAGGACCGCAGTCAAACAGGCGGTGAGCGTCTTGCACAGTTCCAGGTTTCTGATGAAACAATTATACTTTGTGTACACCACATTGAGTAGGCGCTCAGACAGACGGCACCCCAAACTTTTGATAGCCAAGTAGCAACTATGGGTGATGCCAGCCTGTTTGTGATTGCTCTTGCAGCTCTGCAATGCATCCACATTTGATGCAGTGCTCAACAATGATAAAAAGTGGGTCCTGTATGATGCTCTCAAGTGTACTGAACATTGGCAGGTTGTTCCCGCAGGACCTTGTGCCTCACACCGATACATCGCACCATACCAAGTGCTCTATTTCTTTTCATCACATTGCTCTAGCTATGACTGCTATGAGGGTGCACAGCACATGTATTCGTCATGGTGAACGTTACGACACACCCCAACTTTCTTTTAGGGCATGTGAAGAAGTTATCCCCACATTCGTGTTTAGTTCCGCAATGAGACAGCAAGAACCTCTCGTTACTTCATACAACAAAAGAGAGGCCATGTGAAGTGTAACCAGTCTTTTCCTATGCAAGTTAACAACAATGGGCATCTCTAACACTTGGGTAAAGAGCAGGACTAAGCATAGAGGCTGGTTTTCATAAGTGACAAATTGCAATGAAATGCTGCCTGTCTGCTCCTTTTTCTTATGCCAATTTAATGAGCATTTTTTTGGATCACGATATTGTCATTGCTACATACATGTAACAGTAAGCAAGCCCAGTGATTTTACATGTGCCAGTAAGAACAAATGATGATTATGGATTTTTATGGTGCAAGGGCAGCTATGGCCAAAGAGCGCCATGGCAGAAGGTATTTTCGACTTCTCAAGGTGGGGTCAAAGCATTTCCCAAGCATTTCACCCTAACTGTAAGAACAAATTTGGTGACAAGTTCTTTTGTGGTGTACGTAAGAAGTCTGTACCTTGCAATGCAACCAATACAAAACTACAAAATTGCTTCTTCAACCGTCACAGAGCTAGACACATTATGAGCAGATTAACATGTAAAGAACATGCAGAGTAACAGTTTGTTCCATGAAGCAAGAAGACATCTGTAACAATAATTACCTATTGGCAGCTGAATACATCATTGTGACAATGCACAAAGCAGAAAATGACAGAGCAAATAGTAAAACATGGATGAAAGGTATGTGGGAGATTAAGCAGTAACAAAAGCTCTCTAACATGTTACAGTTCGCCTGTTCAAATTGCACGCCCTTTATCACACAGTTAATGGACAGTGTATTTGATAGATACGTCACACCTCCACAATATCAATTCTAAGGTGGCTGTGCTCACAGAAAAAGGCTTTAACATACTGTAAAAGCCAGTTATCTCCCTCGTCACAAAGGTGCCTGTCAGAGCCGAGAAGGAAAACGCTATATAGTAAAGGAGTGTGCTCAGGATTCAGCCACAGAAAAAACTAGACCGTCGCTTTTCAGTCTTTGGTCTAACTCTTCACTGAAGGTGTTTTGATCTTCCCTGCAAAGCAGAGTTTGTAGTCTCCCACGGTCAAACAGTATTGTCTAAGGCATTTTGTGCACAATGCCTTGCCACATTCAGCCAACATCATGCTGTGGCTATATCCCCTCTACATTTCTGAAGTAGCACTGAACCATTTTCATCTATTCAGACCACAGAAGACGCATATGGGTTAGCTGAGAGAAAACAGACGCCAACCAATATTTTTTTTAACTTTGCCCAACATTTCGGGACCAACTCGGTCCCTTCTTCATGCGTGAGTAAAGTGTGCCAGCAGCAGCGGGGTGCTGCCTTCGCTCGCCCTTTGTTAGCACGTGGCGCAATCCACTCACGTACACGGCGGGGAGCATTCCTGGAGTCCTATTCATCACCGCCTTTGCGAGCCGGATGTGCCATGCCTAGACATGTCGCCTTTTGAACAGGTTTGGCTCGACGGCCAAGACGCTCACCATTTCGAAGGCTATTCGGTGGTCGGTGCTATCGCAGTGTTCGGCGAGGGGGTTGGCTCCTGAATTCATGAGCCGGATGTCATTTTTGCGTTGCCTTATTCTTTGGTGAAGGTTTTTTGTTTCACCAATGTATGAAGCCAGGCACCTGGAGCATGGGATTTTGTAAACGACACCCAGTTCTTTTTCTCTGGGGACGCGGTCCTTTGGTCGTGGAAGCGGCTTATTGTCGAAACAGGTTTGTGAGCCACGTGGATTCCATGTTTTCCCAGAATGCGCGCAAGTGCCTCGCTGGTTCCCCTCACGTATGGAAGCATGAGCGCGCTTTTCGTTGTTTCACTGTTGGTTGACCCCCCTGTGCTCCGAGCCTGACGGCGACCAACGCGTTGAATAAAGCCACGTGTGCAGCCATTCTTCTGTATGTCGACGAAAACGGTGGCTTCTTTTTTCTCCACTTCGGAGGAGCATATTGACTTTTCTCTTCTCGGTGCCCAGCTGACGTGGTGTTGAACCCGTGGCCTTTCGCCAAGGCAGAAGTCTCGTTTGCAGACAGCGATCTCGATGATAGGTGGGTGACAAAGTTAGAGACATCACCAGGCGGTCTACTTGCCTTGTCTTTCTCCTTTCGCAACTTGCAGGGACCGATTGAAGGGACCCAGCTGGTCCCGAAACGTTGGGCAAAGGTAAAATATTGGTTGGCGTCAGTTTTCTCTCAACTATCTCAAGAGCCCAACCAGACGGACTTCCGTTGAAGATGTTTTCGTTCAAACGCATATGGGTGATAGGCATTTCTGAAATGGTACAAATCTTTGTCATCATGACATGGAGTCAGATACTTGAGGCAAGTTCCTTCAATGTCAGCATCAAAGCCTTCGTACAGCATACCAAATTTTTAAAGTGCGGGTAAAGACACGGGATGAGACAACTGGCAATTACACAATGCAAGTCAATGTTGACTGCGACTGCACAGGCGGGCTGTTCACAAAAAGTTTCTGAATAAACCTAGTTGCGAGTAGAACTTGTGTACCATCCAGTTATATCTTTGCCTGCACTTTCAAAATTTGGTATGTTATACAAACTACTCCAATAGACAACTTCACGAAATGTTCTAAGAACACTAAAACAAATTTCTGGAGAGTCATAGTGGCTATGATGAGAACTAATGTGTACGTGTGACATACTGTTCAGGTTTGGTAGAGTGCATCTTGAAACCGCGCAAAAAAGACAAGCGACGAGGAAGAAACCAACAGGACAGAGCGCGGAACTTCAACTCGTTTATTAGAACATTGTGTCACATTTATACAATCATCGCAATCGCGTTTGGTTTATGGGGTTTAACGTCCCAAAGCGACTCAGGCTATGAGAGACGCCGTAGTGAAAGGCTCCGGAAATTTAGACCACCTGGGGATCTTTAACGTGCACTGACATCGTACAGCACACGGGCCTCTAGAATTTGGTGCTGGTGCGCCTCCAGCTTACCAGCGCTAGGCATCGCCTCTCAAGGCATGCATTTTTGACGGCCACATCAAGCAAAAAGATTTCGTTGCAATCAATACAGTCTGTACTCTTCATTTGTTTTTATTGTGCTTACTTTCCTGGGTCACTGCGTTATTTCCGTAAAAAGTGGGAAGCGGGTAACGAGGAGGCTAGAAAAAGTGAGAAGCGGGTGACAAGGCTAGGAAGCACGCATTGCGCTCCACTCAAGCAAGAAGTGGCGATTTTTGATTGCGAGGCAGAGTTTACAGTGACTCCTCGGCCACTGTAATCGAGTTTTGCAGCCACAGGTATTTGTTGTATCTGAGAATTGATTCCAGCCACTGCCTTTACACATATTTCGACAGTGGCACTGCTGTCGTTCGTAATAACCGAGCGTTCGTCACATCTGCAACTGTTATAAGTGGGCTCGACTTACCAACAGTAGTTGTACAGCGCTGCCTACACATCCAAACTTTTGTGCACCACCTCTGAGAGCCTACTTCAGAAGCTCAAAGCAAATGGCAATGAGGGAAAAAAGCAAGAGCAAACAGAAATATGGCCTTTGGCTGCAATCACGTACTTTCATAAACTGTCTCACAACTTAAAGATGACAGTGAAGTGCAACAATGTTGATAGTGTGTTTCCAGTCGCAGTGTGCACTTTGCTGGCAAAACCAAGGAAAAATCCTTGCTCAATAAAATGCGTCGATCTATTCATGGTCTGTGTCATGAGTGCTATCTATGAGATGCCTTTAATGTGTGGAAGTGTGCACATCAGCCCAACCGGCAGATGCCTCAATGAGAGATTACTGAACACTATCAGCTTGTACTCAAAAAAGCCAGTGGTCATCTGCATAACTGCTGTAAGACATGATAAGGGTGCGAGCCACTGTATAAAAGTATGAGAAATATACCCAGTGCTTGGGACGGAAATTGAAAGACTAATCGCTAAGAATATGCTGAATGCCAAAGCTGGAGAACTATGCGCAAGCACTCCATCATCTTACCAACTGACAAGGAATTTAGTTTTTTAGAGCGGTTCCAAGTTGGCCCTGCCTTTGCTGTGATGCACTGACACCGCCTTTGCAATTATTCTTGTCTGCATTTCTTGTTTTGTTTTGGCTGAAGGGGGCCTGTGTTCTTTGTTCTGGCGGTTGCAGTTTTGACTTAGCTTTTGCTGTTGCCTGCCTACCATAATCGAAACGGTTTATACATGTTACTCTGCTTTTTCTTCGATGTACTTGACACCGCAGTTTTAAAGCCTTGCTCTTCTCTCCAGCTTTACTTGTCATCATATGGTCATTGGCTCGGGTTTCTATTGGCCACACTCGGTTCCGATTTCTTGCTATACTCATGACAAAACGTCTTTTACGTTTTCGATGGATCTGTACTGATCTGATGTTTCGTTTTGCTTTATGGTTTATGGGGGTTTAACGTCCCAAAGCGACTTACGCTATGAGGGACGCCGTAGTGAAGGGCTCCGGAAATTTCTACCACTTTGGGTTCTTTTTGCGCACTGACATCGCACAGTACACGACATGTTTCGTTTTGCCTATGCTTGCTTTTTTTACTCGTGTTTCCTTGCTGTGAGGTGGATTGAGGTCGTGTTTATGAGCAGCTATTCGCTCTGAATAAACTGTTGGTGATAGTTCAGTACCAGTCCTGTCTGCATTTTTGTTCGTTTTCGTCTTTTTCCACCACATCCTGTAATCATGGGATCTGGTACTCTGCCATGGCAACAATGCACAAAGCAGAAAAGGCATAAAAAAGAGGTACCATGCATATGACATAACATCATGCAATGCTATTTCAATAATAATAAAAGGATGAAACGGAAGCTGAGCAAGCTGCATACGGCACAACAATCAGACAATTCACAGACATGGTGATCTGTGCCATTACATAAAAATGCACTTTCAAAAATAATGGACCCTTTGGCAGCTGGTCCAATGCTACGGTACCAACGTGTAGAGCACAATATGAAGCAAAACCTGAGACACGAGCACTTCAAAATACTGCCTATACTCAGTTTCACAAGATGTTTGCAGCACTACAAAAGGTAGAGTTCTCACGTCCAATCAGAACAGCATGCACTACATTACTGTGTTCCTACGTGCCTGTCGCACCACCAATTACTGATGGGCGGCTCCATTCATCTGAAAGAAGGCATACTAGAAGAACTGCAGATTGGGCTAGTTGGTGATGCATAGTGGTGGTTCGACAGCGCAACAGCACACACAGACCAAGTAGGTGTGTGTCTCGTCTCCTACTTGGTCTGTGTGTGCTGTTGCGCTGTCGAACCACCACTAAGCATACTAGAAGTTAGCTTCTATTTCCAACAGGTTGCGCTTGATGTCTTTTATTTTCTTTTGTTTCTTTTTGGACAGGCGAATGCCCATTCCAAAGGAACTGGCCCCACTTTTTTGTCAGCATCTATTCATATCAGTTCCTCTGTTGTCACGTCACACTTATTTTCAATGTTCCTGTCATGTGCATATAAAGTCCATTCGATTTGCCTGCAGTCCCTGCACCAGTTCTGTTTAGTTCCGCGGCAGTGCCGCGATCGTGCAGCGCCAGTTC
Organism: Amblyomma americanum; assembly: GCF_052857255.1. NCBI lineage: Eukaryota > Metazoa > Arthropoda > Arachnida > Ixodida > Ixodidae > Amblyomma > Amblyomma americanum. Next base: position 101,229,347 of record NC_135497.1, read on the forward strand.
CAGCAGTTGAAGTGCTGCTTTGCACTGGCTGCTTCCAAAACGAATGGTGGAGTGCAGATTTGTTCGTCTGCTAGCCTTGGCGTCGCCACCAAATTGCAGCCAGCAGCGTAGTGCCCAAATCAATGGCCGCCAGCATCTCAAACCGTGTGAAGAATTTTCAAATACACATCGCAGCGAAGTGTTTCCATGAATCAGCCTCGATGCAAATTCGCGGCAGCTAAGCGAAACGCACGTGTGTTCTACTGAACACGACTGAGGTGTGCGAGCGCCGACTTGCATGTTAAGCAGTTGTTGCAACAACGTGCATCATGCGCTGCATGCGTTTACTTTTTAGTTAACATAACTGGCTTCGAGTACTAATATAACTTTATTAGTACAAAGGAAAGACGCCGCTGATGGGTCCGTCGCGGGCACGATGGTCAAGAGATGCAAAGTGCCGGCCAGGGCCACCTTCCCCACCTCCGTCGCCACATTCTCGGGTGGCCAATTACGTTCCATAAGAGTTGGTGGGCCTGTTTGAGGCAGCGTTCTCATCGACGAGTGGAATAATTTGAGAATCACCGCCGTTTATCGCAAAGCACAAGCCATCATATGCTTCCATGGCAGCTGCAGCTGCACCATTTCGGCACCGACCACTGAGGAGGTGCACAGTTTTCCTGAACTTTCCTGAACTAGACTTGCACAATGTCTGCACTTTTATTAAACGACTCTCATCGTGCAGACGGCACCATCTTGCACCGCTGAAACGAATGGCTAAGTGCAGCACCGCGAGAACTTGTTCATGTAGTGCAGGCGAATCGAACGGACCTATAATTTTATTTATTCCAGTGTGGTCACTGCACTAGTAAGCTGGGTCGAATGCAGGCAGAAGCAGCAGAATGCCGATGCTGGTGAAATGCAAAACAAGCTTATGTGCTGTGAAAAAGTCGATGCACAAGAAGTCAAAATACATCCCGAGCCCTCCACTACGGCATCTGCCATATCTCGTCAGAGACGATGTCATTCTCATTTTCGTTACTCTCACTGCAACAGTACTGAATGGCTCCGACTTGAGCATGCTGATATAAGGAGCCACGTTAGCACGTTAAAGGGGCTCATTTCATCATCCTCATCACAACTCCATTCAGCACTGCTGGTTGTGTCGTCTCCCAGGTTGACAACAATCGCCAGTCCTTGGTCAACAACAATGTCGATGATGTGGTCCAGTTTTGTCATCATATCTTCCTCATTGATAACATGCTGCACATAATTCTTCCATTTCTCAGCAATCACTTGCATGATGTCTTGCCAAACAAGAGGCTCCACGTCTTGGAGCAAAAACGTCTTGTTTTGACTGGCCATGAAACCCTTGCCGTCGCTCTAAACAAGCTAAATCGGGTTCGGTTGGCAGCGGATGGCCAGCAGCTGCAGCGATGGAGTCCACACGGTATCGGTCCGCACCTGTGTTCACGCTGTTGACAAGTTTCATGAGCATGGCCTTCATCATGTTGCTGCTCCATGCGACACCTTTTCCGGACAGCCAAGCCTGTATGCCCTTTTTGAGGCCCACCCGTGGCACTTTATCCTGTTGCACAGAATCATATGGCTCATAGTCCATCACTATAACACTGCCGGCTTTTTAGGTGACAACGCTCGGCCCATTGTCCACTGGTGAAGCGTTCGCTTGCTCCCCTGGGTGAGTTTTGTTGTCGCCCTCTTGATGAGCGCATTCGTAGTTGAACTACCCCCGCATTCTACGCGAAGCGCTTCAAGAAGCGAGCTGCTTCGCCTGCTTAGGAAAACAGCGCACGGTCGGTGTAGGACACACAAGCGACAAAGCCGACGCCATGTAGACAAATGGCGACGCATCACTAGCTCGCAGCAGGTGTCTGCAGAGCTGTGTCCGCACGAGCTTTGTTAATTTCAGCAGTGATTGAAACACTCTCTACTATTTAAATCTATCAGTCCAAAATATGTTTTGAATTGCTGTGCTTGTTGTTTGGTTAACAGTCCTGCTCAAATATTTGAGGGACTATGCTTGCACGAGAGGTCCGCCATCCGTAGTGCTGCAAACATCTTGCGAGATGGAGCATAGGACTGTAGGCATAACATGCAACCACTCCTACATATTCCAGTAGCTTCCGATGGGCTGGATTGTCTGTTGCGTGACCCAGCCCTTTCCCAACAATCTTCAATTATTCCTGTTTGGCTCTACACATGGCCACTGTATCCCAGCAAATTTCTTAGATTCACCTCCCCATCTGACTTTTGGCTGCCCCTGATTACCTTATCCTTGCCTTGAAATCTTCTCCAGTAACCATCCGTTACACATCCAACATAAGCCGAAGAATCTCACTGAGTGGTTCGGACAAGCCGACACCACCCAAGTTAACTTGGATCTAAAAAGTTTGTGATGAGTCGATCTTGTTTGTGCTGGTTTGCTCCTAGAACAGTTGACAAGAGGGTCATCTACAGCCTACATCGTTAGTTTTATAACAAAAGGCAGTGTAGACAATTAATTTTTGTCTACCACTTGCAAGTTCTTTTTGGCACGGCAGCATGGTTTTTTTAGTGTCTACACAAGTACTGCTGGCCTATTACTGGAAAAACAATGCATTTCTTTGTTATCTAGTTATTCTGTTAACGACAATTGAGACAAAGGCATACAGTGTCTTTTTCAAGCGAAGCACACAGAGACGAGTTCGTGATCAGATCCTGACATAAAATGAATATAAAGGCACAGATGACACTGAGTGCGTGTCAGTGAACAAACAGGAACATTATTCACCTGGAGCCTCTCTTTGGTTTTGTTTTCAGGCACATTCCAAGAAGATATTTTTTGCTGCCACTTTATAGGCTGAACTGCTAGAATACACAACTTTCTCTAAATGGTGACCTGGTATCAATATTTGATGAAGCCTGCCAAAAAAATAGCTGCGAAGCTCAATGTCGGCATACTTAGCAAGGCCTCTCACATGAAGTGGGTGCCAGTGACCAAGGAGGAGACACAGGTGTTCCTCTATCTCGTGCTCGAAGGAAAACAGTTCAGATGTAAAGGCAATACTGGTACTGGTCCAAGAACAGGCTTTAGAGAGCAGAGGAGCAGTACCTACTTCCAGCATAAACAAGAATGCTTCACTTTGTTGGAAATGAAAGCGTCACCGATCTTGGTGGTTATCCACAGCTAAATCTGAATGCAATATGGCCCTTTTCAGACTCACTTGTTGGACCTCTTGGCGTCTCTCCTCAAAACGAGGCTAATTCTAGACCTCAGTATACTCTCGTCGCTGCATCTCTTCTTACTGAACACCTCTACACTCTGCACGTAATTAATCCAGAGCCTTTCACTACAGCATCTCTCACAGCCCATCTGGCACTCTGGGACGTTAAGACGTGCTTGTGCGAAATATGTGACAACTGCCACCTCCACAAAAGATGTGTGTGCGACCACATCACACATTCTCATCATCTGTGCCTGTAATAACACTAGGGTTGTCTTTTCGTGGTGCAAAACTTGAGGTGGTCCCGCACTAGTGCGGCCTTGTCCACAGGGTCAAAATAGCTTGTAAGGGGTGGCGGCGGTGGAGGTAGGGCACAGAGGTGTGCAGCGCCAAAGCTGCTGCTGTCCAAAAGCTCTTCAACAATTTCAAGGAGATTCCCAATGTAGTCTGCACAAAACAAGCGAAAAAAAAAAAACATAAGAAAGTGGGGTACCTGCTGCAGTGGTGTAAGTAGAATTTAGTTTGAAATCACAGAAATAAATTACAGCAAGTAGTTGAAAACAAACAGCCTTGAGGTTGTACTACAGCAGGGTGAGAAGTCTCAGTGACATCATTGTTTTTTTTTCAGTTTTTTGTTTGGCTGCACGCATGTACTTTTTTTGCATTATCATTTTATCATTTCTCGTGCATTATCTTTTCTTACCTATTAGTTCTGAACCATGCACTTGCAGCAAACAGTGCCAATGTTAACCGGCACAGTGCATTTTGATGCTCTTTATGCATTGCAGCACTATCAGACATTATTATTTTTTAGCTATTAGTTCTGAATCGTGCATCGATCCTAAGGAAAAAAAAACTGAAAACTATGGTGCCTGCACCGTAGGCATTAAAGTTTTTCCTTCCCTCTGGAGCTCTTTACGCACCATTGGTTGCAGGTTCTTTGAATGGGCATGCCACTGGCTTGCTTTTCCTTCCCTTCGGGTATTTGACTGCCCATCGCTGCTCGCCCAAGGAAGTTCTTCCTTGCAACCTGTCAGCGTTCTCATTATAATGCAATGCAGCCAGTTGTGTCCTGTGCAGGAACATGCACAAAGTCAGAAGTGCACATCTCTACCTAAACATTGGCTAAAATGAACACACAGCTGACCTCATAGAATGCTTTCATGTGAAAAGAACTTAAACAGTCGTGCCCATGTATATGAACCTGATATTCACACGGATTTTGTCCGTTGCATCCGAAGTTCATAGTAAGTGCATTAATGTAGAAGAACTTGCGGGGCCAGTTGGTGCATAGCTCTCTTGGGCTGGCATTGTGCACACGAAAGATGTACATAGGAAAGAGCAGAAGATGACAGTTCTGTCATCTTCTGCTCTTTCCTATGTACATCTTGTCCTGTGCGCAACACCATCCCAAGATAGTAAGTCGACTTGCCTTATTACAGCCAAAATATAAGTCAGACAAAAGTGGTGTTCATTTCTCTAAAAAGTCTGTTGTGCACCTCTGTTCCTTCAAAGCAGGGCCTATCAAGTCATTTTCTAAGTTCTCCAGTGCGACCGTATGCTCCTGGCTCAGACCGCTGCTGCAGACGAGCCGCTTTAGGTATGCAAAAATACCAATAGTGACTGCAGCATTAATGGAAACTGCTAGTAGGTAGGCATCCTTAGCTTCAATCCTAAACAAAGTTGGAAAAAGGCATCAACGAAGTGATCGCAGTGCATGTGTATGCAGAACATACAGTATGTGCAATACTTGTGTAAAGCACTTGTGCAGTGTACTGGACTTTAAATAAAGCGACACCCTGCTGCAGTTGTTAGGTTCTTGAAGCAACCTTTGCACGGAAGTAGGTACAGCCGCACAGACCTTCAAAACAGGTGGGAACCTATTCTTTACCCGAAAACTGTCGCCTAAAGTCTGATTTCAGTTTTCACTCATCAGTGTGCACTGCTTCGATCTATACAAGGGTGACACAAACTCGCTGCGGTCTGTGCACTGCCTGCACCGGCAGCAGTGCACAAGGTGGAGATCCGGTTGTGTAGGCAATGCAAGTCACATGATCGGATTTACCAGCAAACATATCTCGAGACCAGCATTCAAACTTCTTGTACCGCTACCAGTGGTTGATCACCGGCAGTGTGCGGTATAGTTTGCTGCACATGTGTACAGCAACTGACCTTGTAGCCTGTCTGGGTATGCTTGGCTGTCACTTAGCAGCAATTTCAACACCGACTTTTTTATTAGGGGTTAGCACAATCTTTGGGGGAGAATACAAGAGCTGGGAGACCAGCTTTCGTCAGCATGCTGGCGGGAGACATGCCTTCTTGCATTCACCTCTGCATTTTATAACTTCAGGGGCAACCACTACCCCACCCCATCCCTCGCCCTCCCTTACCGAGTGATGGGTGACCTTGCTAACCAGCCCCGCCGTGGAAGACCAGCTCGTCCTGATCTCCAGGGGCCAGGCGGCTAGGGAAGCATATGGGTCCCGTGAAGAGGGAACCACTCCCATCGACGGCGTCTAAGCAGACGTCGAGCTCGAATCAATAAAGTTGTTTCTCTCTATCTCTTTCAGGGGAAAGTTTGCGGCACCTCCTCGTTTGTCAAAACTGAGCGGTGTGGCCACAGTTGTTTGTTTTATCCAAGACGCAGTGCCATATTCATAACACATATTTTGACCATAACACCACCCTGATTTCGTATTAAGAAAGATTTCGTTATACCTTTGGCCGTTACAAGTCTGCTCGACCGTAGCTACATGCGTGCTGCACTGTGAGCATGGCATTCCCATCACAAATAAATGGGTGGAATGTTGTCACACAATGTGCCTCAGCACAGTGCATTTGCCACCTGAATTGAAGGCCAATTTTTGTTTTCTCTGCAGTGTCACTGCAGGCCGTGACTCTGCAGCTCTGAGCATGTTAAGTAAAGCCTCTGTAAGTGCAGATGATCACTCACTACTTGCTCCTCTACCTTGTTACCACTGTGAACCAACATCCTTGACGTGCTTGCCGCAGACATGACTGTCAATGCAGATATTCACACAAAATTATTTGCACAACAGTGGGTAAAGGAAAGAAGGAAGTTGAGACAGAAACATGTTCGGATGCTCCGAGAAACCCAAAACGTGCTTCAAGGAACCCTGCTGTTTCATGGACCCGTCTGAGAATGCCTGCTTTAGGGCTTTGTATTGTTTTGTACGCCACCGTGCAGAAATATTGTAGCTGGCGCAGTAGCAAACACAAGGAAGTGTATAGTACAAAACATCTTGTCCCATTTCGTAAACTGCGGTCATGTGGTGTTCCATTAGTTTTAAATAAAACTAAACCAGGCTGCATGGCTGTAGTTTTATTGAGACATCTCATGTAGCTCTTCAGCTCCTAACATGGCAAACAGTTAGATATATTGATATTTTTTGCATGGACAACAAAGAATTTGTAAACACACCAGGGTAGGTATTTTAGACACATTACTGCCGCCCTTTATAACATCTAGCACAGAATTATATAAGTGTATTGCTGATGCGTATGTAAAGAAATCAATACTTTCATACCTTGCCAGCATTCCATAGAAGAAAAATGTGAAGCTCTTTAGTGCGAGCCTATTGACCAATGAATGGAATGACTCCACGCTTGATGTCTGGCATGACGCTGACACCTGCTTGATGTCGATAAGCAGGCGGCTGTTTTCAGCTATAACCCTCAGCTTTATAAATGCATCGGTACCTGGTCACATGAAATAGAAGGATACAGCATTATATAGAAGCGGAAAACTTTTGAAGGGCTGTCAGAGTAAATCATGAAGAATGCACCAATGAGCAGGTCTACATTCCTCTTGTTTGCAACGCATCAACCAGACACTTTATCATGATCATGACAATCAAGGGTAATCATTTGGACCGCCAGCATTGAAACAGCAAAAAGCGATCTCTACAATATAAATGCCAAGTTACTTGACACGACAGAATTACCTGGCAAGATCCACTTTCTGGGCAAGAGGTCCCCGTGGTCACAGTTGGGATATTCATCACTGTGCTTACAGTGCTTGTTCTGCACGTTGTTTAGAAATGATCGCCAAACGGCCACCGCAAGCTCACCCCTGGCTCCACCAGTCTTCACTGAAAAGTACAAGTGGTTGATGATTGACGTCACCCACTCTCCAATGAGATCGCAGCCTCGTGATCTTGATACAGCCTGCAGCTTCTTTTTTAGCCCTGCACAAAAAAAAAACAAGCAAGTATTCTTAGCTGCCGTTTAAACAGTAATTAGAACACCCGCATCACCAATAAAGCTCTCAGCCAACTGAAAGTTTGTCTTCCATGATCATCTGGACACTGTTAATTCTTTGAAAAGTTAGGCGATGTTCATAAGTAAATATCAATCTGCATGACAGAACCCACACATGAACACACAACAGGTATGCACAGCTTGAATGCTATGCATGGTGAACAGCACACCTATGTTTTAATGATAAAAAAAAAGGCGGAAGTACTCTTTCGTAGCAATAATTTTGCAATATTAACAGCTTGCAAGGAAAGTTAACTTCCAGGATTGAACACCAGGATGAGAGTATTTACACCAGTTAAAGCTTCCTACAGTGCTGACATGGCAACCTCTGTCATCCCCTATTTGGCCTGCTGCACTTCATGTACTACTGCTCATTCAGAGTGCAGTCTCCCGGCAGACAGCAGATCAATGACGAACTGGAAAGAGTGAGGTACTAACATTTGGCTACATGCCAAGCATCAATGCAGTGGGGGACATCAGGTCGCTCTTTCAGCAAGTGGCTGCGCACCTGGGTGTGCCTGTCTGTGACAAGTTTAATGACACGAACTTTTTGGCTGTCAAGCACCCTCAGGAACCTCTTTAATCCCTCCAGCTCCATGGCAGAACTGCACGAGACCTCATTTGACTGCAACAGGAGATCAAGTGAAAGAAAAGTTAGAAGTGACCAAAGTGGATGCACTCCACACGAGAAAACTGGAAAGTCTTTTACCTGCACAAGCTGCACGTCAGTTATGCGTTTTAGTGACGTGTCCATCAGCGAGTATGTTCCGTAATTAGCGCAAATAGCCTGGTGAATCTGCAAGACTGTCGCCTGCCAGCTGGGCACCAGTTGTGCTTAAGTTGTTTAAGAGAGAACCTTTTTGGCATTTCCAAAGCTGCAGCAAAAAATAGAGACATATTAGTACATAAGCAACGCTAAAGGCCCAGAGAAAAATAAAGGGAAAAGGCAATAACTGTAATGCAATGCTTATAACAATACACCCATAGCAATGGGAAGCATAGTGCTACGTAAAAATAATGTCACTTTTCTCATGACTAGGCACCCAAAAACATGCCTAAAAAATTTATCCGTGACATTAGCTGTATGACCTTGCTTATGTGAAAGCTATTTTTCTAGTGGACACAAAGACAGTGCTAACAAATTATGCCCACCTTGTGTGCAGCCAGGACCAAAATGTCCTTCTGTATGCGGTAATAGGTCCACTTTGTGAAGCAGGCAATACCCGCACTCTGCAAAAACCTAAGAACTTGTGTTGGGCTTGAGCCAGTGAACAGAATTGAGGCAGCCAGAACAATATTGCCCATGGCAAATCGCTTCTTCTTGGGCTGACTGTGCCAACTTAAAAGGTGTCCATCCTGGCACGTTGATGTCACAACGGCAAGAGAGCCAATAACCTGCACACACAAGAATACACACCCACACAGTCCTTTAAATATGCTAGAATGCGGGATTAAAGCTCCTGTTATGCGACTTCTACATAGCGTTAGACAAAAAAAATATCAAGTAGCATAAGGACAAGTCCGCCATCACATATGGTTTTCAACAACCCTGAAACAGACTGGGTGATCACTTGTACCTTGGGATTTGTAATGAACGTTGCATTCAATGATCACTGAAGCACCTGTGTGGCCAGTGTAACCTCCTATTTTTGTAGACGCTTGAACGTGAATGAAAATGTTTTTGTACTGAAACGTACAGCATGCAAGAAATATGTCTGTGCTGTCTTTTTAGGCAGACATTTTAGAAATACAAGAAAGGACAGAAGTTATCAGATTGACAAAATGATAGCAAGAAATTCTAGAAAAACTGTGCTGCAACAGCTTAGCATTAGAGCAATGGTTCCCATACCTGTACTGATGACTCTGCTGGAAGTGGCACTGCCTGCAAAATTTCATGCGGTGCAGGAGGTTTTCCTCATATACAATGAATTTACGAGGAGTTGTCGGTTGAGTGGCAGAGCTGCAATGGAAATTTATATTGCCTTTAAAACAACTTATCTTTTTGTGTTGCATGCTTCACATTTTTCCACGCACAAGCAAAGCTTCTCAGATGTATTACTAAAAAAATGTCAACTATTTAGAGCAAATATGTTGACAAAACTTATGTGGCGCAAGAGTGTGTATTGACCAACATACCAACACATCAGTACCCCATGCATAGGAAGGGAAAATCAGATTTTAGCCATTAGACGCACTTACGCTTCCAAGTGCTCCAAAGATGGCTCATATGTATCATATTTGGAGTTGTCGTGAAAAGTGACAGACATTTCTGGTGACTGTGGTGTGGAGCACCTAGGTTGCCAATCCTCTGGCAGCACGATGTCTGCAAAATCGCAGTCAGTTTGACATCCTGCAAGGCAAGATTAGAGGCTATTGTAAATGTACACACACTAAGGCTGAAGTGTGAAGAGTAAAGAGCAAAGAAACACAGCAGCTTAGAAAAAAGTATGCATAATGCAACAAGTATGCTCTGGTAGTGCATGTCTAACACTCGCCTAGAAGAAAAACACTAAGTTTTGTTAGAGGGTCCACCAAAAAAAAAATGTATCAGCACTAAGTGTGTTGCTTAAGAGCACTGCACTCTCCAGTGAGATTACAGCACAAAAACCTACCACAGGAGTCATCAGAGCACAAATAAGCAACACTAGCAACTGAATCATATGCTCTATCCCAAGGCAACTAGCAAATGAACTGTCCACATCACCTGATACTGCACTTGAATGCATTATGCAAAGGCAACACAATGTGAAGATGAGATAGCGCATGCATGCTCTTTCCGCACTGAACACCATGTATGCTCACACTATAACACGGCCACTTATCAAAGGACTGACTTCAAGTCCTTGTATCGTATGTTAGGGAGTTTTCCAAAAAGAGATTTGGAGCATGTTTACATCCTCCATGAACTGAAAAGTGTGCTTCAATAGGTGTATTGGATTCAAATCCCGAGTTGTTATAGGCTAGGACAGATTATTTCCTCCTTCACAGATTCACTGTGTATAACAGCCGCATCTTACTGGTATTCATCTAGGGGGCAGAAACGTGGAGGCTAACGAAAAGGGTTCAGCTTAAGTAACGGACAACACAGCGAGCCATGGAAAGAAAAATTATAAATGTAACGTTAAGAGACCAGAAGCAGGCAGAGTGGGTGAGGGAACGCACACAGGTTAATGACATCCTAGTCGAAAATCAAGAGGAAAAAATGGGCTTGGGCAGGGCATGTAATGCGAAGGCAAGATAACCGCAGGTCCTTAAGGGTCACGGAGTGGATTCTAAGAGAAAGCAAGAGTAGCAGGGGGCGACAGAAAGTTAGGTGGACGGATGAAATTAAGAAGTCTGCAGGCATAGGGTGGATGCAACTGGCAATTAGGACAGGGTTAATTGGAGAGACATAGGAGAGGCCTTTGCCCTGCAATGGGCGTAGTCAGGCTGATGATGATGAGATTCAGAGCTCTGCACATGACCACCAGCTGGAATACGCCATTAGTCACGGCCTCTATAACTCCACACAGCATGCCTTCCCACTGTCCCAATTCACCTAGACATAAAAGTTGCTGTTACTTGTGTCTTTGTTTACACTTGCATCTCAAGCAATGAGGCAGGCCGTCAGGTGACAAACAGTTTACAGAATTCCCTATGGCAGGCAAACAACCATGCGCTGCTACTCATGCAATAATACACTGCTTACTGCAAAGCTGCGCCACAAACACACTCCTTGGCATATCCAAACTCGTCAATGCTCAGTAGTGGCAAACATAAAAACATGTGCGCACACATGCTTTTCACATAAATTCAATAAAGGTCAGACATGCTAGCTGTTTTCATACGCACCCACAGTTCAGTTCACACCTTTTGTCTGCACACCGATGCTCCTCATTTTTTTATATGAATTGGCCTGTGTCGCCTTTACTGACACCTGCACAGAGCACTGCGTCTGGGAGTCATATGAACTGTGTGCAACTCCTGCTGTGGCTCCACAAGGTGGTGATGGCGCGCAGGAGCGATGCCCAAGTGCTGGAAGAAAAGATGATCACAGAAGTCTAGGAGGCATGTTTAACTGATAATTTGTGCGCACAGAGCATACAGCATATGCAACATGTGTGCCACAATCATGCCAGTGGTTCGTTCATTTCTGTGCTACACAGACAGGTCAGCCAGTTCTACGAGTATAAACAGATAATTGTGGCCACATCCTCCCTAAAATGGCACAACAGCCATATAGAACATGATAGGAAATTCGGCGCCTTAAATTATATTGTTAGTGGTTCATTTATGGATTTATCAATAAAATTGTGCGCCAAGTTGAGCTGGGGTTATTGTAAGCTACTGGTAAATTAGCCTCGCGATTATTCTGCTGGCAATTGCTCCGCCGTAGTGATTCTTAACATCGTGAATTTCAAAGACCGAATCTATTTGTTCGGATTTTGTGTTTACGCACTTTGCATATTAGGGTACGATCGAAACTTACGTGAAGATACTTCGTCCATGGCCGGCATGTCGCAGGAACCGTCACGATCGCCGCCAACGCCAGCGATACACTGCGCAAAATATCAAACACACCAGACTTACAGTCACCGGCAACAAACGTCGCTACAGCCATTACCATCGGACATAATCACATGCTTGCCACATGCAAGTGGTCATTTAAATAGTCACCGCCTGGTTATGGCCAATCCCCCTTGTGGGTATGTGCCATTGTGTGAGGTCAACAACAACAACATAATACACACCTGACGGTTCGGAGAAGTTGCTCCCGTTTCTTGTGCAAGGAGACGACGAGCAGCAGCGGGATACACCGTCGGCACAGCACCGGGTCTTAGGCGCCGCTGCGTTGGAATCTTAAGCTCGGCCGCATACGTGCTGTAGTACGAGTCCATCGAAAAGTGAAGTGAACAAAGCACGCTGCTCTTAGCCGGTGTCCAATAGTGCCGCCCGGCGGCACGAACAAACTTTATCCACGCGTCCCTTTGCTCTTTGTCCCGAGGGAACTTATGCAACACCGCGCCGTCTCCGGCTTTGCTTGGGCAGAAGCCCATCACGCAGTAGGTCAAAGGCATGGTTGTCGCAGCGTTCCAAGGCTGGCTGCCACGAACAAACACGCTCACACGTTGAACGTCGCCGTAACAGGTTCGTGAGCGTGCAAACTGCCGGCTATATTTTCTAGTACAACACGCACAGAAAAGTCTCGCAAGCGAGGGACGGCACCGAGCAACCACGCAGTCAGTCAAAGGTCGAAGCACTCCAGTCAGTGGCACGCTAATCTACGTCACATTATTATTGCGCTATGACGTAGTGCATTCGTTCTTTTGAGGTAACGTCACTAACTGCCGCGCTAGCGATGGCTCCAAATCATGAGAAAGAGCATTTTAGAACTTTTTGGAGCCGAATTAAAATTACTTGCAAATGTTTGTAATATCCAGTACTTCGTCATGGGTGCCCTTGAATACAGGAGAAGCCTGCAGCATGCTCTTCATAGCCTTAAAATTTAGTGCCTTAGCCCCATTAAGCTGCCGCTTCATTTCCATAGTATAAGACTGGTTGGCTTTGCCTACCACACTGCGGCGCCGCTTTCCTATACCGTAATGCCAGCGAAAATAGAAAATAGAAAGAAGATACGACTGTACTGAACTACTCACACTGTGAATAAAAGAATTCAACACCAACGCCGCCAGCAAGCTTTGATTAGAGAGTAGAATTTCGTAGAAGCATTTTTTTGTGCTGCAGCCAGTTCTTTGAATCCTCACTGAGATGAAATCGGACTTCGTTCCGGGAAACAAGGTTTAGGACTTGGGAATTCAACGGCCTTACTGGGTATAATTTCTACATGTTTTACTCCACACTCTGATCATCTGACAGGCTCTGGGCTGATGATGAAAATGTTGAGGGTGGTACCACGGTTCCCGTTGGACCGGCGGCCACCCGTAAGGCCCGGCCAGTGCCCCATTGTTAGCGTACTATACAGGGTGTTTCACCTACTACTTTACAAAATTTTTAAAAATAGGCTTTTTGAGCCTCACCGAGTGAAATCCTCATGAGGTGAGAGTGAGGACGCCTTCATTGAGGGCTCGCCCTCGTGAGGATGCCCACCTCTCGTCGCAACTCACCAACATGTGCATGTAGCAGACGCCCCTGCCGGGAGCAGTCCGGAACTGTGGCTTTTTCTTGTTGGTGAGACGCTTTAACGTTACGTTGAGCCATGGTCAAGAATCGCTCAGTAACAGTGATGCTTGGAATATAAGTTTGTATTAGGCTCTGCATCTTGTTTTTAAACAGAATCCAGTTTGTTTCAACATCCCGTTGTGAAAAACTAAGTAGAAACGTGTCACATAAATTAGCAAGTTCTTCGTTAATAACGTTGCAGTTGCCTTTGTTGTTGTTGTTGCTGCTGCTGCTGCTGCCTCAAAAGCGATGGCACATACCGACGGTGGGGCATTGGCCAGGGTATGGTGCAGATCGAAACAGGCGAAATTTCATCCAGGTTTATCTCAAGCTGCTCATAAATATAGAGGAACATGTGAAAACAAACAACGAATTTTGAAAGATCTTGAGCAAATCGGAATGAAAATTGAGGAAACAAAGCTGTGTGGGTGGAATAACCAAATATTAAAGAATTAATCAGAAAGAAAATAATTTTGAGAGGAAAGTAAAAGGCATCGAGAAGTTAACACAAAAATTTCCCGGTTTCGATAACATGCCTGTGAAGAAGCTCACACACCTGCTTAAGGTGATGCCCTTTGACGGTTGCACTGAAGGAGAGGAGGACGGGAAGAGTAAACGGCTGCCCTAACTGAACGAGAGGATTTTGCAAAAACTTAATTCTCTGCCGTGCGAACCGCCGGAAGGAGAGGATGAAATGATCTACCGTTTCAACGTCCCCGCATGACGCACATAGATGCGACGGCGTGAACCCAGAACGGCGTAAGTAAAGATTGAGACGAGGAATCCTGGCGAGCAACAACGTCGTGGAAACCTCACAGTGCCTTCAAGCGAATGAGCTTATGTTCCATGGGAATTTTAAGTGTTCAAAGTCCGCTGTAGCAAGGATGGGCTCACGGCTCAGGTTCCGGTGTAGTTGGAAATGTTCATAACGGGTCGTGGTCATCAGAATAAGGTAGGGAACGACATGGAAGGAGATGAAGTCTTGGTTACAGACTTAAAGCGAAAAGGGGACGTGATGGTGGATGGCTCATTTTTCTAACAAATCAGCCACCGAATTTGAAGTAATGCCACAGTGCCTTGGAATCCGCTGAAAACGCACTTCTTGGAATCGGTACAAGAGACTTGTCCTCGAGCTTTCAAGCGCTGCCAAGACTGAGAGACAGTCCTAGAGAATGATTACATGAGAATTAAATATTGCGTGGAACTTTTTCAAGGGCCAAACCAATAGCGAGAAATTCAGCAGCAAAAAATGGTGTATAATAAGGGACCCAGATAGAATAAAACTAATCTAGTGCGTGGGAATTAACACCTAGCTACTGCTGCTTTTTCGCCTTGTTGAGATGCATCAGTAAAAATAACTACGTGGCTTGGATACTGGAACAGATATTTTTCCAGGAGACCAGTTAGCACTTTGGCAAACAAGTTCTTTGCATATAGCGGCAGCGTACGGTCGAAGGAAACAACTTGTGCACTCTGGACATTTCTATCGCATTTCACGGACCTAATTAAGCGATACTGCAATTCTAGACAACACGTGCTCTGTAAACACAAATTGAGGCAGTTTGTAGAGCTGCCAATGCTTATCTAGAAACAAAGCTGGATTTGTGTAAAAATTGGGGAAGCCACTGCAGGTATAGGCTCAAGTCACCGTGAGAATGTGCGCACTGTGAGGAGCTGGAAGCGCGAGTTAAGTCCCGTACGCTGGCTTCCAGAAAGAGGACACAATTTGCTGTCAACGAGAACAGAAAACTGGGCGAGTTGGAATGGATTCATCTTTAAGCAGCGCGAAACACAGGACGTAGAGGAAGAAACACGAGACGACACGAGCACTATCTAACAACTGAACTTTTATTGCTAGAAGGGTTAGTTATATATGCACCAAAAGCAATAACCGAAAAAACACACAAAAACCCATATCATAAAATCGCGATAGTCCGTAAAACCGTACGTGCATGCAGCGGGAGGTTAATCGCGTCATTTTAAAAAAGCACACCAGCAATCTTAATACATGACATGAACCTGCTATCAACCTGTCGCCACACATTCCCTGAGAGCGTGAATGTCTTTTTCCACGAGATTAATAGAAGGCGAAGCGACACATGTTTCAGACTCCTGCCTTATCAGAAACGCCTCAACTAACTCCCTGCAGGTCCGATCTGGGCGACTAAACAAGATATTTGTCCTGTCCAAATAGGGGAAGCAATCTTTACATTTCCGGAAGTGTACAGCAAGGCTCGACGAAACTGCTTCGATGTTCAAACAGCAGCTCGTTTATACAGCGGCCTGTCTGGCCGATGTACGTCTTGCCGCAGAAAAGCGGGATAGAATAAACCACTCCAGTGTCGCAGTCGACGAAGCGGTTTTTTATGTGAAACTGTGCATCTGTTCCTCCCTCGGTCATCCCGGCCCTCGAGCTTCTTCCTTACTGCACTGCAGACTCTGCTCAGTGTATTCTAGATAGCGCTAGATAGCGCTAGATAGAGCTCGTGTCGTCTATTGTTTATTCCTCTGCGTCCCGTGTTTCGCGCAGCTTAAAGATGAACACAATTTGCCACTGATGTTGATAAGCCCAAGCAAAGCCGTAGAGCGGGTCTCTCCTAAAGCACCTGAGGTTGAATTTTGTATCTAGGACAACCGGAGAACAGAGCACAACCGAGCTCTAAAATTGGTTTTACGTAAGTCTTATAGAGAAATAAGAGAGTATCTCTGCGCATATCAAATTTCTTAATGCGGATTCGCGTCAGGCAATCGAGAGCTCGCTCACTTTTGAGGACTATACTTTTGATGTGAGGTCGCCAATCTACATCAGGGTTGTATACTGCACCTAGGTAGTTTAAGGACTCAACTTGCGTGATTTGGGCGCCTCGAAACAGTAAACAGATATAAAGACCCCCTCTTTACATCTGGAGGAAAAACGAGAACGGAAGATTTGTTCACGTTGAGAATTAAATGTAACTTACGCAGCCATACTTCCTGGGCTTTGAGGTAGGCTTGCAGTAGCTGGTATATAGTGAATGAATGTCTCTAGCAGAATCGAAAAAGGTTATGTCATTCGCATGCACATACACTTTGATGTCACCTTCAATAGATGCGTCCCGCATGAGTATGTTAAAAAGTAATGGTGACAGGACCGATCCCTGAGGAACACCTCTAGTCTTAAAAAAGGTTTCGGAAGTAAAAGAACCGTCGGAACAGAAGAAACGTCTATATTTTAGGAATTCCTGTACCCATGCAAGAATGTAAAAAAAGAGGCCGAAAATCTTCAAGCTTGTTCAAGAGTACTGAATGCTCTATGCTGTCATATGCTTTGGCGATATTCAAAGTGATTGAAGCAGCGACCTCTTTCTTCTTTATTGCAACCCTAATTCTGCTTACCGGATCTAAATGAGCAGTCCAGATCGAGCACCCACGACGAAACCCTATCTGAGAAGCACTGAAGGCTTGTAATGCAATGATCTGTATGACGGCTGTAAACAGTGCGTTCAACAATCCTTGCTAAATTTGACAAGAGGGAAATCGGCCGAATGTTATCGATTACAAAGCCCATCTTGGGATTTTTAAGAAATAAGATTATTTGCGCAATTTCTCATTCAGGGGAAAGTCAAGCTCTCTCAAGGAACGCGTTAACAATATGCAATACATCAGAGGTAAAGTCTTGCACAAGAGACTTCAACATACCGATAGTGACACAGTCGCATCCATAGATACTGTGGGTTGGGATGTGGCGCTATGAGGAACTGACGTGATGATGTAGTCGATGGCTTACGTGCGCTGGTTGGAAGTCTGTTTACTGCATCTGGAGGGACCACGATATAGTGTAGTTGTGCCTGGCAGAATGGCTGCGCTGGATTCTCCGTGGCAGCGCGCAGCGTACCGCAGATAATGGCCTGAAGACAGGCCAGCGGGAGGAACTACACGAAAAACGGGCGGAACTGGTAAGTGCGGGACATTTGGCTATGCTGCCGAGGCTAATCCGAGCCAGTTTTCGACTTGCTTTACAGGCGTACGCCAACCGAGCCCTGCTGAAGACACCGAGAACTTATATGCAACACACATCTCCATTTTCTAGGGAACAGTGCACTTCCCCAGGCGACGTGCAACGTACAAAAGCGCGTGTTCTGTCTTCAATTTTCACTTCTTGATGGGGGAAGGGCGGGGTGGCTTCTCCTAGCCCTGTGGGCCTCGTTTACGTGAACCCGAAATCGGGGATCGAGTCAAGGGATCGAGCTGAGCAAGGTCAGCTCAGCTCAACCGCTGCGCGTTTACATCAACTCGATTTCAGCGAGTCGAGACCGGTTCAACTGCAGCGACACCAAGCGTCTAGCAGCGCAGCGGAAGAAGGCAGTGGCAGCCTCTAAGATTGCGGCACGGAACCGCTTTCTCGGAGGCGTGACGGCGCAAGCGAAGAACAGGTTCGCATTCATCATATCCCCTCCCACTAACCCGACTCTTCGACTCGATCCGGTTTACATGCTACCTGCCGTTGGGGTCGAGCGAGACAACTCGCTCCCTGCAGCGGAGTTGCCTGGACTCGCTCCCTCAACTCCCGGACCCGACTATGCGGTGTGTATGAACCCTGTAACCGGTTTTAAACTCAACTCAACCGTGGCATGTAAACGCCGCTCTAGGGGCTCTCGCCAATGTGGCGCGGGCTTCTTTTTACCGGGGGTATCTGTTGCTAAAGCCGTCGTCGTCGCTTCGGCGGACGCTGTTGTTGCGACGCGCGTCTCAATTTTTTCGCATCTCTTTTAACTGTCTTGCTGTAGGCACATGACAGCGATTGTGGCTTAGCTCGAGCCAGTGGACGGGCCGTGCATTTATCATTCTTCCTTGAGTCGCAACGACACTTCTGCCATGTGAATTAATTTCTTTTCATGTGTGGAGAACCTGTTTCCCCCCTCCGTTTCGATGCGGCCCATCTTCATCGTCGGCCGTCGGGACGGACAGCCCCCGGCTGGGCGAGGAGGGAAGTCTCCCTCATGGGGGAAAGGGAACGGCGACGGGAGCGCCACCTCGTAGGTTACGCGGAATTCTGCGGAACCGGAGAGAGGCCCTTCGGGATCCGGCCAGCGTGGTGAGCGGTTGGAGCCGCACGCTCTCGTCACCTTCCGCGGCAGGCGCACGGGGATCCGTTGTGCCTTGCCGCTGGACTTCTGGTTCCAGGCAGCGAAGCGAGCGCAGCAAACGCGCGCTCTGACCGCCTTCCCCAGCAAATGCTAGGGAATGGCTTTGCCCCAAGAATGCGGCGCGCACGGGAGAACCCGGCCGCCATTATCGGCGCATACAAACGTTCGCCGTCGATACCTACGAAGTAGCGCCCCTGCCCCAGCCGGTAAGTCGGAAGTCCTTCTTACGTAGCCTTCTATTTCCGAGCAATGCCTCGTTGATGTTTTGTAGCTAGCTGGCCCGCTCTGTGTATTAATTGCAAGTGTAATAAATAGCATATGAGTGTTAACGCTGTGTCGTCCCTTCCCTTTGTCCCTCGAGCACGAACCCCTCCGCGGGCGTTAGCGAGCGGGAACGCTGCATCCGCGGAGTGGGAGTGCGGGCGGGGCGAAAGGCTTTGTTTCCCCCGTATTTCCACAATGGCGCCCAACGTGGGGCAAGCTCTTGGGACGAGGGACGGCAGTCAGTTCGGTTCGCGGAATGCCCGCCCGGATTTGGAACAGCGTTAGGCCTGAACCGAATTCGGAGTTGCTAGCAAGGCGAAGATGCTTTCTTGACAGCGAGATGAGCGTAATAGCAGCATGGGAGGATTGCCGTGCATGCTAAGCTTTTGGTGAGCACTTCATCGGTACACCTGTGGAAGGTAAACCTACGAGGTCCGCTCATGGAGAGCGAGACCGAGACGCCCACGGAGAACAGCAAGCCAGAAGCGAGTGAATGCGGAAGCCTGGAGGGTGGCCCGATTTTTCTTGTACATAGTTGTAAATATTCTCTGTTCTGTCTCTTTGGCTCTGGGAGCCGGGTGCCGTAGTCAGCTGTTTTGGATTGCAGTCGTGATTACAGGAAAAGCACCGGGGCACTGCGACACCGCAGGAAGCGGTAGGCGCCGTTCGCGTTAGGGTCACCTTGGCAGAAACGTATCTCCTCGTGGCGTTGTGTTCTAGCTATTATCCTTGGCCCTTTGTTGGCACCCGGAAGTGTAAGAGCGAGTAGGCCTAAGGCTCTTCGGGAGCTGCCTGTCGCTTTTGGGAGGACTCAGTCGTACCGTGGCACAAGCACGCGCAAACGGGCTTGCTTGTTGTATATTTAACCTCGCTAGAGCCGAGAGGTCTCGCTCAACTACAGAAAGCTGACTTTGTTCGAACGAACTTACTTTTTTGGGCTGCGAAGCGAATTTATAATTTCGCGGAACCAGAGACGCTAACGCAGCTCAAGTGAGCTTAACATCACCATGCCGGAAAGCGAACCGCGAATGTGCTTCGTCCGAAGAGAGCCAGCTACGTTCAAATGAACCGAGCGTTTGGGCGGTGCCGGATAGGATTGTTTGGCACTTGCATTACTCCGCATTTTACCAAATGGTGAGTTTACGCGGTCTCCATTGTTTTTGCTGCAAACTTTTGGAGATCGTAGGAGCGATATGCAGAGTTGAAGAGAAGCTGCCCCGGCCTGCTGTCCATTGTATGGGTCTCTGCCTGCTGCCTTGCGGCCATGAGTCATCGAGCTGCAGAGTCTCCGGCGAGCAGTTTGCAGCGGCTACGAGAGGGGGGGCCAGCCCCTCTACCTTCCAACAAAGGACGGGTGCCCGGTGACCTTGCTGCTCATCGGATGACCCCGGCACCCCGCCTGTGGTGGTGGTAGTGGTTTATTTAAAAAATAACATAAAAGGAAGGTAAAAGATTTTTGCTAGCCCCGGCATCTGCCATCACGTGCGGCGGCACCTGAGCTGGGGCAGCGGAAAGAAAGGATAGCAGGCAGGTGGGAGAAATGAAATAAAAGAGGTGAGGGGACAGAAGAAAGACGTACGAGCTGTCTTGCAGTCATCATCGCAACGCTCGTGGCCCCTTCGTCGATGGCATCCATGGACGGGTTCAACCATAGGCCGACATTTAAGGAGGGAGGGATGTGGAGAACCTGTTTCCCCCCTCCGTTTCGATGCGGCCCATGTTCATCGTCGGCCGTCGGGACGGACAGCCACCGGCTGGGCGAGGAGGGAAGTCTCCCTCATGGGGGAAAGGGAATGGCGACGGGAGCGCCACCTCGTAGGTTACGCGGAATTCTGCGGAACCGGAGAGAGGCCCTTCGGGATCCGGCCAGCGTCGTGAGCGGTTGGAGCCGCACGCTCTCGTCACCTTCCGCGGCAAGCACACGGGGATCCGTTGTGCCTTGCCGCTGGACTTCTGGTTCCAGGCAGCGAAGCGAGCGCAGCAAACGCGCGCTCTGACCGCCTTCCCCAGCAAATGCTAGGGAATGGCTTTGCCCCAAGAATGCAGCGCGCACGGGAAAACCCGGCCGCCATTATCGGCGCATACAGACGTTCGCCGCCGATACCTCCGAAGTCGCGCCCCTGTCCCAGCCGGTAAGTCGGAAGTCCTTCTTACGTAGCCTTCTATTTCCGAGGAATGCCTCGTTGATGTTTTGTAGCTAGCTGGCCCACTCTGTGTATTAATTGCAAGTGTAATAAATAGCATATGAGTGTTAACGCTGTGTCGTCCCTTCCCTTTGTCCCTCGAGCACGAACCCCTCCGCGGTTAGCGAGCGGGAACGCTGCATCCGCGGAGTGGGAGTGCGGGCGGGGCGAAAGGCTTTGTTTCCCCCGTATTTCCACACATGCTCGGCCCATATCTCGCTCGGCGAACACCTCCCAAGGTCTGAGACGCAAAGGCTTGACGTATCGCCTAGTCAACGACTTGTTACCTTTTCGTGCTGAATAGAATAGCATGTTCGGCAAAACTGTGAATATGGCAGTTGCGTGCAGCGGTTTTGCATTTTGTCGACTTTTATTTGTTTTATTAATTTTATTAACGCTATAGCGTTAAAGGCCCCGTTACCCAGCAATTCCGGCTTGGGCGGTGTCGCCGTTGTGAGTGAAAAATCACATGCATGACTATCGCAGGCGGTGCCCAGAGAGCAACCTAGGAGGTAAGTGGGCCAGCTAGGTCGCGTGACCTTGCGGCGTCATCGCAACCTGCCCACCGGATTGTAAGCAAGGGGGAGGAAAACATTTATTGCTACAGTGTACTAAATTGGGAATGGGAGGTGGGGATGGTTGTTGCTCTGGGTGTCAGTCCCTATTCCGGGATGCCCGCCGCCGCGGCCCGTGCTCTGTGGACCAAGGCTCGCTGGGCCTCCAGGTCCGAGCTGGGCAGGGCCGCCTCCCAGCCCTCCCTAGTTGGCTGAGTTATAAAGGCTATATGTGTATTGTACTGGCAGGCCCACACCATGTGGTATATGGGTCAGCATACTTCCCGCAGAATTCACAGGTCCACACTCCTCGGCAGCTAGCAGCGTCTCCGTTAAGAGCAAACTGGCAGGTGGCAGTTAAATTATTGATTGGTCGCTTGGGAAGAGCAACCTGCGCCGCACAAGGCCCACCGTTGGGAGCACCTGCCATCGCAGGGCAGTGGTACGTCGCTTAACTGCTGCACCACTGCGCCAGGAAGGGTATGAGGACTCTCAGGGATCTATGAATGTAAAGTAGAAAATGACCGCCTGCATATATGGGAATTAACCCATCACGCTATGGTGTCATACCCTTATGGCGGAGCTTAAGTGTCCCCTCCAATTTAAAAAAAATGCCATATTATTGGAAGCCCCATGGGGCTAAAATGCGCCGTCGGTCAGAAAATTCGTCCATTGGCGGAAGAAAAGTGACGTCAAGGGACCGGAGGATTCCCATGGCTGGAGGAAAGTGACGTCATCACACCGGAGCATTCCTATTGGCTGGAGATAAGTGGCGTCGCCAGACGCGAGCATTTCCATTGGCTAGAATGATGTGACGTCTCTTTCGGTAAAGACATTAACAGCTGCTAATGCTTTCGCATTGCCAGCATGTAATGGAATTGGTGTCCCTGTGAATATTTTTTTCGTCTGCCCTGGTTCATTCTGTCGCTAGAAAAGATGTCCCTTCAAACATCTGCGCAAATACAGTTCGTGTACGAGTTCAGTGCATTCGAGGAAGCTCCTTGACTCTGGTTCGTCAATGTGCACGTGACTGTCAGATCAGATCAACCTTTCGCAAACTATACACAGACAGACGGGAAGACGAACCGCTTAGAGCGGTCGTGTACGTGGCCGCGGCGCACACGCCTTTCAATTTGAGGTTGGGTATCGGGAGTCGTGCGGTCAATGAATTGCGACGATCCTTGCGAATCGTAGCTAAAGGCTTGTATTAAATTCGGAGGTCGTGGGTTCGAATCCCACCACCGGTATGTCGTTGTTTTTCTTCTGGTTTCTAATCAATTATCTTTGAATAATTACCAATTAATTTGCCATTGATGAACACCCAAAATTTAAAAAATACAATGTGCTCCTTGGTTTCGGCGACTCTAGGCTTCCTTTATCCATTCTGCAAGGTGTTCACCCACTAGGCGAGATCAAATTGCGTTTCTGGTTTGTGAACGTAGCGTCATACGAGACTGCGGCACCAAACTACGTCACTGGTGCGGTCAATGAAAATCTGGTAGGCATGCCACTCGCTCTCACTACGGCATGTTGCTCGCTATGGGGGTAATTGGAAAGCGACTTAATTGTTCTGTATTTTGTATGCGTGCCTAAGCTAACATAGTTTCCGCGCCAGTTGTACCACTTCACGTAAATACTCTAAGCCAAAGAGCCTGGAACTGAAGTGGTTTCAAGACCAACCCAGTAAAAAAATACAAAATGCAGCAGAGGTTTTTGGGGTCCTGTCGTTATCAATAAATTTTTGTGCAGTATTGCTAAGTTGTTGCGACAGAACTGGTTCTGTGGTTACGACAGAAGACTGCTCAATGCTACAGGAAATCTTCTTGTTGCTACAAGAATTTCTGTTGTGGGGTCCCAAAATAGAACAGGAAAATTTGTTGTCACAACAGATAATTTTCTGTTTATGTTTTTCGTTAGGAAAGGGCGGTTCACTGATCACCAAAACTCGCTGGTTTATTAAAGAAGCATTCCAACATCGCTTTCAAACTCGAGCGATAAAGCCAACGCGTAAGTTTCTGTAAGGCATATGATCCCGCTGCTTGCCATGAGTGCGTTCTGCAAGCTTTTACGACAGATGGTACATGGACGTGCACCCCTTCAAGGCTTACTGCCAAATATAGTCACCTATCAAAAAATCACAATTTGCTGTGCTTCCCATTGTAATTTACGGCGAACGTCGCGGCGTACTGGGCATAGACACCCGCATGGCCCATATGACGCGTATATGCGGTCATGGTGCCGAGGGCAGGAGGGCCGATAGGCTGACGTTACGAGCCTCTACTGGCTGGATCACACCAGACATACTTCCGGAGTCCGAAAAACAGCGAAAAGCACTCGACGGCTAGTAGCTGGCAGGTCCGAAACGGACCCTTAAAGTCGTGAAGGAGCCTGAGGTAGCTGACCACGGGTTAGGTTTTCCTGTCTCCGGCGGTCGGAGCCCGTTACGTTTGTGGGTGGTCGGGCATCCCGTGAGTAGAGCCGCACCATTGGGCAATCTCGATGCTTTCCCTGTCCTAGCCAGACAGGCCAGAAATGGAGTCGAGACAATTGAAGGATCAGAGCCATAACTCGCTGTCCCCATTCCGCTCCCAATTCCCATAACCCTATCCCAATTCCCAATTCCCACAACCCGTCAACTCACCCTCTCCGCTACGTCCCAGGGTAGATCAGGGGAGTCTACCCGGGCCCGCTCTCCCGGCTGTGGGTCGCTTAGTAGCTTTTAGCCCCCCCCCCTTCCCCCCCTCGTTTTTTTTCCATTTTCCCCACCTACGGGTGGAAAAAGTACAACATTGCCTTTGGGCCTTTTCATTTATTTTAAAATTGGATTAAACCTGTTATACGTAGTGGTGCAGGCAAGGGCTTATTATTTTTCATTCTTTTCAGGTTGCCGCACAATATTTTATGCATTCGTCTCCTTGTCAGGTTGGAGGCTAGCTCTCGACAGGGATTCGAACCGTCGACATACATACCTCCAACTGTATGCATTTCGCCGACTTTCGTTCTCGGTGGTGTCATACGAGTAGCAGCCGCATTTACTACTTCCGCTTCCGATGAGTTGGTAATGAGGTAGTACAAAGGTATTAGCAGTCAAACAGTAGTAACATCCGCAGTTACTGCCACTTTACTACTTTATTCTTCATGGAGGTAGTAGCGAGGTCGCAAGAAGGTCGTACAAAGGTAGTAACTGTTAAAAAAAATAGTAACAGCCCAGCCGTTACTACCTTTTTACTACATTTTTCTAAGAGAGTTCTTCAAGTTTTCCTCGTGTGGAAGTTGCTGCGTTTGCTTACTTCGAGGAACATATGCTGGCTCACAACGAGCAACGATAGAGAGACAAATAAAGAAATCATCTGCGCCTCTGCTCTGAAAAAGTAAGCGGACTCCCATGCATTTTGACAGGCAGTAAACCACTTTGAAGCACACATTTGTACTATAAGAATGCACCAAACAAACAATCTGCAGAAACCTTCTCGGACAGGTCACAGGGGGCTCTAATTTTCCTGGGTGCTTGAGACATTTCACAACAGAGCAAGTGGTAATTTAACCATGTTTTGGAACACGAATTATTTTATCGCAAGCGTTTGAAAGATATCGGTGACTGACTTCACACTGCAGGTATTCGTATGCACAGAGTGCTGGGATAATTGGTTTCGGAAGATTGCATTCTCGACAGCGGACGAGAACGCAAACACAGAATGACAATTTTTTCGGCTTTTTTTTGTCATGTCTGTACTTTGGTGCGCTGCAGTGAATGCAGTGAAGCTAGGGATTTTGGTATGTGCCAAGAAGCGAAGGTGAAGCCAATAGGGTGGCTTGGGGGCGTAGATGTGAGACAGGAGTCGGGTGAGGCTTACTTTAACCCGTTTAGCAGCCTCTAAATCTGCGCTTTATCATCCACTGCATATCCATTGCTGTTAACATTGGGGTTGTAGTCCACCATAAGAAACCAGACCGATGTGACTAACAGGTAGCTTATGGCGGGGGCATAAGACCCAAAAAATCCTTGCCCATGTCTTCTGGGAGCTGACGTCATCGAGGTAGCGGACGCGTCGTGAGGTGTGTCGCCCGGGCCTAATCGGTTATGAACTACTGCGAGCAGCGATTTTTAAAATTATTTCGAAAATATAGCCACAAAGAAAAAGAAAATATTCGCAGGTCGTTTGCAGTGCTGTCAAGACTGCGTGCTTTTCCTTTTTATTAACTGCGTTCAGGTTAATAGCCACCCGATTCTTTGCCGATCCCCCAGTGTGGGTATGTGCCATCTTTTGATAGGCTAACAACAACAACAACGACTGCGGAAACCTGAGCCAATCAGAACGGCGTACGCTGCAAAACGTGTTCCTCCGCCCCACGTCACTGCAGTGACTGCGATGGCTCACACAGTGGAGACGGTAGCATTTGTAAATGAACAAAAACATAGCGGCCATGGTAGTGGCATTACATTCACTACGTGCATTCGATCCACTGCTCAAGAAACGGACGCAGAACGCAAGGCGCCGTTGCTCCGAGAGTGTGCGGGGAAAGCGACGACACAGTGTTAGAGCGGGCGTTCGGAGGAAAAGCCCTTGCGCGTTATGTGACGGCACACGGACGTCGAGGTGTGGAATAAAAATGATTAAAACTCAAATTATATTGTGACTATGTGGTCGTAGCAAGACTGAAATGACATTATGAGATATAAGGATGCAAAGTAATTCCGCTGAAATGAAAAAATCATGTAGTTAGTTTGGAATAGCACCCATGACCCAATTGGGTAGCCAGTCAGATGTGTTAGTCTGTAAGACATTGAGGTGCGTTCGTTCAACAAGGTTCAAAGAGGAACTTTTGTGTCTTGTGGTGTACCACATAATCTAGTATGCCAACTGATGTATGCTAAATAGGGCGTGTTATTAATAAGTACCAATTAAAAGAAAATATAGCAAATGATCATTAACACCGGCGCATAATACATTTAAGGAAGAGCTTGAGTGTCCCCCTAATTTTGTTCTTGCTTTCCACCTGTAAACACGATTAAAAATCTGCATTCGTATGTATCTACAGTAGCGCATATCGCCAGTAAAATTCATGAGCGCGAAACCACGCAAAACTGGGGCCTCTAGAACTCATGCGGCAGTGGGAATGTTTCTCGCCTATTTTGTTCAAAAGCTGCATGGCAGTCGCTGAGCCTAGCTTACCTGTAATGATACGCCAAAAAATAGCGCCTCTAGAGTTCCGCCGTTAACTGTCTGTACAAGTCTCCAACGTCGACGTTATTTGCGTCTGTAATTTCTTGACGCACGTAAGAAGCATGCGGGGACCTTTTTCGCCGATCCTACCATCACGGAAAAGAAGGTGGAACATTTGATGCAAGGTGCTAAGGGCGCAAACTTCGCCGGTGCGGCCCGCAATCCACCGAAGACCGTCGCTCAATTCACTAGCGAAGAGGCCGCCACTCAGAAAACAATGGAAGCAGGAGCCCGCCATTACCTTCGCCCGCTGCACGTGACCTTGGCAACCCTCTCGGAAGACACAGCATGCGGAGACAACCTGCGGTATGTAATCCTCGACATTGTACAGGCAGAGCTGCGTTACCTGTTGCCGTCTTCCAACCAGCCCCAAGTAGAGCCCCTCGTGGAAACTGTCCGCGAAGAAGTGCAGCATCCGCTTGACTCCCCATCATCGACGCCTCCAGCGGAAGCTCAAGCCAGGACTTACGCCGCTGCAGTACCCAGTCCTCACCACCGAGGACACTCCCTAAGTCCTCATCGACGTGAACCAGCTGTTTTAGAACGCCGCCCCTAGCCCACGCCCGCCCAGCCTACGACAAGGAAATGCGACAACCGCCCGCTGTGCTTCAGTTGAGGAGATGCCCGCCATATATTCTTCGTCACTGCCCGTACCGACCAATCGGTCTTCGTGGTTTTGCCAGCGACCACGACCACGCTCCGGCCAACGCCCGCGGGCAAGAAATCGACGACTATATATCTGCGTAGAGAGGAGTATGCGCCAAGCGGTCTTTCCCGTTCACCACCGCCGTCAACCTCGCGCTTCGTGTAGCCACACCGCAGCTACGCAGCCGCGGTGCGAAGAAGGTCCACGTTTTGTTTTGTTCTGAATGTCGGTTCTGAGTGTAGGAGGGATAATGCCCATGAGACATATTCGACTCTTGTGCAGGTCCCCCAGCCCTCGTTCCGGAAACTAAGGAGAGCAGCACGCTTAGGAGATGAGGTTGCTCACCAGCGAAACGGCGAAGATCCTCCACCGACCACGCCACATGAAGATGTCAAATCCACTACATCAATGTCGCATACAAAGACAAGCTCGACCATGACGCGACCCGATTTCAGAATGACGCCGGCGCCCAGCGAAATCACGACGACGCATCGCAACCACGATCACAGCACAAGACGAAGCCGAGATCGGACTTCGAGGCCAACGCGCGATGCCAGGTCACGAGCAACCGCCCTTGAAGTGGACGGTCGCACAGTTACTGCCTTTGTGGACAGGGCGTCGACTACTCGGTCATCAGTGGACCTTTCGCAGCTCAGCTCAAGAAAGCAAAGACCACATTTGATGGTCCCCAAATCTGCACCGCGGGTGGCCACCTTATTACGCCGCCGAGGCGATGCACTTCGAGAAAAAGAGTAATTGCACGCACTTATCCTACCAGCTTCGTGAACCTGAAACAGTGTTCCCGCGGCTTGATTTTGGCTATGTACTTCCCGAGTGATCACCGAGCGATCATCAACCTTCGGTCGAAGCTCATCATGTCTTCGACGGACGAAGTAATACCTTCTACGACAACACTGAAGCATCACGTTGTTCTGATTGTCCGATCGATCAAGAAGTGAGCGTCCCACCCAGGTCAAGTGTCAGCAGGGACTCCGGAACGGGGGGCGGTCCCCCCCCCCTCCCTGCCCCCGTCACCCACGGTGTAGTATTGGATTCAACAAACGCTTAAAATATATTTTAATTCAGCTCCAAAGACTCCTCAACACTTTCGTGCACGCGCCTATTCCCATCGATAGCCGCTATCGATGGTTTCAAATTCGTATTTTCCCGCTTTGAAAGAGCTTTTGGACAGCTAGCGCCATCCAGTGGATAAAGAGAAACCTATATTTCAGTCTCGCTTTGCGTTTTGTTTTTTTCGTAACGCGACTATTTTAAAAGCTCCTTCGGAGTCACGTAACTGACGCTCGTCGTTTACATCATGGCGTCGACGTCTCGCGCCACAGCTGCACGATAACGGCGCGTTTCCACGTAAATTGATGCATCTGAGAGCTCGTTTTTGCACGAGAACAGCAGCAGTGATGACTCAGAAGGCGACCTTGGCTCTCTAAGGCGCCCGTGTGCTGTGCGATGTCAGTGCACGTTAAAGATCCCAGGTGGTCGAAATTATTCCGGAGCCCTCCACTACGTCACCCTTTTCTTCCTTTATTCTTTCACTTCCTCCTTTATCCATTCCGTTACGGCGCGGTTCAGGTGTCCAACGATATATATGAGACAGATAGCGCTCCATTTCCTTTCCTCAAACAAACCAATTATTCTTATTATTCGTCAGAATTTAGTACGGACAGTGAAACTGCGTCAAACCGACCGGGAACGTCAACAGCCATGCTCCGGTAAGTTACGCTTTTGCTGCGCCCTGGTCGGAAGAGATCAGATTGTTCTGAAGGACACAACTCTTATCTGCAGGTTGTCAACGTCTTTCTGGCGGGATTGCATGCCGCAGGCAGCCCAGAGAGTCGTGTTTTCGGCTAGAAGACAGTCAGGAGTCAATCTCGGCGCTTCTTCAGAGCCGTCGATTTCTTCCTCCTATTTTTTCCCGCGGAAATCATCAGTGGGATATGCAGGAACACGAACAAGTATGTGCGGAGGCATATTTTGAAGAAACCGTACTACAGCGAAAAGGACGGATCTTGGGGAGAGGTAACTCCGGAAGAGATGCCAAACCTCAAGGGCTGCAGCGCAAGCCCCCAAGATGGAAAAATACCGAAACTGCAAATTGTGCTATGAAAAAATGAAGCTCGAACGAAAGACAAATGTTTTCTGTGAAACATGTGCTGCAAACCTCTGTTTCACGGTAACAAAGAACTGTTCCGCGCGGTGGCACGATGGTCGGTAGACTACTGTGTCCTTGCCTATCTCAGCGAATACTGTACACGGAAAGCTGAAATTTGCTGCAGTGTTGCATCAGTCCCCGTTGTAAAAAACGTATATCCTGAACTTTTTGTTTTGTTTGTGTGAAGAAATTTTGGTGTTTTTGTGCGTTTTCTCTTTGTGAATACAAATCTTTCCCTAATAATTTTTTTTGGTAGCCTTCAGCGTGGCGGCGCCGCCACCCGGTGTCAGGGCTCAGCCAGCTGTAAGCACCGCCCCCTACACCCGCCGTTATATGCAAGAAATTAACTTGGTTCTCTCCCGAAAAAAATTCTTGGCTACGTGCCTGGAATACCGGTATCTCAACAAAGCCACGACGATTGCTTTTCTGTAAGAACTAGCAGACAGGCGGGAGGTCGTAAGACCATAAGCCCACCTTCGTCATCAACTCAGTGCTACCTCGGAACGGACAAGATCAGATCCGCGTTATTCTCAAATGTTACAGCAAGTGCTTTTCATATCGTGGTCAAAGGTACGACAAACGCCGTTTTCCAAGCAACGCATTGTAACTGACGAACACGCCCGACCTCTCCGACAAAGCCCCTAGCGTATATCGCCGCGAGAACGCCTAGCAATCCGGCATCAGGTGGAAAAAATGCTTCGCGACGACGTCATCCAGCCGTCGAACAGTTCCTCAACGGTTGGCCTGGTGAGAAATAAGGACGGCACACACCGGTTCTGCGTCGATTACCGTCGCTTGAAATATATAACGATGTAGGAGGTCTCCCCGTCCCCCGCATCGACGACACACTTGATCGGCTCTGCAACGCCAAGTACTTCTCTTCGATGGACCTCAACAGCGGCTACTGGCAAATCAAAGTCGATGAGAGAGACAGAGAGAAGAACGCATTCATAATGCCGGATGGCCTCTTCGAGTTCAAGATGATGCCATTTTGACTGTGTTCCGCGCCAGCGACATTCCAACGGGTACAGTATTGTCAGGTCTGAATCAGCAGATTTGTCCAGTGTATACTTAGATTGCGCCACTGTCTTTGGTTCGAGTTTTGACGACCAGCTAAAAGCGCTTCAAACAGTGCCGGGAGCAATCAAGTCGCCCGGGCTAACCTTGAAAGCAGAGAAGTGCCACTTCGCCTATGAAGAGCTGCTGTTTCTGCGACACATCGTAAGCAAGGATGGAGTACGCCCGGACCCGCAGAAAACAGTTGCTATCGCGCAGTTTCCGCCGCGCATGAAAAACGTGCAAGATGCACACGTGGTGAAATATTAACACATCGACGTATATGCGTCAACATACTTTCGATAGCGTTTCGTGACAGCGAAATTGATTATCTGCGTGTGTTGTCCTAATCTTTTACCACGTGTACATCTTATGCGTTTGCCATGCTTCTGTCCTTTCCTTATTGCACGAGCCAGATGTATATATTCGATCGAACGTGTATTAAAAATCTGGTTGTTAGTCAGCGTTGATTCCCGCCTCTCTCTTCTTTGTTTCGTGCTGCGCTGCTCCCGCCACAAGAACATGAAATGTGCTAGAATTTTACACCCCCCCCCCCCCCCCCCCCACAAAGGAAATATTAATTCAAAAAGTCGCCCGATACCGCCCATATAACAGGAAATAGCAGCGCAATGCAGATGTAATTTCAGTTTATTAGATGTGCTCTTTGCATTTAAATGAATACAAACAGGAGACGCATATGTATGCGCGATTTAACACACAATGTACGGAGCACTACGACACCAGCAAATAATAATGGCCAAAATTTTCTCTACCTCTGAGAAATCTGAAAAAAATGTACCAATAAAAACATAATACAGGATGAAAGTTGATGCACCTTAAGCAAACATTCTAAAGGGTACAAAACATATATGCACACGCAAAAGCAAACGCATGTAAAGAGCAACCTGGGTGCCAAGAGAAAAGACGATATGGGCGTACGATACAGATACGCGGTTTCAGGTCACTGATATTCTGCAGGGTGAAACCTCCCTCTCGCTTTGCCTCTCGCACGAGCCTCAGAGTAATCTTGAGCGTGTTATCAAAACAGGAAAAAAAATTAATTCTACGAGGCGAAAATAA
This sequence comes from Amblyomma americanum, assembly GCF_052857255.1. Taxonomy (NCBI): domain Eukaryota; kingdom Metazoa; phylum Arthropoda; class Arachnida; order Ixodida; family Ixodidae; genus Amblyomma; species Amblyomma americanum. The sequence continues at coordinate 101,261,291 of NC_135497.1, forward strand.
ATAACGCGCATAAACCGCATACCTTGACGACGTTGCCAACAGAAACCCGGGGATGAAATAAAATGCTGCAACTATATATATATGAGTTCAACGCAGCCTTCTGTCCTGCGCCTTCTCACGGCACAGCGAGCGCTCAAACATACGCGTTACATCCTCCTTACACCCCCGTTTTATTTTCTTGTGACTAAGTGTGGAGATAAGACTGCTTGGAGCCGGATGGAAAGGGGGGATGTCTTGAGGTAGGAGCCCTGGCTCGCCGCACCCATGGTACAGCAGACCACGCGTGCGGCACAATACGGCGTGGGAGGCGAGATCAAGGTGATCAAGGCACAAGTATAATCCGGTGGGGGTGGGTTGGGAGTCAACGACGCGAACACAACACAAACTATACCGCTGCGACAGGACGGCAATGTAGGTAGAGCAGGTTAATCCATGGGCACTCGCAGCAAGACTCTGGTGGGCTTCCGAAGATCTCTCCCGCCTATGACCGCAGTGGACGGCCACGCTGCCACCAGCAACACGCCACAGTCGTCGGAGGCGCTGAGGGATGCAGAGTGCGCGCTAGGAGTCGCCCATTGCCTTGAAATCCGCTGCCGCGAACGACGCCTGTACGAGTGCCATTATGGTGTAGGGCCGTGAAGCTGTGCAAAAGACTTGCGATGCGCCGCGCGCCGATGCACCAGTTCCAAAAGGAATTATGTGGGCACGCCGAGGTGCGCGGGAAAGCTGCCATGAATCCGCAGCTACGAAGTTCACGACAGCCCAGTGATGAGAGCAAAAGCTGCTGCGCGCTGGGGCTTGCGCGCGAGCGGCTAGGGGCTGCGCGAATACGTATGCGCAAGATGGCTTCCGTCCAGCGAGGAAGCCGGGCGAGCGACGGGAGGCCCATTACTGCGCCTCTGCTAGGCAGCGGCGCAACGAGGACTGCTGGTAGTTGGAGATGCCTGCAGGGACCGCCGCACCGTGCTGAAGTTGGAAACACTATTGAAGACGGGCACGTTGTTGACCGCCGCTCCCGGCGATGCGATGAAAAGGCAGACCGCCGTCGCCTGCCTGCCTGCAGCATGGAGCCGACGGCCCACGAGAGAGATGCGGGGCGAACTGCGCTTCCTTCGGCTGTTCGAAAAAAACTGTCTGATCTCTCAAAACGGCGAGTGCAAGCGAAAAACCTTCTCTCCCCGTAGCGTTTGGCGCGCGCGCGAGAGAGAAAAGGCAGCGAGGAGTCAATTTGTATTTTTTGTTGAAAAGCATTGGTCCCAAAAACGTTCTCCTAGTTACGTTTCTGGGACCAAAATGCTAGGATTTGTTTTTGTTTCTGCTTAACATCCGCGAAGAAACGTTTCTAGGACATTAGTGGGCGCACTTCCCTTTTGCTTGTGTTTCTATGTCCTGCCTCTACGGCCTGGAAATGTTCGATAAATGTTGTACTGGGACCGGGACATTCCATCCTTTCTGGGCGCTCCTGGGGAGGTACGTTGTTTACTGGGATGTCTATCACAAATGCTTGAATTTTACAGCTGTGTATTTACTGTATGTGCTCGAACTTAGCCAATGTTTTGTTGAGTGAAGGGATGAATTTTTGCCCAACGTTTCTCTCTCTCTCCATCTCGCTCCATGTAAATAGAACAGGTGTCCAGCTAAATGTAACCGCGTTTTTAACAATTGGAGTGTCCTACTGGTGTGCTGTACGATGTCAGTGCACGTTAAAGATCCCCAGGTGGTCGAAATTATTCCGGAGCCCTTCACTATGGCACCTCTTTCTTCCTTTCTTCTTTCACTCCCTCCTTTATCCCTTCCCTTACGGCGCGGTGTCCAACGTCGCGTGTCCAACGATATATGAAACAGATACTGCGCCATTTCCTTTCCCGAAAAACCAATTATTATTACTAAGGTGTGCCCTAGGCGCGTAAAATGGGTTCAGTACTGCTGAGGGTCGTGTGGCCTACTCTGCAGTATCCATTCAAGGCAAAACTTGAGTTTCAGTCCGGTGTGCGTATATGAAATTGAGGTGACCTTCGCACTTGGCGATTTGATTGCAAAACACTGAAGAAGTTGGCGCGGGAAAAACGAGGACAAGTGAGACAAAGACGAGCGCCTGTCTCGCTTGTCCTTATTTTTCCGCGCCCACTTCTTCAGTATGAACATCAACCAACTATCCCAACTTTCTGCCCTCAACGCAACAGCTTTAAGCCAGATGACAAGCATATTTTGACTGTGGCCTAAGCAATGGTGTCTCCAAATTAGACCCGGGTCATTTCTGAAATGTTGCCCATCCCATCCCCGAAATTTGACCTTCATTGATTTGGACCAACATCTATTTTCAGGCTAATTTCAATGGGCACGATACGATGGTAGTCTCTAAATGTGACCCGGGCCAGCCCCGAAATTGGACCTCGGCCGATTTGGACCAACCATAACTGAGCATGATGTAGGAACAGCGCTAAAACCAGGACAGAAGTCAAACATGGAAGCACAGGGACGGGCGCTGACCGGCAAACTGCAAGAGCAGCGACTGAGATCAGAAGACTAGGATCCGGTCAGCGCCCGTCCCTGCGTTTTCATGTTTGACTTCTGTCCTGTTCTTAGCGCTGTTCATACACCATGCAATACCAACTAGCCCGCCAACTCGCTCTCGTAAACTTCATTTCTTGTTTCTCGGGCTCTCTCGACTGTCTCATCTCGGATCCTAGTCTTCTGATCTCAGTCGCTGCTCTTGCAGTTTGCCGGTCAGCGCCCGTCCCTGTGCTTCCATGTTTGACTTCTGTCCTGTTCTTAGAACTGTTCCTACACCATGCAATACCAACTAGCCCGTCAACTCGCTCTCGTAAACTTCATTTCTTGTTTCTCGGGCTCTGTCGACTCTCTCATCTCGGATCCTAGTCTTCTGATCTGAGTCGCTGCTCTTGCAGTTTGCCGGTCAGCGCCCGTCCCTGTGCTTCCATGTTTGACTTCTGTCCTGTTCTTAGCGCTGTTCCTACACCATGCAATACCAACTAGCCCGTCAACTCGCTCTCGTAAACTTCATTTCTTGTTTCTCGGGCTTTGTCGACTGTCTCATCTCGGATCCTAGTCTTCTGATCTCAGTCGCTGCTCTTGCAGTTTGCCGGTCAGCGCCCGTCCCTGTGCTTCCATGTTTGACTTCTGTCCTGTTCTTAGCGCTGTTCCTACACCATGCAATACCAACTAGCCCGTCAACTCACTCTCATAACTGAGCGTCCAACCTTATTGAGCGTGCAACCATAAGTGTGAGCATGCCCGACACGATGACAGCCTCGAAATCTGGTTCGGGCCATTGCCAAAATGCTTTCACTCGACCTTTGGTATAACCATGTTTTAATCCTGCCTAACTTTCTCGCACTGCACAGTCAATTAATTAGTTTATACTGACTAACTAGCTTTTTAAATATAAACATCATGTTCGCAGCAAGGTACCGTCCGAGTAATTTTTTCTTCAAGCTCTAAAAGATAGCGCGAGAAATCCAAACACACAACAGTGGTGCTACTTGAGCGCGGCACATGCATATTCACTTATCGTATATCCCGCGCCGAGTGCAAACACAAAACTCATTGGAGACTCGTTTACCTGGAACGCCTCGTATATTGCCAAATAAAATAAAACCGTCATCCCCTCTCTGTTCCTTGGCAGCGGCCCTTTTTTCGGGGCGAGAGACGCGTGCATCTCCGTAGGGAGAAGAAAAGAAAAAAAACGGAGGGGTCTTTTTTTTTGCGCCTGCACACCCACGCACAGGCGCATCGCCGCCGCCGAAGACGCGATTGGGAAACTGCGACGGCCCCGCCGCGGTGGCTCAGTGGTTAGGGCGCTCGACTACTGATCCGGAGTTCCCGGGTTCGAACCCGACCGCGGCGGCTGCGTTTTAAACGCTAAGGCGCCCGTGTGCTGTGCGATGTCAGTGCACGTTAAAGATCCCCAGGTGGTCGAAATTATTCCGGAGCCCTCCACTACGGACCTATTTGTTCCTCTCTTCTTTCACTCCCTCCTTTATCCCTTCCCTTACGGCGCGGTTCAGGTGTCCAACGATATATGAGACAGATACTGCGCCATTTCCTTTCCACCAAAAACCAATTATTATTATTATTATAACTGCGACGCTCGCCAGCGCCATTTCTCGCTCGCAGCAAACAAGCCGTGAGTCACGTGAGTCGATTTCAAATCAGGTTGAGCAGTATTTAAACCGTAAACAATTTTTTCTGTAGCCTTGCCACCAATGTTTCAATACAAGATGCGAAACGAGGTACCAACCGCGAAATGGAGCCAAACAATCCTGGCGACTATACGGTTCTTTTTAATGCGCAGAACGCTCATAAGTGCACTAGTATTCTAAAGAAATGCAGCACTTTTTGCTCTACTTCGTGAACGCTTGAGCGTAAGTTGCGAGAAATGTCACTGTATCTCACATGCTTCTTTTATCTTCAAATTAATATTTGCTTATAATTGACCTTTATCCTAAAGGAGCCAACATTGTAAGGAGAGCTTACAGCATACCATTCCTCCGTCGTAATTGAGAGCAGCCGCGGATTACTACAGCATAATAATAATTGGTTTTTGAGGAAAGGAAATGGCGCAGTATCTGTCTCGTTGTTCACCTGAACCGCGCCGTAAGGGAAGGTATAAAGGAGGGAGTGAAAGAAGAAAGGAAGAGAGAGGTGCCGCAGTGGAGTGCTCCGAAATTATTTTGACCACCTGGGGACCTTTAACGTGCACTGACATCGCACAGCACACGGGCGCCTTATCGTTTTGCCTCTAAAGCAGGAAAACAGTAAATATTTGTGGAAAAGGTATGTGGATTAGCTCAGCTAATCCAGGATATACAAAGCGAAAGACCTCGGCGTTCACTGTGTTCATTGGCTTTGGCGTTGACAATATTCTAGACGGCGATGACTTTGATCAAAGGAATGAGGGTATAACTGGCTTCCTGGATATGCAGACGCCTCATTTGTACTTTGATACATGTGGCGGTGGTGAGAGAGATGTGGCCTGAATGCATTAGCGCTGACAGCGTTGTGGCTGACATGCAGCACTGCAGTAATAGCTAGGCCGCATCGTTCATTTGGCTGCGTTTTTGTGGAGGAAAAACGCTAAGCCGCCCGTGTGCTGTGCGATGTCAGTGCACGTTAAAGATCCCCAGGTGGTCGAAATTATGGCGGAGCCCTCCACTACGGCACCTATTTCTCTTTCTTCTTTCACTCCCTCCCTCATCCTTTCCCTTACGGCGCGGTTCAGGTGTCCAACGATATATGAGACAGATACTGCGCCATTTCCTTTCCCCAGAAAACCAATTATTATTATTATCAATCTCGCGATCAACCGCTAACGGCATGCAACCTCCCAGGGTGGCAGGGAGGGCGCGCTGCCTATCCAGTGTGCGGAACCCAATGAAACCAGGCTTTTGCAGTTGGACACCAACGCCACGTACATGAACGTGAGATTTAGGTCTCCACTTACCCGCGGAGCCAATTGTCCGCCTCTCCTTTCGTGAAAATGAACGGCCTTTGCAAAGTTGTCAACGCCAATGAACTCTATGAACGCCGTCGGCTCACTTGTTTAGTTTTTGAGGAAAGGAAATGGCGCAGTAACCGTCTCACATATATCGGTGGACGCCCGAACGCGCCGTAAAGGAAGGGATAAAGGAGGGAGGGAAAGAAGAAAGAGAAAACTGATAATTGAAAGCAGGATTTTGAGGAAAGGCGCCGTGCTGCGCAGCGGCGGTACACCTGTGGCTCGGTGCTACTAGTGGCGCATGTGCAGTAGTGACTAGAGAGCGAGAGAGAGAAACGGGGCAGCGGCGAAAGGTCAGCCGACACAGTCGGCGGCGGCCACCTGCGCCGTGCGTGACGTCACTGGTGCTCCGACATACGCCGGCTTGCGCGAAGCATGGTGTTGACTAGCGTAGTGAAGATTTTCGCTTCAAAACTGCTATTGCCGCCCTCAGCCGGCTGCAATCCACCGGCCGCGGTACCCCACTAGTGCGGGACATTCGCTCGTTTATCGAGCGTCTCGCGCAGAGAGAATGCGCCGTGCGTGCACAATGGGTGCCCGGTCACTGCGGCATCGCCGGCGACGAAAAAGCTGACGACCTCGCGACCACCGCACGTCTACTACCTGCCAGTGATCTGCCCCTTGCGCTGGAGGACGTGCGTGCGGTCATCCACGAGCATCTCCGAAAGCAGCACCCCGACCCACGTATCGCAGGAGGTGAGCGCATCGAAAGCATCAACGGCTGTCGCGCACTTACGCGGTCGCAACGTGCAATGATCCTCCGCGTGCTCATTGGCTGCGTGTGGCCCGGGGAACGGCGGGAGCGTCACGGAATCGCGACAATTAATGCGTGTGACGGATGCGGTGCAGTGGAAACACTAGACCACCTGCTCCTTCACTGTGCCGCGTACGCCGGTGCTCGTCGCGATATGCTTGAGGCCTATGGGACGCTGGGCATACTACCAGATTCCCTCAAGACGCTATTGTGGCCGCAGGGCAGTGCGCGCACCCCTGAGCGAACCTTGGTGAGCCTCTGTGCGTTCTTCGAACAGACGGGCTTGAAGTCCCGTCTGTTCTCCGCCAGGTAGTTGCAAGCAGTGATCGAACGCTCCGCGAGTTCTACCTTGGACGATAAACAACTGGACGCCCCGCTCCAGCTGTAGTCAACATAGTGCTGTGCGCGAGTGTTTTTATTGCTCCATCATGAACTAATCACGCGCACAACCTGGACCCATTTCTTATTGTGTAAATAGTTTGGTTCTATTACCTCTCCCCTTATCCTCTGTTCCTTTCACCTTACCTCTTTCATTTCTCCATTCTGCCTGCTATCCTTTATTTCCGCTGCCCCACCTTAGGTGCTTCAGTGTCGATGGCAGATGCCGGGGCTAGTAAAAATCTTTTACTTCCTTTTTATTATTATTTTAATAAAACCCACCCACTACTACTACATCCACTACGGCAGCTCTTTCTTCCTTTCTTCTTTCACTCCCTCCTTTATGCCTTCCCCTAAGTTTCGGTTTAGGTGCTCGCCGAGATATGCGAGTCAGTTACTGTGTGACTACCTTCCTCGAAAACAAATTTTTGCATTTCACCAACACCCGCCGCGGTGGCTCAGTGGTTAGGGCGCTCGACTACTGATCCGGAGTTCCCGGGTTCGAACCCGACCGCGGCGGCTGCGTTTTTATGGAGGAAAAACGCTAAGGCGCCCGTGTGCTGTGCGATGTCAGTGCACGTTAAAGATCCCCAGGTGGTCGAAATTATTCCGGAGCCCTCCACTACGGCACCACTTTCTTCCTTTCTTCTTTCACTCCCTCCTTTATCCCTCCCCTTGCGGCGCGGTTCAGGCGTCCAACGATATATGAGACAGATACTGCGCAATTTCCTTTCCCCCAAAACCAATTGTTATTACTATTATTTGCCAACACAGCCTCAGTGTTGGACTTTAGTGCGTTAAATACGGGAGCTTCAGTTGTTTACATCGGCGTGCTCAGCAAATGTGGAGAAGACCAAATGGAAACATCCGTGGATGTTTGTCTTCCGGAAACATACCTTCTAAGTAGGGTGCCTGGATGCGCGCCCATCGAGGTATACCCTACATGGATGGATGGATGGATGGATGGATCTGAACCCTTTAAATAGGGCGGTGGCTCAAGCCGCCTAGCCATGACTTATGGAATTTTACTCTTGTCTTGATTTTAGCCACGAATCAGATAACATTGGCTTAGTTACTTCTACCCGCTTAAAATCTACTTTCCCTTCAGTGTCCTTAAATCCCAATGCCTTGGGTAAATCAGCTCCGCTGCTTTCCACTGTAGGGTGTAGCCCTTTACAGAAAAGTATCAAGTGTTCAGCCATTTCCTCCTCCTCTCCGCACGTAACGCACAGCGTGTCTATCCCGTGGTACCTGACTTTATATGTCTTAGTCCGCAAAACTCACGTCCTGGCATCAAACAACAAAGAGCTTCCCCTACAATTACCATAGGTATTTTCTTTGGCAATTTCCTGCTTAAAGATTTTGTATGTTCCCAGTACCGATTTCGTCAGCATCCCTGTTTTACACAGAGCTCTCTCTGTTTCTTTAATCTTTTTCGTAACCGATAATTGCTGATTTGCCCCCTACTGCTGTCCAGATATTTGCTTGTCAGTTTTCTAATTCGGTTTCTGCATTTCGTGTCAACATTCCTTATATACAGCTATCTGAAAACTTTCCTAGCCCACTGGTTTGCCCCCATTTTTCTCAATCGCTCCTCAAATGCTATCTTACTGCTATCTTCTCGGCTCTCGAACGACGCCCATTCCATATCACCCTGTACCTCTTGATTTGGTGTATTGCCATGTGCTACCATAGCTCGCCTCCTTACGCCACGTTGTTTAATTTCTAAGCTTGCTTGAACATCTGGTCTCATGTACAGGACCGCACTACCGAAAGTCAGGCTAGGAACCATCACCCCTTTGAAGATCCCTCTTACCACTTCATACCTTTTGTAATTCCACAGTGCCCTATTTTTCATGACAGCTGCATTCCTACTAGCTTATTTCTTTATATATTTCATTATTTATTCATAATCGAGCGTCTCGCGCAGAGAAGATGCGTCGTGGGTGCACAGTGGGTGCCCCGTCACTGCGGCATCGCCGGCAACAAGAAGCTGACGACCTCGCGACCGCCGCACATCAACTACACGCCAGTGATGTGCCCCTTCCGCTGGAGGACGTGCGTGCGGTCATCCACGACCATCTCCGAAAGCAGCACCCCAACCCACGCATCGCAGGAGGTGAGCTCATCGAAAGCATCAACGGCTGTGGCGCACTTACGCAATTGCAACGTGCAATTATCCTCCGCGCGCGCATTGCCTGCGTTGGCCCGGGGAATGACGGGAGCGTCACGTAATCGCGCCACATTCTCACAGCCGGCCTACTCTACGGCGCGGCGGCGACGGAGCCGAAAACCGCGGCAGCAACGGAGCGGCGCGGTGTTCTGATCGAAAGAGGCGGCGGACACCGGCAAACCAGTTGTGGCGGGCGCTGTTGTGCTCGCGCTTCCTTCCTGCTTGGAGTTCGGCGAAGTTGGGCATGGGGAAGATTCCCTGAAGACCACCGCGAGGGTGGGTGAGCCCTCTGGGGGAGACGTCGCTGCAGGAATGCCGAAAGCAGCGACGACAATAGCGTTCCCACGTGTTCGAACAGGAACGCCGGAAGCAGCGACGATCATAAGCGTATATGTTCCGGTCCTCAGACGACGAAGTGCGGTATCAGTGTGGTCCCCTTCGGTCACGTTGGGGTTGAACAATTGCCCGAGTGCCGCACCTTCGACAGAGCTTCCACGTTCCGGTCACCAGTACAAGATCTTTCAACCCCTGCTGGGAGACAGGCTGCATTCTTGTGTCATGCAGGCGCCTTCCGGGTCAACATGGGCACGGTGCGGACACGCGTTCGCGCCCACCTGGAGGCCGCGTGGACGACAACATGACCGTGTCTTGTTCCCTTTCCCTCGACCGAGCTGCGAGGAAACATCAGGACCGCCCTGCCGTGGGTGCTACAATCAGTGTCATCGTGTCATTGGACATCATTGCTCGAACTGTATTCCCTAGCTAGGGATCTGATAAATACGAAGAGTAAGGAGCTGCTGGTTTGGTACCAGAAGAGAGCCCCCTTCTTGAGAGATACCAGACTCTCCCGTCTTCTAAGAAGCTCTCTTTACTGTGAAGCACTCTCAGTTGCCCGTACTTGTACATTACGTAAATAGTCCTTGTATAAAGTTTCCTAAGTTCTCTTCCTCCGATCGTCCTCGTCTCTTCTCCGGCCCAGTCACGCTACCTGAATACCAACTGGTGGCAGCGGTGGGATGCTGCTACCTGAATTCCAACAGCGCTCGCTTCTCCCAAGTGACTCTACGCCAGTGCCTTATTTTTTTTTCTCCCGCGTGGAAAAAAAAAATACTCAACAGCGGCAGCGTCGGCGGGGTCCGAAGAAGATGCCGAAGGTGCGGTGAAAGTCGTCTGCATGTGCTTGCGTTGCTTGACTTGACTATTATCGCAGAAGAAACAGTGCGATCTCGCAAGCGGTGGAAAAAGTTTGAAGTTAATTTAATAGCTTTGCTTAACTCCACAGTTTTTACAGCGAAACACCATGCGTAGAGCACCAAAACATATTTATACGATTATAGCAAGCTACTAATAAAGGGCTGCGCACACTGCAGTCACATTATTCTGGCCAATATGAACGAAATCGAAAGTATGTAGGGGGTAATGAACTCTGTTAACAATACAGGAATGATTTTCCGGGGCTTGCTAGATTTGTCTTTATACCAACGTTCGAGAATTAGGCTAACAAAACAGATTGGAGAATATCATACCAGTATCGGCTAATACACATGCAAATTTTCAGATTTTGCTCGATAGCAGAATTCAGTGAGTGTCTGAAAGAGATAAATCCGTCATGCTAGTAACATACATTACCGGATCGTTTTGCTGACATTCCTGTCTGTTTTAATGCACTTTATTCTGATATGCATCTTTGTGTACAACCATGTCTATCTCAAATGCCTGTATTTTACTGTTGTGTATTTACTGTATTATCTCAAACTTAGCCAATGTTATGTTGAGTAAAGGGATGAATTCTTGCCCAACATTTCCCTCTCTCTTTCTATGTAAATAGAACAGGTGTCCAGGTAAATGTAACCACGTTTTTAACAACTGAAGGAGTGTCCTACTGCTGTGCTGTGCGATGTCAGTGCACGTTCAAGATCCCCATGTGGTCGAGGATTCTTCGGTGGGCGTTCGAAGCGAGCGGACGTGTTTTTTAGCTCTCTGCTCCTTCGGACTCTGGGCCTAAGGCTTCGCGGCGTTGCGGGGTCTCCCCATGGAGGCCACAGACACCGTGAACGAGCGAAGGCCTGTGTTTGGCGGTGACAATCAGCAACGCAGGGCAGGCCACTCTCGCTCACGATCACGGAGACGAACGCCGTCCAGAAGAAGGTCGTCCAGCACCATTCGGTGAATGCAGGCCGAGATCGCTGATCTGCGGTACACGGTGAGGTGCCTGACGGCGGCGCTCATCACCACCTCAGAGAACCTTGAGTCCGTCATCGGGACCTTGGACGTGTCGCCGGCGGACCCACGCGGTCTAGCCTTGCGGGACGCCATGGCGCTCGCTCACCAGACGCAGAACTCCATGGCGGCTCCCTCCCCGCCATTTCTGGCCACCCCTGCGTTTCCTGCCGCCATTGCTGCTCCTGGGGAACCGGCTGTGATGCCCTCTCCCCCTGATGCTGCTGCTGCGGGCTCACCGCGGACACCTGCAGCCGAGGAGAGCATGTGCACCCCAATGGACGAGTCTGCTCTCCGGAAACGGTGACGCTCAACGGGGTCCGAGGAGGAGAGGGACTCGGAAACCAAAAGGGACATCGCGGTGGCCAAGCGGGAAGCTCGAAGGCCCCCCACCGTCACTGTTCCCTCTCCCTCCACACTCGAAGGAGCAGGGCCTTCCCAGCAGGAGCCCCATGGAGCCCACCTCCAGCCTGCTGCTGATGCTGCTGTTGTTGCTGGTGGGGCGATGGCGTCCGGAAGAAAAACGGGTGCGACCTCACCAAATCCCGCCGCACGAGACCAGGCTGCGGCTGGGGCTTCGTCTGCTGGCACCGAGCGCGCCCAACTCCACGGCGCGCCGCAGCAATGCCCCGCAGGCAGCGGCGACGCTGATGCTGGGGCCAGCCTGGTCCCGTGGCGCATTATCACTACCAAGGCGCAGCGGCGTCGGAGAGCTGCCCTGGAGCGAGCCGCGGCTGCCGTGGAGGTCCCGTCCAGCCTGGTGGGGACGGTGCTGTTTCGGCCGGCGAACCGGGGCACCGCCTTCACCAGGGAACAGGGCTGGGAGTTGGCCGAGGAGATCGGATCCCGCCCGGGCGTCCTCGCCGTCCGGGTAAACATGCGGCGGAATGTGGTGGCAGTGGACGCGGGGAGCAGCGATGCTCTCCAGGCCCTGCTAGCCACGGCCGTCATCCGCGGCGTGCCGGTCTGCGCCAAGGAGCCTCCTGCTCGGAATCAAAGCTCCGGCCTGGTCTTCGGTGTGGACGGGCGCAGGACGGCGGAGGAGCTGCTAGCGGCGGCGGAGTCAACGGTACCGATGGTGTCGGCGTCTCTGTCGGGCAGCACACTCGCTCTCCGTTTTGCGGCGCCGACACCCCCGGCGTTCATCACCATATTCAAGCGCAGGCTCCCGGTCCGCCCCTGCCGTCCCCGGCCGCTCCAGTGTGCCAAGTGCGCCAGCCTGGGGCATGCCACTGAGGTGTGTCGTGCTCCTGCCCGATGCACGCGCTGCGGCGGGCCACACGAGCCTGGTACCTGCGCGAGCAAGCCCCGCTGCATTAACTGCGGGGGGCGGCACGCAGCCATTGACCCAGCGTGCCCGCACTGGCAGCGAGAGCGTCACGTGGCCACTTTAATGGCCACATCCATGGCCCCGATGTCCAGGCGGGTTGTCCGAGCCGTCGTCCAGGCTGAGACAGCGGCCCCAGCCCAGCAACATCAGCAGACGCCGCGCGCTCTTTCTTATGCGCAGGTCGTCAGGGGAACACCCCAGCAGCAGCAGCAGCAGCAGCAGACACAGAAGCAACGGCAGCGCCGGCAGCGGCAGCGGCGATCCGGTTGCCCGGCGTCCCGTACAGCGCGGCCCGAGCCTGCGGCCGCTTCTCACGGCCAGCCGCCTGACGCACGGGACGCGGAGATCGCGCGCCTAAAGCTGGCGTTGCGCGCCCTCAGCGCACTTTTCCCGGAGGGCGCCGATGGACACCGGGCTTGCTTAGAAGCAGCGGGTGCTCCCGCACAGATAAGCCAGCATGATGGCTAGCCGCCGGACTCCCTCCCGCATACCATCCATCCTGCAGTGGAACGTGCGCTCGCTTGCGGCGCGGTACGCCGAAATGCGAGTTCGCATCGCACAGGATTCGCCGGAAGTTATCGCGCTGCAGGAGACGTACGTACGTTCACATGACGGGGAGCCCCAGATGCGGCTACCTGGCTACATTGGCTACCACTCAGCCACCACGTGCGAGGAACCCACCTGTGCTGCAGTGCCCTGTTGTGTCACATCTCATCGCCCCGGGAAATCAAGGTGCGCGATATACGTGCGGCAGGACGTCCAGCACACCCTCGTCGGCTCGGCGGCGGCGACATCTGACGCCCAGGAGTGCGTGGTGGTGACAGTGCGCGTCGGTGGTGTTGACACGTCGGTGGCCAGTGTTTATGTGCGTCCAGCTGTCGCGTGGAACGCGCTGTGTTTTCGTGCTGTGTCTTCGTGCTGTGCCCCGCGCCAAATCATCTGTGGTGATTTTAACGCCCACCATAGTGCGTGGGGCAGTGCGCGCCACTCCGCGCGGGGAGACGACCTGCACGACGCAGCAACGCAGCTGGGACTCACCCCCTTGAACACCGGCGAGCCCACCTTTCGACGACGCGGAACAACCGGCTCCTGCATCGACGTTGCCTTCGCATCCAGAGGCATCGAGGCGACATGGCGCCGATCACCATCTCTCTGGGGCTCGGATCATTACTCCATCCTAATTGAACCCACTGCGATGGAGGCGCGCCCCAAACGTGCCTACTCCATTACCAACTGGAGTGCGTTCAGGCGGGCGGTCGACGAGGCGGCGGCCACTGGCGCAGATTTCTTTTCAAGTCTAGTCCGAAGCGCTCTCGCAGCCACCCAACGAGCAGAGGTAAGGGCAGGGCAGCCCACACCTGATATGAAGCTGCTCAATCTGCGCGAGAAGAGAGATCGCTCAGAGCGACGGGCGCGACGGACTGACAGAGCCGCCGACTGGACTGTCTACAACCGCTTGGACGCAGCAGCGCGCCGCCACGCCGACAAGCTATACCGCCGGCAGTGGGCTTCACTATGCCAAAGGATGGAGGAAGATGTCAGCTCGCGGAGGCTGTTTGACACCCTGCGGCGCATCACCGAACCACAGGCAAACCGTCAACCGCTGGTCGCCCTCGCAATCTCCAGCGGGCTCAGCTTTGTAGAATTGGCAGAGCGGTTTGCCGATCGGTTCGCGCCGCCCAGCCCCGCAAACGCCGCTAACATAGCTGCTCCTGAGAGCCCCAGAAGCGACGCCAGTCCCTCGCCCGTCGCCTCGGAAGGTCCATGTGATGCGCCGTTCACCGCGGCGGAATTGAACAATGCGCTGCAGCGCTGCCGCCGCCGCTCGGCGCCCGGACCGGACGGGGTGACATACCAAATGCTGCGAAACCTGGATGCGCAGCAACGACAGATCCTCCTGCAGCAGATCAACCTGGTGTGGGAACGCGGGGAGCTACCGGAGGATTGGCGAACCGCGGTCGTTTGTCCCATCCGAAAGGCAGGGCGCCCACCTACGGAGCTGAGCGGATACCGGCCAGTGGCATTAACATCGGCGGCAGGTAAGCTAATGGAGCATATGGCGTTGCAGCGTCTGAACGAGCGGGCTGCGGAGGCTGATTTGTTTGACGAGCGGCAGACGGGTTTCCGTGGGATGCGGTGCACGGCTGATTCTATATCGGACGTTGTTACAGCGCTGGAGCATGCCAGGGCGGCAGGCCAGGTTGCGCTGCTGCTGCTGCTGGACGTCTCGGGCGCTTTTGACAACGTTCACCGCGCACCAATTCTCGCGGTGCTTGAGGGGGCCGGTGTGAGCGGCCGCCTTTTGCGATACGTTCATGGCTTCCTGAGCGGGCGCACGATGCGCGTACGAGTAGGGGGTGAGCTCTCGAAGCCTCGCCCGGTCGACATGGGCGTGCCGCAGGGCTCTGTCCTATCACCATTTCTGTTTAATGTGGCCATGTCGGTGGTGCCGGCCTCCCTCCCCACGAGCGGGCGACACCATGTGTACATGTCCATATATGCAGACGACATAGCTCTGTGGTGCCGGGGACCACCGGGCGAGGCGTTCCGCGTGCGGGGGTGCCTTCAGGGAGCCCTGACCGCAATCGATGCCAGCTTGCGCGGCCTTGGTCTGTCGCTGAGCGCGGACAAATCGGTGGCCATGACCTCCGTTTCGCGCTCGCGCGCGCACCTTGCGCCACTGTTACTGGACGGGACTCCGATTCCTTGGCGTAAATCGGTGCGGTACCTTGGCCTGGACATCGACTGGCGCCTTTCCTTCCGCCCCGCGGCGACCAAGGCCTGTCTGCAGATGAAGAGGATCACCGCCGCCGTGCACAAGCTCACCGCTCGAGGCCAGGGCATCTCCCAGCAAGCCGCGCTGCGTCTATACAATGCCGCAGCTTTGGAGGCGGCGCTCTATGCGCTGCCGCTCGTCACGATGCGCAAGCCGTGCTGGAAGAAGCTCGAGCTTCAGCACCGCAAGTCCCTGCGCGTGTGCCTAGGCCTGCCCAAAAACTCGCAGTGCGCCGCAACGTTGGCCGAGGCAGGAGCGTGGCCCCTTGAGCTCCAAGCAGCGCGCAGGGCACTGAATCACATCGACCGGCTTCACCGCGCACCGGACGGCGGCTCGCTGCTGCAGCGTATGCGCTCGCACCCGCGCTCACGAATGGGCGCGGCGCTGCTCGAGTATGAGCAATTGACCCAAGGCCCACCCCCCTACGGCTCCTGCGCGCCCTGGCCTGCTGCCTCGGAGGTACAGCGAGAGATCGTCGGCATAGCGGGAAAGCGGAGCACACCCCTCTGCGCTGTGCAGCAGCTGGCCAGAGCCGTCATACACGAGGAGCTCCAGGACCATCTCCTCGTGTACACCGACGGCTCAGTGGCCCGCGACAGCTGCTCCCTTGCTGCGGCGGCCACCATCCCCGCCCTGTGACTGCACAGCCAGCAAAACGCAACCTTCCTGGGCTCCTCCACCACGGCGGAGTTGATGGGGATCCGGCTCGGGCTGGACCTGCTGCTCACCCTCGGCCCTCCGCCGCCCAGGAGTGCTCTGCTGTGCGAACCCGCGCCGCCCTCAGCCGCCTGCAATCTAACGGCCGCGGTACCCCACTAGTGCGGGAAATTCGCTCGCGCATCGAGCGCCTCGCGCAGAGAGGTTGTGCCGTGCGTGCACAGTGGGTGCCCGGTCACTGCGGCATCGCCGGCAACGAAGAAGCTGACGACCTCGCGACCGCTGCACACCAACTACCTGCCAGCGATCTGCCCCTTGCGCTGGAGGACGTGCGTGCGGCCATTCACGACCATCTCCGAAAGCAGCACCCCGACCCACGCATCGCGGGAGGTGAGCGCATCGACAGTGTCACCGGCTGTCGCGCACTTACACGGTTGAAACGTGCAATGATCCTCCGCGCACGCATTGGCTGCGTGTGGCCCGGGGAACGACGGGTGCGTCACGGAATCGCGACGAGTGATGTGTGTGACGGATGCGGTGCAGTGGAAACACTAGAACATCTGCTCCTTCGCTGCTCCGCGTTCGCCGATGCTCGTCGCGATATGCTCGCGGCCTATAGGGCGCAGGGCATACTACCAGACTCCATCAAGACGCTATTGTGGCCGCAGGGCAGTGCGCGCACTCGTGAGCGAACTTTGGTGAGCCTCTGTGCATTCCTCGAACACACGGGCTTGACGTCCCGTCTGTTCTCCGTCAGGTAGTTACACGCAGTGACCGAACGCTCCGCGAGTTCTACCTTGAACGATTAATAACTGGACGCCCCACTCCAGTTGTAACCTACACAGTGCTGTGCGCGTGTGTGATTTAATTCCTCTAAAATGAACTAATCACGCGCACAACCTGGACACATTTCTTATTGTGTAAATAGTTTGTTTATGTTATCTCTCCCCCTATCCTCCCTTCCTGTCACCTCACCTCTTTCATTTCTCCATTCTGCCTGCTATCCTTTATTTCCGCTGCCCCACCTCAGGTGCTACAGTATCGATGGCAGATGCCGGGGCTAGCAAAAATCTTTTCCTTCCTTTTTATTATTATTTTAATAAAACCCACTTACTACTACTACATCCACTACGGTAGCTCTTTCTTCCTTTCTTCTTTCACTCTCTCCTTCATGGCTTCGCCTCAGGTTCGGTATAGGTGCCCACCGAGATATGTGGGTCAGTTAGTGTGTGACTACCTTCCTCGAAAACTAATTTTTGCTTTTCGCCAACACAGCCTCAGTGTTCGACTTAAGTGCGTTGAATACGAGAGCTTCAATTGTTTACATCGGCGTGCTCAGCAAACGTGGAGACGACCAAATGGAAACATCCGTGGATGTTTGTTTTCCGGAAACACACCTTCTAAGTAGGGCGCCTGGATGCCCGCCCATCGAGGTGCCCTTCTTGGATGGATGGACGGATGAATGGATGGATGGATGGATGGATGAATCTGAACCCTTTAAATCCGGTGGTGGCTCAAGCCGCCTAGCCATGACTTATGAAATTTTAGTCTTGTCTTGATTTTAGCCACCAGTCAGATAACCTTGGCTTAGTTACTTCTACCCGCTTAAAATCTACTTTCTCTGCATGTGTCCTTAAACCCCAATGTCTTGTATAAGCTGCTTTCCACTGTATGATGTAGCCGTTTACAGAAAAGTATCAAGTGTTGAGCCGTTTCCTCCTCCTCTCCGCACGCAACGCACAACGTGTCTATCTCGTGGTACCGGACTCTATATGTCTTAGTCCGCAAAACTCCCGTCCTGGCCTCGAACAACTAAGAGCTCCCCTTCAATTATCATAGGTATTTTCTTTGGCAATTTCCTGCTTAAAGATCCTGTATGTACCCAGTGCCGATTTCGTCAGGATCTCGGTTTTACAGAGTTCTCTCGGTTTCTTTAACCTTTTTCGTAATCGATAATTGCTGATTTGCCCCCTACGGCTGTCCAGATATTTGCTTGTCAATTTTTTAGTTCGCTTTTTGCATTTCGTGTCAACATTTCTTATATACAGGTATCTGAAAACTTGAATTCCTAGCCCACTGCTTTTCCCCATTTTTCTCAATCGCTCCTGAAATGCTATCTTAGTGCTAGCTTCTCTGCTCTCGAACGACGCCCATCCCATATCACCCCCTGATTTCGTGTATTGCCATGTGCACCACCCCGCCGCGGTGGCTCAGTAGTTAGGGCACTCGACTACTGATCCGGAGTTCCCGGGTTCGAACCCGACCGCGGCGGCTGCGTTTTTATGGAGGAAAAACGCTAAGGCGCCCGTGTGCTGTGCGATGTCAGCGCACGTTGAAGATCCCCAGGTGGTCGAAATTATTCCGCAGCCCTCCACTACGGCACCTCTCTCTTCCTATCTCCTTTCACTCCCTCCTTTACCCTTCCCTTACGGCGCGGTTCAGGTGTCCAACGATATATGAGACAGATACTGCGCCATTTCCTTTCCCCCCAAAGCCAATTATAAATATTATGTGCTCCCAAAGCTAGCCTCCCCCCGCCACGTTGTTTAATTTCTAACATTGCTTGAACATCTGATCTCATGCACAGGACCGCATTACTGAAAGTCAGGCTAGGAACC
Source organism: Amblyomma americanum (assembly GCF_052857255.1). NCBI lineage: Eukaryota > Metazoa > Arthropoda > Arachnida > Ixodida > Ixodidae > Amblyomma > Amblyomma americanum. Next base: position 101,279,715 of record NC_135497.1, read on the forward strand.
ATCACGTTTTTCCAGATCCCTCTTACCACTTCTTACCTTTTTTAATTCAACAGTGCCCTATTTTTCATGACAGCTGCATTCCTACTAGCTTTATTCATTAGATATTTTTCATGCTCTGTCAGATTCTCAGCACCGTTATTTATCTACACGCCAAGATACCTGTACTTCTCCACTACCTCTAGCGTTAACTCCTGTATTCTATGCTCGTCGCCCTCATCATTAAATATCATGACTGCAGAGTTTCCCCTACTAAATTTGAAACCTAATCTATCTCCCTCTGTACCACATATATGTCTATCGACGTCTGTAAATCTTCCTTGTTGCCAGCCATTAGCACTACATCATTCGCGCATATTAGTCCCTGTAATGACTGTTTAATCCATTCTCCTTGCTTGAAAAAAAGTAAGGTTGAAGCCTAGTCCGCTCCTCTATAGCTTGGTCTCCAACCCTTGCAGGTACAGCATGAACAAGAAAGGAGACAGAGGACATCCTTGCATAAGCCCCCGCTGTACCTCTACAGGCCCTGATACATTCTTTATTCATTTTATAAGCACTCTGTTACCTTTATATATATCTTTTAAAAGATTAATTACTCCATCTTCCAAATCCAATGTGCCCAGTATGTCCCACAAATACTCTTGAATGACGTTGTCGTATAGGCTTCCCTAATATCCAGAAATGCTACCCATAGGGGCCTGTGCTCCTTTTCCGCAATCTCTATACACTGCGTCAATGAAAATAGATTGTCCTCCAACCTCCTTTGTTTTCTGAACCCATTTTGTGGTTCCCCTAGCACCCCCTCTGTAAGGCCGCGCTTCATCGACGCGTACATTTTTTTTATTCCCTTAGCTTGCGGTCCCTGCGGGCCTCCGGTATATGTGGAGTGGAGAGCTCTCAGTGAAGCTCCGAGCTCCCCCCTACCCGCGTGCCCCCCACCGCCCCCCCCCCCACCCGCAAGCAGCGGCAAAGGCGCAGGAGGCACTGGCTGCTTGACAGCACCGCTGTGACGGCCGAAGACACCTGGGTTTGTTAAGCGCACCAAGAAAGCATACTAGGCGCACACAACGAGCACGTGGCGCCGCTTGGTCTTAGGAAGCATTCCCAGGGCGGCAGACCCCCATACTGCGCGTCTGCGGAAATGTGCGTACCACCTAGCATTCCGCGATGGGTCCCTTTTTTTTGGCATTCTCAATGGCACCGAAGCATCGCGGGTCTCGGCCGTCTGACATTCTTGCGGCGTGCCAGCGGATTAGTGGTCCCGCCAATTATGGCCGATTCACACGACGGTCGGTTCGCCCGCGGCCCGCACATCACGTGTTCATGCGTCACCAAATCGAGAGGCGTGGTGTCGGCCCGCGGACTGGACAACCAATGAAGTTCAAGTGCCTGTCCCCTCGCGGGATTTAGCGGCGGCTCGCGAAGATGCGCGCGCCAGCTCTGGCAACCACCGATCTGGCCAGTATTTCAGCTGCTGCATTTCACTGAGTGGCGTTGATCTGGCGCGCAGTGTTTACAAGCTGCACTGCGTTCGCTACCGTCACGAAGCGATCGACTCGGCTAGCAAGACCACTCAGGCCATTGACGAATTGTACAAAGGGCCGCACCTGCACCATTCAGTCGCAGTCATGGGTCGGGAGGAAAAACCAGTTTGACCAGCGTTGATAATTAAAAGCTTTAAAATAATCTGGCAACAGTGGTCGTGTGAATCGGCCATTAGCTGAAAAAAAACTTTTCATCCTTCGAGAGGCGACGCGCGGGTGCGGCAGGGAAGGAGAAAGCATCTCGCAATAAGGGCGGGAACTCCCACCGGAGAGAGGGTTTTGAGAATGTTATCGGTATGTGTTTCTTTTTCTTTGTAGCCAAGCCCCGGGCTCGAAGTTGGGCCCAACCTTCAGAGGCTGTGGCTACCTCCATTGGTTATCGAAGCTTAGGGTGGGCCTTGAAATATGACCGCCCTAACTTCTTTGCAAAAGCTTTAAAATTGCATGTAAATTCATTGAAGGGCAGCCTTGTCTAGTAGAGCTAGAGGCTCCGTGCAGTGGCACGTAATTCTACAGACCTAGACTCTAACGTCGGGTCGATGAGTAAGGTCTTGTCGAGTTTCTCTGTGTGAGATCTTTTCTTTTACGTTACACTTCGTCTGTGTGGCTCAATTTGTAACGCAGTTTGCCATTGTACATCCTGTAAATATATTTTCTCTTTGTCTCCATCATCTCGCATCAATCATCGTTTGCTCCTTCAACACTCACGTTTGGAGACGTCCTGTGCCCCTCCGAAGAAACGCAAAGAACAATCTTGAATTTAATCCCTCGTTCTCCACCGAAGCCTGCAATCTGTCCTTTATAATCTGCATCGCCACCCTGTAAACCACAGATGTTACTGTTATGGGACAGTAGTTACTTACGTCAGCTTTGTCCCCCTTTCCCTTATATATCATGTTCATTCTACTTATCGCCATTCATCGGGGACTTTCCCATCCACTATCATTTTATTCACTACCTGCATTAATGTTTGCTTGGATTTTGGTCCTAGATTCTTTATTAACATAATCGGAATACCATCTGGTCCTGTTGATGTGCCACTAGGAACTTTCTTCTCTGCTCTTTCCCACTCTCTTTGCTCAAGCGAAGCTATTGCAGTAACCGGTCTATCCTCCTTCGGTAAATTATGTGCAATATTTCTTTCTTTAAATTTTTCTGTCATCCTTGTTCCTAAGTGTTTTATCGCTTCATCCCCTTCTAGTCGAATACCCTGATCTGTAACAATAAACCTTTGTTCTCGCCTAGTCTTATACTCATTGTATTTAGATGTTTCCAGAATTTTTGAGCTGCTTTTCTATCCTTTTTATTTACTTTTGACATCCATTGGGCTCCCTTTCTTCTGATTTTCTCGTTAATTAATTAGGATGCTTCCCTTCTACACTTTACGAAGGCATCCCATTTTGTGTCTACTTCAACTTCTGATTCCCCCTTTTCTTGGAATATCTGTGTTCCCTGGACGCTTCCTGACGTTTCTCTATCGCCCTCTTGACCTCCTCATCACACCAACTCTTGGGTTTGCATCTTTTCCCTTTTAGCTTTACTCGCACCTTAGCTAAAGCTAAGTTGCGTATACCCTCGCTTGGGGGCGGCGCGTGCGGAGACCACGTGAACATCTGCGTGGGTCGAGGAAACGTCGTTCGCGGAAGAACGCGTATGTAGCTAACTTTTCAGCCATTTTTCACTGCATGCCCTTCGGAAACGGTGGCGAGGAGGCTGTGAGCTTGTGAAGGACGTTACTGGAAAAATGCCCATTCCAAAAGTTGTTAGAGGAACTCGTATCTGGTTCAGAAGATTACTCATGCTGTCCAGATATCAGTGCAGAGAGAATTGCTATGATTGATTTTGGCAAACAAAAGTTATCCCGCTTACAGTATTCAAAATACAAAGATGAAATGAAATCGCGTTTCACAAGCCCTCTTCACTCGCCCAGTTCCGAAGATTGGACGCTACCAATCAGAACTGCGCCTTGCACACAAGCAGCTCAAGCTTGCATGCAGTTGATGACTTGCCAGGGAAGCCCGCAGCTACAGTGTACTACCGAAGCCGTGCAAATTGCCGGCGTCATGGATCCGCGTACATGTCGCAGGCAAGTGAGGTACGAATGAAAGGTGGGACCACAATAGGGGGAGCTCCCCTATGCACCCCCGCTTACGGACGGACGACTGCGAGAACGCCGTGACTACGACAAATAGATAAGTTTTTCCTTTAATATTTTGAGAGTTTAGATTTAAGCTAGTTTTAGATCTATGCTAGTTAGGTGAAGTGCTCGCGAAAGAGCAGGAGAGGAACCCAACGGCCGGGCCTTTTCCGGCCGGCAGCTATAGATGAGTAGCGCTCATTTGTGAGTTCGCTACATTAGACAGGCAGTTAGTATTTCTTTCTAGGTGATTGGCTTTTGCGGTAGGCAGAATTTTGTTTGAGTACGTGGTTGCAAGTGCTTTTTTTTTCTTTTCTAACATTTTGTGGTACTAATAATAGAGTGCTGCTAAGATGGACAAGCAACTGAGGGTTAAATGCAAGGAGTGTTAGGTGTCGGTGAATTTGAAGGAAACGCGGTTCGAATCTGTAGAGGAGGCCGAATGCGCGGATTTTATGTGAAAATTCTGCGTATTAAGTGCACGCTTGGACAGGGCTGTCGAAGCGAACACCAGCCTAGCGCTACGTATGGATGTAATAGAAAAAGAGCTACATGTAGAGAGGGCAGAGAAGCGGAAACTTCATGAACAGCTTAGTCAATTGTTGGAGGCAAAAATGGCTGGCACCACATTGGCGGACATTCCAGTGCCAGCTACGTGGATGGGGCCGGCACTGGCATAAGCAGCGATCAGGAAGTAGGTCAGGCAGGCTCAGACAGGAACAGCTACGCACACGTGCAAGCTGGGAAGTTTGGAGGCGATGGAGAGAAGGGGAACGAGCTAACTCTCAGGAATAAGGTCACAGTCACAGATAAGAGGCGGCATAATAATCCGGAAGTTAGGATGGAGGAAGGGAATAGCCTAGCGCTTATCTGTGCTGACTCGAACATGAGGAGGTGCAAAAGAACTATAATGGAGTGTGTAAAGAGTGATAAGCGGGTAGCAGTCGTGGCATTCCCAAGCAGGACAATGGGCGCAGTACCGAGAGATAAAAAAAAGAACTTTCTCAGAATGTTGCAGAGTGCAATTTGGTAGTGGTTGCGGCGGGGCTAAATAATGTCCTGAATGGTGAAGCCGCAAAAGTAGTGGGAAGATTAGCGGAGGGAGTTGATGATTTAAGGGCGATAGCACAGGAAGTCCAGGTCGTGGTGTGCACAGTGCAGGAGGGGCAAGGACGGAACGGAGGAGTTGCCACGAATGTTGTGGCTGTTAATCGAGAGATAAGGAAGTTAAGCCAGGAGGAAGGGTTTGAAGTGGCAGTCATAAACAAGGAAGTGCATAGAGCAGGCTTTGGCGGAGGCTTTACACGAGATGGCATCCACTTTAATGGAAGGCTAGGAGCCGAGATCGGGGTGCGCCTGGCAGGCCGGGCAGTAGCTTTCTTAGGGGGTCCACTGCGGCTCAGGGCGTAGGGGTAGGTAGAAGCAAAGTAGAAAGTGTAACAATAGAGGCTGACACCAGTAAAATGGCCACTAGGAGGTCCAGGAAGAAAAATACAAAAAAGAAATTTAACACCAGGATCAGGTACATAAACATGCGAGGCGGTAGAAAGAGAGCGAAGTGGTTAGAAATAGAACAGCAGTTAAAGGATGAATAATTAGGTGTATACGCGCAATGCGAGACACATCTCAAGGATCTAGAAGACCCACCATTTATTGGTGGCTACGTCTGGGAAGGAAGCAACAGAAAAACAACGGAGAGGAAGGGAGGAGGAGTAGGTATGCTGATACAATAAAGAACAAATTGGCAAAGAATAAAGTCAACTTGCAAAGAACATGTCTGGGTACCAGGTACAATTGCCGGTAAAAAGGCATGGCTAGGAGTAGTTTATTTAGTTACAGGGGACAAATGCAGGCAGGAGAACACGGATCTGGTTAAGCGTCTCAATGACGATATAAAGCAGTTTGGAGAAAGTGCCGATATTATTCTGCTGAGGGACATGAATGGCCACATCGAGGATCTGGATGGATACACAGATTGTAACGGGAAGTTGATGCTAGATTTCTGTGAGCGACACAACCTACTTATTGTAAGTAGAGAAACTAAGTTTGAGGGACGAATCACGTGGGAATCCCGTAACAGGCAAACGACCATTGACTACTGCTTATTGTCGCAGGGGATGTATAGCAAGCGCGCAATAATGGAAACAGAAGAAGAGGGGAAGTACAGCTTCAGAAGTGATCATAAGCGTATTAGTATGCAGTTGGGAGTCCTGCTCATAAATAAAAAAATGTAGGGAGGTCAAAAAGAGTACGCAAAATTAAATGACGAACAAATCGCGCTAATAGCGGCCGGCATAGGGGAAGCAATAGAGAAATGTCCCATGGAAAAGTGGGATTATAATCAGTTAGAACTACTCATTAGTACAAAAATAAATGAAGTAAAAGGTGTAAACCGCTGGAGAGGTAGCAGGTAGCCAGGAAGTTGGTGGAATAAGGAAATTAGGGAGGCCATCGAACAACGACGGTTTTCATCACGGGAATACAGAAAAGCAAAGAGGGCGCAGTTGTGTGAAGAGAAAATATGCAGAAAATGGGTGTCGTATCGACAAAAGAAACAAGTGCAGGTCCGCGTCCAGGCTCAAATAAAGCAGTCCTCTGATCGCTGGCTGGCTGAAGTTCGCGATGCAACTAAAGGGGGACAAGAAATTTCTAGAACCATATAAGCTGGCTGGGCAAAGCGAATCACAGAAATCAGGAACAGATTCACGTTGTAATGTATATAGTAGCTTCTTCTGAATCTAGCGATAATGCTAAAACTTTGAACTTTAAACATTTGGGGTTCGAATAAGAGCGGATAAATCAGAAGGGGACAAACACTGCTTAGCGATAACAAAAACATTGGCTATATTCAAGAAACATCACACACGTCTTCTTCCGGCGACTCTTAACTCCTATCGCACTGGCCCCGTCCACCCGCTTTTTCACCCTCAATGTCCACGAGGCACTCTTTCTATCTCCCCCGCACGTGCGCATGGTTTGGTGGCCGCGTCCCCACCCCCACACTTGTGCCGTGGCCGACATCTGGAGTTCGTTCGGGAAGGAGACCGCTTGTGGGCGTGTAGAGCTGAAGCGCCGTCTGTAGCCGACCGCGCGGCTCTCCCCTGTCGCTGCCAATTAAGGGCGCCGTGCTGTTGGTGGTCTTTTGTCCACTCTCTTGGGGGTGCCGCCTTTCGGGTGGCTCCAAGGGCTGCTTTGTAGCACTTAACCGCAGTTTGGCGTTTCTTTCCGTAGAACAGCTGTTTGTGCTTCTTCGTTTCCTTGTTTCTTTATATCCCCCCCCCCCCCCCCCCCCAAAGTGAGTATAAACTCATTTTACGTTCGTTTCTAATGGATAGAGGAGCTGCACCGGTCGTCTTATGATGACCCCGGACGGCATCTTGGCGGTGCACGATCGGACATGTCCATCTCTCCGCTTAAAGACCCCCACAACGCGAGCAGTCTGCCAGATATGCCTTGGCGCATTTTCTTTGTGCGCGATCACCAAGTCGTCCACGGCTATGACACTCGCAGGGCTAGAAGAGGCGAAGTAGGCTGACCGTAACTGAAGGAGTACCTCCTTCAACTATCGCTTCCAAATTGAATTCATGATAGTTTTCCGATATTTGCATCTTCGACATATGTCTGTTGCATTGGCCGAAGGAATGTACGCTGTCCTTGCTTCGGGCGAAGCGATCAGCCGTTTGCCCGTGATGAGATGGGAAGGCTTAAGGACCGATGGTTCCTTTGGGTCTGCGGAGGCGTATGCCAGTGGCCGGGAATTAATTGTTGCCTCTACGTCTGCCAGCACTGTGGCCAGCTCCTCGAATGAGAGGATTTTACGCAGCGTTTCTTTGACTGTCTTCAGCATTCGCTCCCACCAACCTCCCCACCATGCTGCTTTTTCTACGATGAACTTCCAAGATAGCTGCTCAGAAGTGGTGTAATATTGCGTTTCGCGGCTGCGAAGAATTTTCCATAGCATCTGCAGGCCTTTGGAAGCCTTCTCAAACGTCAGAGCGTTGTCGCTGTATATAGTGGAACGCAGTCCCCAGCACGCGACAAAGCATCGTAGAGCCAGCAAATAACAATGTCGTTAAATTAGAGACTAGCTCCAGGTGAATTGCTCGTTGTTGGGCAGGTGAATAGGGCAATCTAACTTTTGGAGCTGCCATCCTTCTTTCTTGTGTACAATGGACCGGCAAAATTAATGCCCACAACTTCAAAAGCCCGATTGCCGCTCACTCTGTAGCAAGGAAGAGGTGCCGTGGGTGCTGTTGCCTGTTTAAGTCGTTGTCGGCAGCACACATGGCAGGGCGCTATGATTTTCTTTATTTGTCGCTGGGCGCTAGGAATCCAGAACGACTCGCGAAGTTGTCACACTTGACTCCCCCCCCCCGGTGTAGGGTGCGGCGTTGCGCTGCATTCACCACAAGGTATGTGAAAGCGTTATCCTTCGGCAGGAGAATAGGGTTCTTCACTTCTTCTCGCAGCGTTGCAAACTGCAGTCTTCCTGTGACCCGGAGCAACCCCTCAGGATCTAGAAAGAGTTGAAGCTGAGCAGCTTGCGAGTTACGTACCGTTTCTCCGTGGGATAGCGTCATAATTTCATGCTCGAAGCCTTCTCTTTGGGTACATATAATCCAGAAGTTGCGTGCTGTATGAATCTCCTCCGCGCTAAGGAACTCCTCAGCAATAGCATTTCTTCGCCACCAGTTGTTTACAAATCTTCGTATCCAGGCTGTCACTCTCAGCAAGCGAGTAAGGCTGCTATAATTTTCTGCTCGCAGCAATGGAGTATTGGGCTCAGAGACGAAAAGTTGATTTGTTTGTCTCTTCCTTTCCTTTGCAGCCACCTTGTCCAGTGCTGGTGCCTTGGGCGTCTCTGGGAAATCTTCTATGCCTATGGCGTCCAGTTTCGCGAAGTTCTGCGGCACAGTGTGTACCTGGTCAACTATCTCCTAACCTATCCGTAATACGCAAACATTGTTTGCTAGTATGAGGTTGTCGGCGCCAATTAATAATGCCATTCCTGGGACAGATGCAATGCCGGGATAGAAAAAATTGTCTGCTATTAATGCTCCTCCGAGTTCCATCTTTTGCACAAAAATGTGATCTGCGGGCACCTGCCGGACATCGTTGCATATAAAGGGCACCTCAATAGCCTCTACTGTGGTTTCTTGGCCGCTATACTGGCTCCGAAGGCGAAGTTCGATGAGCCGGCATCTTTGAAACTGCGCGGCAGACTTGCCAAAGATGTTCAGATGGAAGTCGCTCGTATTCGATGGCCTAGGTGAATTCGGTCTCGAAAGCTTCCTCTGGTAGATGGTCCTCCAAGTCGTCGTTTAGCTTCAGCAGTTCATCGTTGCTTACTTAATTGTAGTGTGTGCAGCAGAGCTGTCAATTGATAAACGTCGGCTTTCGGCAGTACTGATGTGGATTCGTGGATTGTGATGGTGTTCTGCCCTCGCCAACTTCTCCTGTTGGCCTTGAGCTTTTCCATGTTGTCGTTTCTTCAACTCAGTCTTTGGAGTCCCTCGTGATCCGTTCGGATTTCACCGCTGTCTTCTCATCCCGGCTTTCGGCACCATGCAATGTATATAGTAGCTTCTTCTGAATCTAGCGATAATGCTACAACCTTAAACTTTTAGGGTTCGAATAATAGCGGATAAATCACGCGGGGGCAAACACTGTTTAACGATGACAAATACATTGGCTATATTCAAGAGACATTGCACACGTCCCCTCCCCACCACTCTTCTTTTCGCACTGACCCCGTCCACCCGCTTTTTCACCCTCAATGTTCACGAGGCACTTTTTCTCTCTACCCCGCATGTGTACATGGTTTGGTGGCCACGTCCCCACCCCCACACTTGCGCCGTGGCCGACATCTGGAGTTCGGGAAGGAGACCGCTTCGGGCGTGTAGAGCTGAAGCGCCGTCTGTAGCCGACCGCGTGGCTCTCCACTATGTCGCTGCCAATTAAAGGCGCCGTGCTGTTGGTGGCCTTTTGTCCGCTCTCTTTGGTGTGCCGCCTTTCGGGTGTCTCCAAGGCGTCCCAGGTTCCTGCTTTGTAGCACTTGACCACAGCTTGGCGTTTCTTTCCGAGGAACTGCTCTTTCTGCTTCTTCGCTTCCTTGTTTCTTTACACAAGATGCCGAGGGAAAATGTTTAGAGGGAGATGATGCTGTGAACTACATTTCATCAGTTATAGCTGAGTTGTTTAAGAAAGACGATACGGTAAATACCGGGAGCAACACAGGACAGCACAATAGAAAACAGCCTAGAACTGACCAATCTTAACTGGAAATTCCAATCCAATGTACGATTCCAATGTACGAAATTCCAATCGAGCTAATTAATGAACTTGGCCGAAGAGGCAAGGAAACGCTGATAAAAGCATTGGAGGCAGTCATAACAAATAAGCAAATTCAGCACAGCTGGAAACAGAGTAAAATGAATTTGATATTATAAAGGGAAAGGCGATAAGACAAACATAAAATCTTTCCGACCGATTACGATAACATCAGTTATATACAGGCTGGCGATGCAGGCGGTGAAAATAAAAATGCAGTCATGCGTAGAAAGTAATAGAATACTCGGAGAACTTCAGAACGGGTTCAGAAGAGGTAGGCGCTTAGATGGTAGCTTGTTCGTGCTTACCCAGAGCACAGAAATAGCTAAGGCTGAAAACAGACCTCTGTATTTAGGCTTCCTGGACATAAGCGGTGCGTACGACAACGTGAAGAGGGAACCCCTGTGAAACATATTAAAAGATGAAGGTGTCCTTCATAAGGTAATTGATTTTCTACAGGAAATATATCGAGAAAATACAGTTGAAATATCATGAAAAGGAATTAAGAGTACAATAACTGTCGAGGTACACATAGTATAAAGGCAAGGTTGTCCTCTATCACCGCTGCTGTTCATGCTTTATATGAGAAGTATGGAAAGAAGACTACAAGGAAGCAATCTAGGTTATGATCTGTCGTACAGATTAGGCGGAAAGGTATTTGAGCAACAACGACTACCGGGTTTAATGTATGTGGACGATATTGTACTGTTAGAAGATAGCCAGGAAGACTTGCAAGCTTTGGTTAATTGCTGTGGAGATGATGGAGGCAGTCTAGGTTTCAGTTTTAGCGCAACTAAGTCAGGTGGGATGGTTTTCAACGGTACAAGTGATCAGGAGCTTATTATGCAAGGCCATGAAATACCCCGAGTGGCCGAATACAAATACCTCAGGGTATGGGTAAACGAAGGGCATATGTATACGGAAAAGCACGAGCAGTCTCTCATAGCAAAAGGGCGTAGGTATGCCGGAATAATGAAACATATAGGGCACTGCGGGGGTACAACAAGTATGACGTTTTGAGAAGTATTTGCAAAGGAATAATGGTGCCGGGGCTCACTTTCGGGAATGCGATTCTCTGCTTAAGGGCTGAAGTTTAGTCGCGATTAGAAGTAAATCAGAGAGCTATTGGAAGATTACCACTAGGTGCCCACGGGAAAACCACAAACGAGGCAGTACACGGGGATATGGGCTGGGCATCGTTCGAAGCACGGGAAGCTCAGAGTAAAATACTATACGAAGAACGCCTGAGGAAGTTGGGCAATAACAGGTGGGCAGCTAGGGTATTTAAATACCTATACAGAAACGTTGACTCACAAGGGCTGAAAAGAACTAGGAAGCTAACCAGTAAGTATGCCAGACACGAGGACGGAGTAAGAAAGAGCGCTAAAAGGTTAAAAACGCGGAAGGTCAAAATTGGATAGAGTCAATGGAAAAGAAGCATATAGTGTAGAACTGTATCGATACAGGAAAAGGCAGATAAGGAAGGAAACGTTTTATGGTAACTCAAGGGGCAGTGCCCTCCTCTTTGAAGCAAGGTCAGGGTGTCTTAGAACGCGCAGCTACAAAAAGGAAATTTAACGAAGAAGATGACACATGTGCTGTGTGTGGTAAATCTGTAGAAACAATAGAATACCTCATTCTAAATTGTGATGGTATCCATCCCGATCTCGATGCAGGCTCAGTCATTCTTCCTGAGGCGCTAGGGATTATAGATAACAAGTCATGTAAACAAATATGCGGTGCAAATTAGCAAAAAACGATTGGAAGATTGGTAGTTCAAAAGCAGAGAGATGACTTAACTTTAAAATTTAGTTCTAACAACGTAGCTGAGCAGCTCCCCAAGACATCTTTCACCGCATCGTCGAAGCTGTCAGACTGCCTTCTTTTGGTCCTGCATATAAATATATCCGCACAATGTTTTCTTGCAATCACTGATTATCATTCAAATACTGCAGGAAATGTGAACCATGCCAGTACCGAGAGGAAGGTCCATTGGATGCTCGCCTTTTGGCAGACCTGCAGGACAGGCCACATCATTAGACTCAAGAAATGCACTGGAAAAGTATGTCTGCTTCCAATAAAAGAAAGTGCGCACAGCTTTGTTACCCTGAATCTGGGGCAGCGGCTCCTGCTTGTGAAGTTGACAACCTGCCTAAAAAAATGTTTGTTAAGGTGTCATATTCCGACACAAGAAACTGCACACCAACTTACCCTGAAGAGCCAGCAGCAGATGCCGCACCTTCTGATGTGCTGGGGAGCCTATAGAAAAAATAAAAATGCTGCAATTTATGCCGTGCAAAAAACATGTCTACTTGCAATGCTATGAAAAGGAGCAAGACACATCACACTCACCTAGTACCCGAAAGCTTGGTTTCACACCTTGTTGCAGTTTTTAGACGTGCAGTCATTAAATAGAACACTTAAGTTTTCCCCGTACATTGCAATGCAGTGCTGAGTGTGTGATTCACTTGAAACTTCAGACCAGCTGCGAGTCATGAGAGCAGCTAAGCCAAGATCTGTATGCACATAAAACTAATCCATTTCTATGGGAGTGCAGCATAACAGCGCATAATAGAGTGGACACACTCTTAAACGTGAAAGGCTGGTGAAAAGGGTGTATTGATATGGAACCTGCGATGCACCACAGCTAGGAAAACTGAAAATCACCAGCCACCTCAAATCGTCTTCATCGGTAAAGTCATTAGGGCTGTCAGAGTACCAGCATTATATAAAGACATAGGATGTTGCTACTATTGGGGGATAATGACACCACAATTAGTACAGCTTACATTTCTTGAAAATGCGCAGCAGCCGGGCTTGATATACAGCTGCACAGGTGAATGAAATGACAATGCTGCACATAAACTGTTTCACTGCAGTAACCGTTATGGTAAGCAAACAATGAGGTGCACACCTGGCCACCAGCCTCGGACTGCAAGGGCTGTTTGATGACAGTGGAGATTCCAGAATGGAGCTGCACAAAAGCACAGATGCATAACAAGTTAAATCACTTGAAGCTTTACAAACTGAAGTTACACTTATGGAAACAAGACTTAACGTACATGTCCTCTTCTGGGGGCATATTTTATGAAGACCTGAAATGTAAAATTTGAGGTGTTTTGATGCAAAGCCTTGTGGGGTTGAATTGGGGAGATAAGTACGTTCTCCCCACTCAATCGGGGCTGACACGGTTCAAAGCCGCCCGGACCCCACCCCGTGATAGCGTACGCTACCGAGCGCTCACCGACCACGGCGGGCCTTGCTCTGGGGGAACAAAGGAACGACACATTGGCTGACACAAACAGGCATTTATTGCTACAGCAACAATAACGCCAGCTAGCAAAAGGTACGCTAATAAATCGAGGTCGTCCGACTCACCAGCAAGGATCCGAGCGAATGTTCGCCCGCGCTAGGGCAAGGGATATATACTCCGAAGGCCGGACGGGACGAGTACGGGAGCCTGTCTCTCCGTCGCTTTCTCGCCCCGCCGGCGAAGAGCGGAGCCGCGAGCGACACGTCCGCTCGCGCCGACGATCCCAGCCGAAGCCCCCTCTCCCGCGCGCGGGCTTTGGCAGTCTCCCCCGCAGCGATGCTGGCGCCCTCTCTTGCCAGTTAATCTAACTCACAAGGGAATGCGCTCAGCCTGGAGGTGAGACCGCCGCTTCACGGTGCCTAGCGGGAAAGCAAACTCAGGGGGCTGCAGGGCTGGTCCCCACATCCCCCCAACCTTAAATAGACCCACGCGCCTGAAAGTACATGCTATAGAGGAGTCTCCTGGTCTTCATGTCCTTGAGGCACGTCTTGCAGCGGAGGTCACGCCGACAGCGTCCACGCAGACTTCCGTGGTATTTCGAAGGCGGCGTGATGGTCTCCGCTGGGACGACTCGTATGGCCCGCGGACTACCGTGTCCGCAGGCCCGCGAATCGAAGGCCGGTGGGAAAACTGCATGCCAGGATCCTGCAGTAGTCGCCAGGGCAGCAGCAGCCGGAGGTGACTGCTGACTGGTCTCGCCACAGCTGCCCCGGACGGATGCGGCGAACAGGATACAGGCCGCTCCGTCGCAGCAGGTGGCAACGAGACGATGTGCACCGGTCAGCAAGCCTGGGTGGCTCCACCGGATCTGCAAAATTGCCGAAACGCTCTCGGCGTGCCCTTAATGTAGGTCACGGGAGGGGAAACGGCATCCGCAAGGGCCTCGTGGCACAATGCCTAACTCGCAAGCAAATTGTGTCGGCGGCTGTGCAAACACAAAGTTCGAGTGAACAATGCCATTTCTTGAGTTGAACGAGACTGCTCAGTTCGTGCGAGGTTACAAAAAAAAAACGGGCGGGCAGCAAAGTGCGCCCCCTCTCAACGACACGGTCCGGTGGTCGTGTCTCCTTTAACGTGGTGCAGGCAGCTCCGAAAAGCCTCAGGCTCAACTACCACTCCGACAACGACCGTGACCACAACAAAGACTCGAAACGGGTTATGGGCGCGCAGCCGTGAGGAGACGTCAGCTTTGTGGGGTGGTCCTACCCCGCTCACTACACAAAGCAGCTTCTGAGCGGTCGGCGCCCGCCGTATCGGACGGTGTCGGAGCGCCGGGTGCCGAGCTGCAATACCAGCGAGCTCGTAGCGGCACCCGTGGCCCCAGGCCACCCGGCTCCCGGAGCCGCGACTGACAGAGTCGAAAAAGAGACAGTAGAGAAAATATATACAGAAACTCGGACCACCCACACGGCTTCCGTACTCACTCGCCTCGGGCTCGGCGACTCCGCGGGCGCTAGGCCGCGCGCTGCCTCGATGCGGACCAAGTGATTCTCACGAAGAAACTCCAGGGAAACAAATGTGCTGAGCATGTCGAAAAGTTCAAACATGCTGCCGCGCAATACACCTCGCACTCAAGAAAGCATTCAGCAGGTCCTAGCGATCAAAATTCACTCTAGGCCTAGCACTTGTCAAGTCCGGACAAAGAGCGTTCCTCGAACCGAACAGACAGTCGTCCAGTGTTCCAAGAGCAGGCCGCACGTTGGGCGCCAGATGTGGGGGTTGAATTGGGGAGATAAGTACGTTCTCCCCACTCAATCGCGGCTGACACGGTTCAAAGCCGCCCGGACCCCACCCCGTGGTCGCGTACGCTACTGAGCGCTCGCTGACCACGGCGGGCCTTGCTCTGGGCTCTGGAGGAACAAAGGAACGACCCATTGGCTGACACAAACAGGCATTTATTGCTACAGCAACAATAACGCCAGCTAGCGAAAGGTACGCTAATGAATCGAGGTCGTCCGACTCACCAGCAAGGTTCCGAGCGAATGTTCGGCCGCGCTAGGGCAAGGGATATACACTCCGAAGGCCGGACGGGACGAGTACGGGAGCCTGTCCCCCCGTCGCTTCCTCGCCCAGCCGGCGAAGAGCGGAGCCGCGGGCGACACGTCCGCTTGCGCCGACGATCCCAGCCGAAGCCCCCTCTCCCGCGCGCGGGCTTTGGCAGTCTCCCCCGCAGCGATGCTGGCGCCCTCTCTTGCCAGTTAATGTAACTCACAAGGGAATGCGCTCAGCTTCGAGGTGAGACCGCCGCTTCACGGTGCCTCGCGGGAAAGCAAACTCAGGGGGCTGCAGGGCAGGTCCCCACAGCCTGCAGATTTCTTGCCAGGAAAAAGGTAATGTGAAAATACCAATAGCGAAGCTATCAGTGCAGCTGAAGAGAAAATAAATTCTTAAAAACAAAGACGCTTGGGCAGTCAAAGCAGGTAAAAAGATATTAAACACGAAGAAAGCGGCTTAAAAAAAAATGGTAGGACAGGTGACAGTAGTGAAGTTATCATTGCCAGGCTTGAGTTGGCGCAGATGGCTACGCAACTAAGTTGCCTTTTTTTACCTTTCGGCACAATGTGGTGTGCTCTTCAGCATGCCATCCACGATGTCAAAAAGTGTCCACTTCGTGTGGACCTTTCCGGCCTCTCCTCCGGCGCCACTTTTCCGGCTCCCCTCCGACGCCGACACAATTTTCAGCCAACGATCCTTCACGTTTTTAAATTTTGCGGCTGCTTGCGGTCCTACAGAAATGCCACTGGTTATCACCAAGAAAGGTTGAAAAATGAAAAGATGAGCAATTTGTTTGAGTGCTCAAGCGGCGCTGTACGAAGCGCGCAGGCCGATACGACTTGCGAACCGCTCAGGCAAAATCACCATGCCCATAGGAAACAGAGATTCCATATCATTTGCTCCGCAGCACACCGCTAGAGCACTCGAAACAAGTGTGCTCACCCCCGCACATTCCTGCCGACGTGAACATTCAGCGGAAACTCAGATAAAGAATGAAAACAACTCACCAGTCAGATCGAATGTTCTGCCGATGATCGCCCACCGGTTCATTTTGGCGTCCTTATCTTTGTACTCCGGGTGAGTTTTGTCGTACAAAAAGGGGAACACGCGAACAGTCTCCAGGAATTGTTCCATCATGTTCTCCCGGCAGAAATTCATTTTGCCACGTGGATGTACACGAGAAGAAAGCACTAGCGCTGTTGGTCGCGGCTGGCTCGGAGCGCTCGGTCGTCGATCGTGGTTCTGCCGCCGCCGCTGGAAGTTAACTTCGTCAGTGGCCAAGAGGTGGCGCTAGGAGAAAGCCCGGACGTTTCTCATTGGTTCGCGGCACGCGGCAAGCCGCCTAAAATGTCTCCTCGACCCATCCTCTGCGCGGCAGACCAAACCGCCTCCGCGGCAGGTTTCGCGGCACGCGGCGCGCCGCCGGTCGGCGTGCCGCGCGCGTCTTGCCCACAGTGTGTTCGTACTATCGTTCCTCCATGCTCCATTTGTGACATTTCCCTCCCAGTCTTCATGGTCAACAAATCCAGGAGGGTTGTATGTTGTCCTTGAAAACACCGAATCTTTCATTAGAAAATTGTGGAGCGCCACACATGCCCTTACAATGTTCTCAGTGGTTTCTTCTGACGCTCGAAAGGGTCTGTTCAGTATTCGCCACCTACTAGCCAGGATACCAAAACTGTTTTCTATGAGCCTCCTTGCACGACTCAGCCGGTAATTAAACACTGCCCTCATCAATTACTCGCTGTACTGGCTGAACCTGTAGGCATGAAGAGCTGGAAAAAACAAAAGGTCAGAGCATTAAAATTGCAGCAAACACAGTACAGCTGCATTGATATTTCATCTCGGCAATCAGAGGAAGATGTCAGCGTTAAAAGTAATTGAAGCAACTTGCCACGTCGGGGATAAGGCCGCATGAGGTAAGGCTTCAATAGAAAGGCCTCGTCGCCCACCATCAAGTACGGTATCAGTCTCGCTGAGCCCACTGTTGCTGCTGGGGGGATCCCAAATCTGCGCTCGCCCAATATGTGCATCAACTTCGTTCTTAACAAAACTCCTCCATCGCTTTCTCCCCGGTAGTGGTCAACGACCACATACACAAATCTGAAATAAAGCAAGAAGTTTCAGTGTAGCCCATTTAGCATCTGATGTAGCACATGACTTTCTCCTTGCTCCTTCTGAAGTCACTATGCGTTCAAATCTCGTAAAGTCATTTCTGTGCTGCATTATAGTTTGGCTAAATATACATGCCACACACAATCACAATTCAGAGATTACCATTTTAACATCTGCTGCTATTTGTGCAGAACCAAATATGTTTACTGTCAACCTGCATGAGCAAACCATTGCAATCATACACCTGTCTACGCTATGCTCCTTAATTCGTCATGTAACTTACACCACTGAACTGTCCTCTTTTCTTTCAGTGCATACAATAGCACTCTCTTTCAATGAATATAATACACTGTTTTCATGATTCACAAGAAAAATGCACCATTAACGAGTAGTTTAACAAAAGTTTTGTTTTGCCATGAATTCACCATACCTATAATGTGCATCGCATGTTGCCATGAGGACTGTGCTGAATGACTTCTTGTAATTGAAGTTTCGTGACCCTGAATTTGCAGGACATTCAATGCTCACATGCTTTCCATGAATACATCCAATGCAGTTGGGAAAATTCCACTCGACAAGCATGTCTGTGGCAATCTGAAAGAGTGATCGGGAGGCAATATAATATGAGACTGTGACAAAACAATACCGTAGTAATGCATAAGACCACCTTTAGTTGTCTTATGCGTTATGAGATGCAGGAGTTCAACACATTTGATAAGTCGGTACGCAGGGGGCATTGGCAAAGTCAGTAGCATAACAAATGAGGTAAAGAAAGGCAAGCTGGACGCTTGTCAACACTATAAACCCTCTCCGCAGTAACAAAAATGGACTGCAGTGCACTTACTTTTTCCATTCTTGTGCTGTTCGTGGAAATCTTACATAGATTGGCTGAAGTATTTCCCATAATGCAGCACAAGTTTCCCTTACGATCATTCCAGCCGTTGATCGTCCTGCCAGGAAGTTGAACGACAAACTTCTCATTGTGTCGCCGTTTGCGAGAAATCTGAAAAGCGTATTCTAATCACATACGTCTCAAAGGATAAATGAGGAGGAGGGGGGGTGAGTTGCTTCACAGTGCTCATGCGGTATGTTTTACACAATATTTTCCGAGGGACTGCTGATCAGGCACTGTGACTGGACAGTACCGGGTCACGGACTTTCGGACTTACCTTACTGTCATGGCAAGTCGATCGTGTGCAGATATAGACCGCCTGAAAGGAGTGTCCTGCCGCTCAATCACAGGCCGAACTAGGTGGAGCACTGTGTCGAACGAGCTCGGCGGCATCCAAAGGAAGCTATAGTCAAGAATCGAAGACAACATCACTATCGCGTCACACACACGGCACACTACGCGTTTAAAAAGGTTGTAATCATTCACTCTCGGAAGAAGCCTTCATCTCGGGCGCGCAGCCGGGGAAGCAAATCATTCGCTTGCCCTTCAACTTCTCGGTAGCACAAGCAGGGGTGCACCCAAAACCTTCGTCTGCGTGCCTTTTGCGCGCGCCGCCGTCGCAACAGCAGAGAACACAGAATGACCAAAACGCTCATCGTCGTCAGAACATCGTCGTCTGCAGCTGCCATTGCAGAAGTCAACGCGATCAGCGCGGTAGATGACGAGGGACGAGGAGCTGGTATGTGGTCTGTTTACCGAGCAAGGAAAAAGCGCGCGAAAACCGCGAAATCGCGCCTATGCTCGCGCAGTTCGAGACAAGGCGAGATCAGCGCTGTCACGTGACTCCACAGCGGCCGCCTCGCGCACAACCAATTGTTGTATCGTAGTAATGATAATTAGCAATGAAACAGTACACGTAGCATACGGTCGAGCCGATCTGTATTCTCCTACTTCGTCGTCTTCTCTCCCCCATGCGCGCGAGTGCGTGCAGCGCACTTGCCACACTTCATCTTTATCACATTTCCGCCGCACTTAAAAAACAAAATGTCTAGCGGATGACATAGTCTTTGAACCATGCGGGCCGCTTCTTTTTGCGAGTACTTCGGCGAGGCGGCGCAGGAGGTGAAGCCGCAGTTGCCGCTGTGGATTTACTACACGAGGGTTGAGGAGCGGCTGCCGATTCCGGAGCGGGCGGAACGGCTGGCATCATATGGATTGAAGGCGCGTCCGAAGAAGGACCCTGGACCACTGTTCCGGACTGTGGACTGGGCGGCGGCATTCGGTTGCCGTCGATAGGCGGCGAAATATCAGCGAAAAGGGCCGCTGGAGCTGAGGAGGACAGTTGCTGCTGAACTACTTCTGGGCGAACCGCAGAAAACTTGGACGAGTGCCACACTCGCCCATCATCCAGCAGATAAGATGCAGGTCCACGCTGCTCCACAACCTTCCGAGGCTCCGAAAACCGAGCTGACAGTTTGCCTCGCACATTTGGTTTGCGGACACGCACGTACTGGCCAATCTGAAAGTCACGACACTGGGCGCCACTCCGCTGGTCCGCATAAAGCTTGTATTGCGCTTGTTTCTCGTCAAGCCTCTGCCGCAAAAGCTTAAGCGCTTTTGTCGGATCCATTGAGGACTGATCCGGCATCCTACGACGTTAAGTCTTGTGCGGGGCAACCGGCCATGAAGTAGGACAGCTGGTGCAATTCCTGTCGTGGCATGGGGCGTACAGCGGTAGACACCGAGGTAGTCCACAATCGCTGTACGTAGGTCGCGTCGCTCGCACAGAGCTAGCTGAATGTAGGACTTAAGCACTCGATTGAATCGTTCAACGAGTCCATTACCTTGGGGATGGTACACTGAAGAGTAGCAATGGCGTATCCCCCGTTCGCGGAGGAAAGTTTGCATGGCCATCGATGAAAATTGAGGTCCGTGGTCAGAGACAATCTCTTGAGGGTAACCCTCACGAGCGAAGAGGCCAAGCAGGAATTCTTGAACAGTTTGAGTTGTGATGGCATCAGCGAAGACAACTTCTGGCCACTTACTGTAATAATCTATGAGAGTAATCGCGAAGCGGCAGCCACTGGGAGCTTGGTCGAAAGGCCCCACGATATCAATGGCAACCTTATCCCAAGGTTTCTCTGGGAAGGCGGCAGGTTGCAGAGGAGCTACCACCGGACGAGCCGATTTGTCACAGGACTGGCACACGACGCATGTCCGTACCATTTCTTCGACGTGCTCGTCCATTCGCGACCACCAGTAGAGCTCTCGCAGTCGACTTTTCGTGCGGCTGATCCCGGGGTGTGACTCGTGCGCGATGTCCATGAGGCGTCGTCGCAAACTTTCGGGAACGACGTGCCTGTCACCTCGGTACAAGACGCCTTGCACGACGGACAGCTCCGAGCGCAGGAGATAGTATGGCCTAAGGTTCTTCGGTAGGGATTTCTTGTCCGGCCTTGTCGCCGATGTAAACTGAATGGCTTGAGCAACTGCCGCGTCGCTGATGGTGTCCTCTTGAAGCTCTTGTAGAGTCACGGCTGGCGATAGCAGGCAGACGAAGTCGTCGTCACTGGCGTCGAACTCACTGGGCTCACTGCACGATGTGGTCGGTAAGGAAAGGCGAGACAGAGCATCCGCAACAGAGTTGTCATTGCCTTTGCGGTACTCTACAGTGTAGTTGTAGCACAACAGGCGAGCCGACCAACGTGAAATTCGCAACGGCCGATGGCCCGTTCCTTTCGTCGACAGCAAAATGACAAGTGCACTGTGGTCGGTGCGTAGAACAAAAGGCCGGCCCCACAAATACACGTGCCACCGTTCGCACGCCCAAACGCAAGCTAGGGTCTCACGTTCACCAACAGAGTACTTTCTTTCTTGGGGTGTCAAGGTATGGGAGGCAAACGCAACAGTTTGCAGGGAATGGCCGTTGTCTTGCTGAAGCACTGCCCCAAGGCCATATCCGGAAGCGTCAGTCGTTACGACCACGGGAAGGGCAGGATAAAAAAAATGCAACACGCCACACGACGTCAACATAGACTTCAGTAGTTTGAAGCTTGAATCCGCAGCAGCAGTCCAAGTGAAGGCGGAGTCGCTGCCTCGAAGTAGGGCGCGCATAGGCTCAACGACGTCGGAGTAATGCGGGATAAACTTGGAGTAGAAACCCGCAAGTCCAAGGAGGGAGCGAAGCTCGCTGATGTTAGATGGAGTCGGAGCCTTCGTAATCGCCTCGATGGCAGAAGAAAGCGGAAACAGGCCTTCACCGCTGACAACATGCCCCAAGAAAGTGAGCTTCGCAAACATCGAAGACACATTTGTGGTTGAGCTTGAGTCCGGCTTCGGACAGGCGCTCGAGAACAGCACGAAGGTTGGTCAGGTGCTCCTGTCGGGAGGTGCCATGGACTATGATGTCGTCGATGTAGAAGAGGACACCTTTGCACCCTTTTAAAATTAAGTGCATCATCTTCTGAAAAGCCGAAGGCGCCGAAGCAAGGCCGAAACACACTCGTTTGAAGCGGAAGAGGCCATCATGGGTAATGAATGTGGTCAATTCCCGACTCTCAGGGCTAAGTGGTACTTGATGGTGAGCCGAGGCAAGGTCCAACTTCGAAAAACACTGTGACCCGGCCAAGCTATGTAGAAGTTCTTCCGTTTGAGGCAAAGGAAAACTGTCGACCACAATAGCCTTGTTCGGCTCACGCAAATCGACGCACATTCGGATGGAGCCATCTTTTTTCCGAGCCACGACTATGGGTGAAATCCACTTGGAAGCGTCGACCCGTTCAATGATGTCTTGAGCTTCAAGCTTCTGGAGTTCCTCGGACACCTGCTGACGAATGGCAAACGGCAGCCGTCGGAGCTTGCAAGCAACAGGAGAAACGGAATCCTGCACTCTGACTTTGTGCACGTAGCCACGAGCAACTCCGAGTTCCTTGGAGAAGAGATGTTCGAAGTGTGGACGTAGCTCAGGAGGTAACAGAGACGTATGAGGTGTCATGGAAAGACATTCCAACGATGCACCTTTGATCTTCATTTGTGGAGCGGCGATGGAATCCAGGCCCAGCAGCGTTGTGCCTCCCGAGACAACGTACAACAGGATGCAGGCGGTACGGTCGTGGAACTTTGCTGTGGCAACAAAACACCCTTGGACTATAATCCGAGACTTAGAATAGTCCAATAGTTGAACTGTAGTTGATTTAAGCGGGAAACATTTAGCGAAGAATCGGTGGTAAGGATCTTCAGAAATAATTGACACAGATGAGTCGGTGTCAATCAGGAAGCGGATGAACTTGCCTTCAATCAGGACTGAGGCGAAAATTCCGTGTTTTTGACTTTCAACATTGAGAATAGACGCACTGCTGGAGCCATCCGACAACGACGATGTGTCAGCAGTATCTACAACTTGCTGAGCTTGAACAGGACGGTCGGACGACTTGCAGAGAGAGTCGAAATGGCCCACCTTGCCGCACCGACGACACTTGCGGTTGCGGGCTCGGCATGCAGGGTTGTTCGCTAGGTGAGTTGTAGAACCGCAGCGGTAGCACATGCGCTCTGGAATTGCAGCAGCAGGTTGTGATGGTTGACTTTGGCACTTGCAGCAATGGGCCTGAGGTGGTGTTCGTCTCGATCCGTGCTCGCATCTCACACGATGTACTGGAGCGTCCTCCTCAGCTAATTCCCTGGCTTCACGGGAAGCTTGCTCACACTGTCGAGCAAGGAGCATGGCGCGCGACAGAGTCAAGGAGGAGCCTTCCATGAGTAGGCGCTCACGCAGATGGCAACTCGAGGTCTTCTCCACCAGCTGGTCCCTGATCATGTCGTCCGCCATGGTCCCAAACCCGCAGTCGCCGACAAGGCTGCGAAGGACAGCGACGTACTCATCGGTTGTCTCTCCTGGAGCCTGAACTCGACGGCGAAAGCGATGACGTGCGGCGATTACATTCACGGACGATTTGTAATGCTCCGACAGGATGGATATCGCCGCATCAAATTCGTCAAGGCGGGGCGCCTCGTCACCGGAGTGCGAAGCCGCAGCTGTAGGCGCTGGAGTGGACGACGGCGGCGCCAATGTATAAAAAATGCGCTGACCTTCCAGTCCGAGGCAATTCAGCAGGATGGCCTTCCGCCTGTCCGCGCCCAGAGTAGAGGCACCAGAGGCCAGCATGTAATTCCGGAACGCCAGCTCCCATTGCTCCCATGGAAGGGCAGGACGACCAGGAGTCGGCAGGAAGGGTGGTGGTGGCTGAAGCCCAGAAAAGCTCATGACGGGTGGTGAGCAGGCCACGTGAAGGTCCCGAATCAAAACAGCATCCTCGTCGCCAAATTATGTTGTATCGTAGGAATGATAATTAGCAATGAAACAGTACACGTAGCATACGGTCGAGCCGATCTGTATTCTCCTACTTCGTCGTCTTCTCTCCCCCCATGCACGCGAGTGCGTGCAGCGCACTTGCCACACTTCATCTTTATCACACCAATGTGGCCTCTCTGCCGCGCGGCGTTCTTGCCACCGGCGGAGTGCCGCGCGTGCTTTGCCGCCAGTGTGTCCGTACCTTTAGGTGCTCGACGCTCGCTGCGGCGGCGTTCCGCGGGCCCTCGCTCCTCTTGCTTGGTTCCCGCGTCGGGCTGCCACTGACGAGCTTAACTAACAGGCGGACACCGCAGCGGCTCCCATGGGATGACGAGGCGCAGAAAGCTTTTGATGAGGTGAAAGCTTGCTTGAAGAGCGCATCCTCACTTCATGCGCCTGACCCAAGTCGGGAGTTCGTGCTCGCAACCGATGCTTCGGACTACGCGGTGGGTGCCTGCCTTGCCCAGTGCGATGTCGAGGGCCGCGAGCAGCCTATCGCTTTTCTGAGCAAAAAGCTAAGCCCGGCTCAGACCCGCTGGGCGACAATCGAGAAGGAGGCTTGTGCCATCATTTGGGCATTAGGCGACTTGAAGTCTGGTTGTGTGGCGCACAAATTCGGGTCATAACGGACCATAACCCGCTCAAATATTTGACTCTGAGTAGTCCGCACAGCGCCAAGCTAACACGCTGGGCACTCGCTCTGCAGAGATTCGATATCCGGGTCGAGCACAAAAAGGGGGAGCAAAACGCCAATGCCGATGCAATGTCGCGACTCTTAGCTGCCAACTAGAGGCGTGGGGGAATCCGGGGCCTGGAGTTATGCCATTTATGGAGGTGTACCCTGAGGCTTTGGCAACGCATATGATTCGGCAGCGGCAGGTGGTGCTTCTTCGGCTCCGGGCCCGCGACACGTTGGTCTGTTCAGTTTTCTGTGTGTGCTTCATTCCAAGATGTTATGCAGCACGCTTGGTAGGGAGGTGTCGTGCGCGGCTGGCTTGGGCACGTCCGGAGCCCCAAGTAATCACGTACGGAACGCCGCCTGTGTGTGTACAAGAGTGCGTACGCTGTGATCCATTTCCTTTCGACTCCACATGGAACTCATGAGACAAGCGGACGGCGACGGAGGGGAGTTCGGGGTGCGCAGGCGAAACAGCTTGGCCGGGCCCCATTGTTCGCAACCCCGCTCCGAGAAGCAGCAACGAAGACGCGAGTCGCCTTTCATCCCAACAGCGGCGACGCTGCCCAAGGCCATTACCCGGGCGGCGGTCGTTCAGTGTGTGGCTAGGAGGCAATTTTGGAGACGCGTTCCTCATGTTCACTGTGAGCGCTAATCAGCTCCATATGACTGCCAGGCACTTCCTGTGCACGTGGGGGCATCAGGAGGAATTGGGGAGCGGTGGCGCCTTAAGTGGCCCCTCGGGGACGGCTTTCGACAATCTGTGCGGTCATCGCATGCTCTTTAAGCGAATAAACATGCCGCCCCGCGGGGGAGGATGGAGTGATCCGAGAGGGGAATTGTTAGTATTCGAGAAAATGACCTGTCCCCTCTCCCCAATCTTTGATTGTGCGTGTTTTACTCTCCTCTGTCTCCTTTTCAATGTGTTTTCCTTTCCCGTGTGTTTTATTGGATGTGTTTTCCTTTCCCCGGTCCTTGATTGGATGCGTGTTTGTGTTTTGACCTAATTGGTAGGTGTCCCCACGGAGGGCGGGGACTTAGGGATTAAAAGAAGACGTTTTGGGGGGACCGGGGGTTGATTTTGTCTGGTCACTCTGCGGATCAATCATTATGTAGATAGTTGTTCTCCTTGTACCTTCCGTTCTGTCTTAACTATTTTATTTGTGATTAAACAGTTTACTTCCTGAAGTTCCACGAGTAATGTGACTGAGCAAGTTTATAACCTCAAGACGTCGACATCCAACAACTTCTACCTTTCCCCTTCGGGCTGACATCAAAGAAGAGAAAGGGGTAAAAGGAACACAACTGCCTCATTTCCCTGATTGAAACTGGAGGTACTCATCTTTTACCTTCCTGTAGGACCTCGGGCAACTTGGAAGCACTGCCGTATGGCCATGCGGAACCTGCATATGTTGTGCTCGAAGATAACTGCGACGACACGCCACAACAAAGTGCGGAGGTTTTTCAACAAATGTACGCCAACGATTGTGCCTCTTTGCCGTCCAGTCCTGGGACAAGCTCAGCTCCAGCCCCAAATGCCAGTGTCGAGCTTGTGGCGGAAATGCCTAGCATAAGTTCACGTAAAGAAAGAAGCAATATAGATAACTACGATAGCCAATTAGATATGCTCGGAGAAATCCTAAAAAAAAAACCCGATGGCCTTGACCATTTCAAAGCATACCTGATAAACAAAATGATGAAAGTGCCAGAGAGGCCCCAGAATGTGATGCAGGTGAAGGTCTTGCAATTTATACCAGAGAAATGATTTAGTTGGTATATCCTGTCAACTGCTGGAAGAAATATGAGGGGGAACACAGGAGCATGGGGCCTCCATACTTCGCAAAGTGCAGCCACCAATAGACTACAACAGGTGGCATCAGGGTCATGCTCAGGGAGAGTAGGCGGCCATGCTTGCTTTGCGTGCGCCTTACATTGACGATTCTCGCCTTCTGTCCCTGGCAGTACTTTGCAAAGCGAGGAGGCCATACGCTCTCATGTTCCCTCTTATATTACTTCTAGCTGTATATCATGCATGGAAGATCATATGAAGGAAGCTAACAGTCACCGAAAGCAAGGAAAGCATAGGGAACTAGATGCATATACATTTATTCTTATTGCGTTATTGCTCATTGAGAAATTATTACTGTAATATAGTTATGCCTGAAAGATAACAGATTACAAATTGGAACAAACAAGCAATTGCCATCAGTGCGCTCCGAACCCACTACCTCCATGTCGTGTACGGCCGCGAGTTTGGTTTCCATTGCTGGCATATGCGTTTTTGATCCGATTTGTAATCAGTTACCTTTCCGGCGTAGCAATACGAAGAAATGGAGAACAGTATATGTATAAAAAACTCACTATGCTTTCCTTGCTTTCGGTGACTGTTGGTGGCACTCGTTTTGAACTGCTTAGTATACCCTGTACTATCACACACAATTTTGAGCAATAATCAAGGCGTCAACATTTTGTATTTTCACAAGGCAATATAGTCAACCGCATCATTATACAGTGAAGCCAGCATCGCTTTGTGCATCAATTGTGATAATTCTGCAATGAAGCAGTCGCATTTCTGAGCAATGCTCATTGTTTCATGTTTCCCATTTTATCATCTTTGACATTATAGACGGATACAACTCAGAAGCTAAGCCGCAGGCACCGCTGAAAAGATGCCCCTAGCCAATGGCATCATTAGGCGTTGATAATAATAATAATAATAATAATAATAATAATAATAATAATAATAATAATAATAATAATAATAATAATAATAATAATAATAATAATAATAATAATTGATTTTTGGGCTAAGGAAATGGCGCAGTATCTGTCTCTTATATCGTTGGACACCCGAACCGTGCCGTAAGGGAGGGGATAAAGGAGGGAGTGAAAGAAGAAAGGAAGAAGAGGTGCCGTAGTGGAGGGCTCCGGAATAACTTCGACCACCTGGGGATCTTTAGCGTGCACTGACATCGCACAGCACACGGGCGCCTTAGCGTTTTTCCTCCATAAAAACGCAGCCGCCGCGGTCGGGTTCGAACCCGGGAACTCTGGATCAGTAGTCGAGCGCCCTAACCACTGAGTCACCGCGGCGGGTCTTAGGCTTGATGCCGAAAGGCATTTGCCGCTTTATTCTTGAGTGGTATCCAACTATAGCGATACTGTGATAAATATGAATGCAGCAGCCTTTACACATTTGCGCAGTAATCAAGGTTGCGTTACTGTATATTTCTTAAAGTAAAGAATCAAGTGCGCAGAGTTTTTATGGTACAAAAATTAAATACACAAGGACATATTCATAAGGTGTAAAGCGACATAATCTGAATGCAGGGGCTCACATACAAAATAAAAGAAAGTCTTCAAAGGCAACAAAATAATTTTTCGATATTTGCACACGCACACACTTCAGGCATTAAATTATTGATATCCAACAAAGTTCGCTAGGGAAAAAGACAGACAATGTAATACAAAGAATGCAGATGGTCAAACATAATTGCGTTTTTGAACTGTCTGGCGACAACACAGGGGCAGCACAAACACTGGTGCACAAACTGTCAACTGAAGTTTATTGCGGTTTGCACACATATATAAGCTTCACATGTCAAAACATGAATAAAAACACATTTAAAGCAGCAACTTTGCTATCGTATCAACAAGCATTATAAAAAAAATCTCTCCCAGCAGATCGATTTGCCTTTGATATTACTTTTCCAAGAATTGCTTTTTCTTGTTTGGAAAGCAAAAATGAAGGGTCACTTACACAAGTCCCCTCTTTTCCCGATTTCAAGCTGTAAACTTCCACAGCTCCCTGATTGTCTTATCTCTGGCATTATGTTTGACCATGTTAGCTACCAACTAGCCCAATTTGAAACACTCTCAATGTAGGTGTATTGCTGCATGGTACTGGTACCCATCTTTTCGGTGACTTCAGTTAACCTATTAACTTCTCCCTTTTGTCTTTCAGTACATGAGCACAATCCAGGCAATTTTTGAGCCTAGTACAGGATTCACTACCTTCAGGGAGTGATGATATGGCCCTCCTGTGGACATCAACCCCTGATAATGTAACAATTAACTATAAATCTTATATCTGGCATTAGCGATCACAAGCTTCTCAAATTTCAAATTCGAATTTACCTTCATTTTCAACATATCACAATGTTGACGGTGTTCGAGGCAGAAAGCTGCGGGGACAGCTTGACGAGGCCTGAAAGCCGGCGGCAGGCAACAGTGACAGCAGTACAAAAAAAGTTATACATGTACTGCTATTTCGAAAAGACACATTTTATCATAAATTTGCAAAAGTAAGAGCATTAGTAAGAGTAAAAAAAAAGACATCAAGATGTTATACAAAAACAAGCGTATGCATGCACATGAGATTACAACAAAGCCGATCATTGCACTCAAATTAGACATAAAGCTAACATTACTACGTTTATAGCACGCAAGCACAGGTCACTCTAGAAATACTGAATGCAAAACTTTGCGGGTTATTGCAGGGTTAATAAAACTGGGTACATTGAGCTCTTTGAGTAACAGTAGCATTGTATAGCTTAATGACTGTAGAAGGTAATTTGTTTGGTGGCGTGGAATCGCCCATTTTTCAGGCGCGCGTGTTTTAAAAATATTGCAGCGTAACGTTGCACCTGAAATTATCAATAAGAACGCGTTACGTGGGTATTGTGCAGCACAAGCAGAGTTTTCCGCTGCATAGGAGCCTTAACGCTTTGGCGTTAAAAAGGAAACAAAAGTGTGCTGTGCAATGTCAGTGCAGGTTAAAGATCCCCAGGTGGTGGAAATTATTCCGGAGCCCTCCACTACGGCACCTCTTCCTTTCTTCTTTCACTCCCTTCTTTATCTCTTCCTTTACGGCGCGGTTCATTTGTCCAACGATATATGAGACAGATACTGCGCCATTTACTTTTCCCGAAAACCAATTAATAATTAATAACGGATGCTAAGCTTTCGAAAACTAGGGGC
The DNA here is from genome assembly GCF_052857255.1 of Amblyomma americanum. Taxonomy (NCBI): domain Eukaryota; kingdom Metazoa; phylum Arthropoda; class Arachnida; order Ixodida; family Ixodidae; genus Amblyomma; species Amblyomma americanum. Next base: position 101,309,041 of record NC_135497.1, read on the forward strand.
TTGTTAGATGCATACACATCTGCCACGCGCAAGAAAGTGCAACCACGTGCATTTTTCCGGGAGAACCACTGCTCATTGCACCATTCACGGATGAAACTATGAAAACAGTAAAAGCTTCATAGGGAGGATTAGGAATGCAGGGAAAGAAAATGGGCAACTTGCAGAATATCGAGCGCACTCTACAATTTTCCAACCAAGATCCCTCCGTTTTTTTAATAAACCACTACTGCTGCTGCTACTACTACTACTACTGCTACTACTACTACTACTAGACAGCAATCTCTCATTATTGTTCGAAAAGGGAGGGAGGATGTCACTTTTTCTGTGTGAGAGGGAAACTTGAAAGGACACAATAGACCACGGGTGCTAACGCGAGCAGCGGGTCGAAACGGGTACTTGTTACATCTATGCAACCGTTCGACAACTTCCCTTTACACTTTCTCTCTCGGAAGCTGGTGGTTACCGTCGGGGCAGCCCCCCGACCTTTTCGAAGAAGGATACAGTGGCGGGCGACTGACTCAACTCCCGCGCCAGACCGCTTCAGTCAGCAGAGCAGGAAGTGAAAACACGGTCTATGAACGAGGGTTTTTAGTTGGAAGAGACCTTACTCTAAGCTTTCTTGTAATTCTGCAAGTTGCCCATTCAAAGGGAGCTAGAAGGCCACGCATCATGTCATGACGCCAGCGAGAGAACTGCCGCTGAACTTTCACAGGAGCCAGGGAGCTATACATATAATCTGTGGTCGTTAGACCTTTCAAGTGATATGGTGGTTATTATTCCACTAGGGCTCGTTTACCAGGCGACACGTTGCGAAGCAGAACTGAGACTGCTTTCAAACTATGCACAGGGTTCTTAAAAAGTTACCAGGGCACATGGTCTGCTTTTCAGCATAAGACGCCTGTGAAGCTACTATGGTTATCTGGGGTGAGAATAATGCTGCTGTTAACCTGTACAGAGATTTTGTGGTTTGCTGGTATTACAACTCTTACTACACGTCTTTTTGGCCTGGGGAGGATTGACGCACCCCACGGATTTTTCCACAACAGTGAAAACGATCATGCAGGGGCGGTATGGGCCACTCTTGAAGGGGGAGATTAGGATGTCGCCCCCCCCCCCCCACTTCCCATTCTTCTTGAGCCAACCTTCCCGCTTTTTCCATAGCTTCGCGATCGCAGAAATAAGGCAAAGCAAGACAAAAAGCTACAAACATGAGCACTGCCGTCACACTTCACTCTTCGGCATGCACAAAAACAACCTCTTTCACTGACTCCGGAGACCAGTTGTCAGTAAACTTTCCTACAATGCCACCACCGCCTTTATGCAAAGCAAAAATGCGAACGCTTAAGCATAACGTGTGTATCCGATAAGGCAACTGTAGCATGACTGCGCACCCTATACGCGCAGATACTCTCGGCGCACGGTCCCGTGCCTATACAATCAAATGTTTGAATAAAGCAATCGTTCTTCTTGTTCCGGCCATCATGCTATTGCGTCGTCCTTGCTAGTTACAACGTGCAGCCACCAAACTTCGGCGGAGCAACTACGCGAAATCCATCATCAACGTCATTTCTCTCTGCTTGCCCCATGCGCGTTTTCGGTCTCAGGACGACCATCCAAAGACCTGGCGTGTTTTTAGTTCATTTCGCTTTTCAGTTTCTTTTGTTTTTAAACTACACGGCTGGATAGCAGGGCTGCTGTTTGCAATCTAACGCAGGTAATGACAATTTTTCGTGAAGATTGCGCATTTAGCGTTACCGACTACTTGTTACAGTTAAATATATCGTCAATGTCTTACATGCGTTGGGAAGGCAGCCAAGCAACGGCCCAAGCGAGCTGTGCTCGAGTTCCCGAAGCAGTGACAATACCGCTCCAAACGCACAATTGCACTACTCAATCCTATGATCTTACTATCTCACCGAACCGCTGGCTTGTGCATTTCGTTTTTTTTGTGCTGCTCTAGTGGCAAAGTCTCTAGTACTCTATAGCCAGCTAGCTGTGATGTGTACTGCATATCAATGTTAATGACATTAAAAAACATCAGTTGGCATACTTTTATCGTGTTTTCTTTCGATTTAAATTGAAGACTCTTGTGACGACCCCCCATAATGCGCAGGTTCACACGGGACGGAGAGGCAAAGAGACACCGTATGGCTCAGTTTAAACAAACAGATATATTCAATAATTATACATGATTATGATTATACATCAGAAGCTGGGGTGTCCGAGCTTACGTGCCGACGACTTCATGGGGACGATGGAGGGCCTCCGGAGTTGAGCTCGAACGGTTGCTGGCAGAAGCTGCACGCCGTCGGGCTTCGGCGCTGAAGGCCCCCTTGGCGAACGATGTCATCCTGAGCGTTCTTTCTTCCGTACTCCTTGTCGATTTTTATATCCTTCTTATTCCCCACATTCCCTAGGTTGAGGACGCCCACGCCGGAGTGGGAGGGGCCTAGGGCTTTCACCTGGGCGCAAAAACACACCACCTCACTTATGGTCTCGCCCCCGTCACGTGTTGAGTCCGAGGGAAAGAAGGTTGTCGTCGAGGTAGCGTCGGCTGTGGTAGACGGTCTCTGGCCCGCTGACGGTTCCCGCGGGTCACCGACCTCCGTTCTTCATCAAATGACACTCGGCACTCAAGGCCGGAACGCGAGGTCACTAAAAGGCCGGGAAAGTGGTCCCTTGTCCTAGGATGTGCTCGGGAGTGTTGGGGTGATGATGCCCGCCATCTTGTCACGGGGCCAGGCCCGCCGAAACGAGGCCCTTTGTCCCCGGCACGGTCACGGCAATTGGGGAAGATAACGCCCGTCTCCCCGCGGCGGCGGCTGCGGCGTTCGACACGTGCCGACACTATGGAAAGGGGGTCCGGTTGTGCTTAAACCCCTTCGTTTTGGTCGTTCACTCTCAACGAGTATGGCTCGGTAATTGGACGCAGCTGTCACCTGGGTCTTCTCCGTGCGGTCCATGGCGGCCGGCCCGAAAGCAATCCCATTCAAGTTGCTTGCAGCAATATACAGTAGAAACATGTGTGCTGGCTGCTTCCAAAACGAGACCGGCTGTCGCCGATCTCCTCTCTTCCAGCTGAATTGCTTTCCCTTGAGTGCTTTTGCCGCCACTGGGGGCTCCGTCTACGCCGCGCCGTCGAACGCGGACCCTCGTAGCACACACAAGGAACGTCACACTCTTCGATTCCTACTCGTAGCCTGTGTGTCGCTTAGGAACAATGAACCGCCATTACCATATCATACGACACCATATTATACCGTGCCATACAATATTATACAACTAAATTCAATACCATACATGATGCACCAATACATTTACTTTATTAGAACTTCTGTGTACGCTGGCTCATGCCTGTGTACCGGCCACAAAAGCCCTCCTAATCTGAGTTAATGAGAGTTGTTAAAAAGCAGTTTCCAAAACAAAATTAGTATTTTATTTCCAATACACCCTGCAGCGCCGAAACATTATAGCAGGGGATTGGGTGCAGCATAAAGTGACGAATATGTGAAGATTACCATACCAGGAGGGAGGCATGACAAAGGAACAATGCATCAACATATCAGTAGAACAGAAAAAAAAACTAAAACATGCATGCGCCTCAGGACAAAGCATACAGTCAATGGTTTAAAAGAACAGTGCAATTACAAATCACTGATTAGACTTAAATATACATCTCGTGGATAAACCACAACTTCAACCGGCAACTTATTCCATTCAGAAATACTAAGGGCAAAAAAAGAATACTTCATGTAGTTCGTTTCGCAGGTAATTTCGCGTATTTTGAAACTGCGGTCTCTTCTGTTTGAAATATAATGGGGTGGTTTGAGGTATGTAAGCTTGTCAATGCCTGTCGAGTCTGTGTGTATTGCATACAGTAGTTTCAGGCGGTGCTTCTGGCGTCTTATGTGTAGCGGCTCTAGTCCGACGTGTTTCTTTATTTCTGTAATGCTTAAGTGTCCGGAGAACTACCTTGATATAAATATGGCAGTGCGGTTTTGTATGGCTTCTATTTTATCAATCAGGTACGCTGGTGGGGATCCCATAATGCGGACGTAAAATCTAACTGCGGCCTTACCTGCGACTCATGTACCCTAATTTTAAGAATATAAGGGGCAGTCCTAAGGGTTCGTGCAAGTAGGCTGAGCTCTTTTCCGGATTTTTGTTTATAGTTGTGTCAATATGGCGAGAAAAGGACAGATCTGCCGTTAAAATAACACCGATATGTTTAACTTCATTTACCTTTTTTAGTATAGAATCGCCCAGTCTGTAGGTAAGTTCAGTAGTGATTTTAGATTTAGTAAAGGTTGCCTGGTAACATTTGTCTATATTCAGGCTAAGTTCCCAGTTTTGGTACCAGGAGGCTATACTGCTTAGGTCTTGCTGGAGTGCATCTAAATGATGTTGATTGCAAATGGCTCTGTAAACAACGCGATCGTCAGAAAATAGTCTCATTTGTGAGGAATTGTTATATATTTAGCGATATCACTGAGGTAAAATAAAAAGAGTAGCGGTCCTAGAACAGAGCCCCGCGGCACTCCCGATGTGACGTCAGCAAAACTAGAATAACTACGCTTTGTGTTCTGTCGTTAAGGTAGGCTTCAGTAACCTTGGGTACTTTTGTATCCAAGTTAAGAGTACCCATTTTGTGTATTAACAGATCATGACGTCATGTATGCAATCTACGGCGGTACAAATCAAGATATTTAAATGCCATGTTCTGTTAGTTGGTGCGCATCGTTTTTTTAAAAGAGCTATTGAAAAATATCTGGGGCAGAGCTTGAAGAAGATGTTTGAAGTAGAATTTTTTTTTGTCTAGAGCGTGTTTTTTGGCGCTGCACCAATCTTTGAACTTTATTAGTCAGTGTTCCATAAACATTGCCTAAATTGTTCAGCGAAGTGTTAATAAAGGGAAACTAGCACTGAATTCAGGCTGTGAGGGGAGGTGCTGCTCTGATGTTTCATGCATCGTGGTTGGTGCTGGGAAGCTTTCTTTTTTTATCAGAAAAGTTAAAACAAAAGCTCAAAAATTAATGATGTTGGTCTCGTGCAAAGAACACAGCAGTCTTTTGACAGTAATTCCTGATGGCGGAGTATAATTACATATCATAATGGTATCACAAGTTTGGTATCATTTTCTGTAAGGGTAAGAAGCGTGGTGGGCGCCACTTTCTGGTTTGTCCAGTTACGATTGGGGTAGGGAGCTACTCCTCTCACCCAAACCTCTGTGTTGGGAGTTCATCGGCGTGTTGGCATGCTTGGCGCGCACCCAGCCGAGCAACGCTGACGACGCCTTTAGCGCGGCAGGAGACGAAGCCTCGTTAATAGCGCAGCGCACGCCGAGGCACCCTACTCTTTATTACCAAAACAGAGCTCTCGCAGCCATTTCGCTCCGAGTTGACCAATCAACAATGAGAACGGGCGCATCCAATAAGGCAGGAGCCGCTCGTTCCGCGCCTTGCAGCTCCGAGTTTCTGAATGCGGTGCATGTATTTAACTTTGTGAATTCAAGCGTGTGCGCTTTGGTGAGGAAAGAAGGTCAGAACAAAGCAAGTTAAATATTATGTTAACTGCAAGTTCAAGAATAGGGTAGTCGGCTACTGATCCGGAGTTTCCGGGTTCGAACCCGACCGCGGCGGATGCGTTTTTATGGAGGCAAAACGCTAAGGCGCCCGCGTGCTGTGCGATGCCAGTACACGTTAAAGATCCCCACGTGGTCAAAATTATTCCGGAGCCCTCCACTACGGCACCTACCTCTTTCTTCCTTTCTTCTTTCACTCCCTCCTTTATCTCTTCCCCTACGGCGCGGTTCCGGTATCCAACGATATACTAGACGATATACTGCGCCATTTCATTTCCCAAAAAGGCCAATTATTATTAGAAGTTCACCTTACCCTTGCCCCAGCAGGAACGCCTCTGAAACTGCAAATTGAAACATTTGGAGTCACGCTACTTCTCCTACGCGATTAATTTAGCAGCTTTGTTGACTAGCCGCCGCGGTGGCGGAGTGATTACGGCGCTCGGCTGCTGGCCTAAAAGACGCGGGTTCGATCCCGGCCGCGGCGGTCGAATTTCGATGGAGGCGAAATTCTAGAGGCCCGTGTGCTGTGCGATGCCAGTGCACATTAAAGAACTCTAGGTGGTCGAAATTTCCGGAGCCCTTCCCTACGGCGTCTCTCATAGTCTGAGTCGCTTTGGGACGTTAAACCCCCATAAACCAAACCAAACCAACCAGATTTGTTGACTTGTTTGCAAGCTTGATGCAGAACAACTTGTCTGAATGTATGCCAAGGTCAACTTTATTGGCCAGCGAGCTTCGGCTCTTTAAGGTCTCAGGGTCACCGCACAGCATTACGCGCATGTGTCCAGGCCGAGGTCAAGGGACGATTATTTCTAGTGAAATGCGTGCTCGTAGACAACGCCTATACCATGTGCTATCTGGATGTGTGCACGACGTCCCAACGTGCACACTGCAAAATCGGCGTCCTGGAAGCGCGTAGAGATCATCGAGGTATTCCTGTGAAAACTTACATGCTTGCTATATGCTCCAAAAACAAGCATTTGTCACGCAAACTACAAAAGTCCCTCTTACATCCAGTGGTCTTACATGCGTCCGCCTCGGTTGGCGCAAAGGTACAATTTAGTTCACATAGGCCTTTGAGTGTAACGAAGCAGAGGCATAATACGCTTTCATGGCCAACTTTACGTAAGGTCTACGCTTGAAAATATGTGTGTGCACTAAGCGTTCATGTGCCAGCGTGCACATTTACAGCGCGGATAGTCGGGGATATGTTGAATAGAATGTTGAAAAGCTGCGGGTAAAGAAAACAAAGTTGCATGAGTCAGTCGTATCGTTGCTAAACGTTTCGCAAAGCAGCAAATAAATTGGCGAGGATACTTAGGCTCCGCCTTGAAAGGTATGACTAGTTAACGTTAGTCGGTCCCGGCAGCGGCTCCTGTCGCTCGCGCAGATGCGAACACTGTTTCCACATTACGTGAAAGACCACACGACATACATACATTTAAAGTGCAGCCTTAACCGGGCTGTACGTGTATGCCTGCGTGGCCTATGAGAATCGTGTCTCACTCGCTGCCGAGGGCTCAGGGGTTCGATTACCGACAAATTGCCGAACTTTTCCTTTTAGCGCAATTCATTTACTTCATATACTGACATGTCCTAATGACGTCTGATTCGTATTGCCACTTTGGAGTCACCAGTTCTCTAATGCTTTAATCACTTTTCAAGGCCGCCAATTCAGGCGTGACGTGGCCACCTTTTCGACGAAGCCGGACTTTTTGCTCACGATATACCACAGTTGGTGCTGCCGGATTTTCTGCAGAACGAGACGCTTAAAGCTGTCGCTTTAAAAAGAATAGCCGGGGTGAAGGGATTTGGGCGGTGCTGTTCTCGCAACATCCTTAGTGATGCTGTGACGTTCCTTGTGTGTGCTACAAGGGTCCGCGTTCGACGGCGCGGCGTAGACGGAGCCTCAGTGGCGGCAAAAGCACTCAAGGGAAAGCAATTCAGCTGGAAGAGAGGAGATCGGCGATAGCCGGTCTCGTTTTGGAAGCAGCCAGCACACATATTTCTACTGTATATTGCTGCAAGCAACTTGAGTGGGATTGCTTTCGGGCCGGCCGCCATGGACCGCACGGAGAAGATCCAGGTGACAGCTGCGTCCAATTACCGAGCCATACTCGTTGAGAGTGAACGACCAAAATGAAGGGGTTTAAGCACAACCGGACCCCCTTTCCATAGTGTCGGCACGTGTCGAATGCCGCCGCCGCCGCCGCGGGGAGACGGGCGTTATCTTCCCCAATTGCCGTGACCGTGCCGGGGACAAAGGGCCTCGTTTCGGCGGGCCTGGCCCCGTGACAAGATGGCGGGCATCATCACCAACACTCCCGAGCACATCCTAGGACAAGGGACCACTTTCCCGGCCTTTTGTTGACCTCGCGTTCCGGCCTTGAGTGGCGAGTGTCATTTGATGGAGAACGGAGGTCGGTGACCCGCGAGAACCGTCAGCGGGCCAGAGACCGTCTACCACAGCCGACGCTACCTCGACGACAACCTTCTTTCCCTCGGACTCAACACGTGACGGGGGCGAGACCATAAGTGCGGTGGTGTGTTTGTGCGCCCAAGTGAAAGCCCTAGGCCCCTCCCACTCCGGTGTGGGCGTCCTCAACCTAGGGAATGTGGGGAATAAGGATATAAAAATCGACAAGGAGGACGGAAGAAGAAACGCTCAGGACGACATCGTTCGCCAAGGGGGCCTTCAGCGCCGAAGCCCGACGGCGTGCAGCTTCTGCCAGCAACCGTTCGAGCTCAACTCCGGAGCCCCTCCATCGTCCCCATGAAGTCGTCGGCACGAAAGCTCGGACACCCGAGCCTCTGATGTATATTCATAATCATGTATAATTATTGAATATATCGGTTTTTTTAAACTGAGCCATACGGTGTCTCTGTGCCTCTCCGTCCCGTGTGGACCTGCGCATTATGTGGGGGCGGGGTTGTCACACTGGTGTCAGAAGTGGGGTCTCAAAAGCAAATGTCCTCTGAATGCTGCGACATTCATGACTTCAAAATTGTAATCAAAAGGGAATCGCGGGACTGATTGTGGGACTTTTACCCCCATTTGAGAGGCATGAGGCACCGGAGGGCTTGAGCGAAAAAAAAAAGTCTGTATCTGAGGGAGCTCCCACTCCACAGCCGTCGCTCGGAGCAAGCATGCTGGCATTAGGAAGCGTCATTCCGACGTTTACGGGAGTTAAGACAGGGGTTCCAATCTGCGATTTCTTTCCATGCTAGAAGAGATTGGGAAAATGGGGGGATGGTCCGATGCTCAAATGCTGGGATTGCGAGGTGTAAGATGGCAGGAGCTGCTCATGATTTTGCATGGCGAGACGAAAAAGTAAAATCCACAAAATCATTTGCGGAATTTAAGAAGCTCGCGTTTGAGCATTTCGACACTGAACCACGTCACGTGCGGGTACAGAGGTTCCGTGACGCCGGACAGATGGTAGGGGAGGACGTGCGAACGTTTGCGTCGCGGCTTCAGCGCCTAGCACGCGATACGTTAAGCAGGCAGGAGGAAGGAGACCAGCTAAAGAAGAAATACGCGGAGGATCTACTTAAAGAGGAAATGACCGCTTTGTTTGTGGCTGGTCTGCAAGCCCCCTGCGCCGGTTCGTGCTCACGCGCAAGCCGAGCAATTTCGACCAAGCCGTGGCGGCCGCATTGGATGAGGAACGAAATGAGGCGCTAACGACAGCCGCAGCGAGAGTACGCGTCATAGAGAGAGCGGTGCTCAACCCTGAGGTTGCTCTCTTGACAGAGCGGTTAGATCGCTTAGAACAGCTGCTATCTCAGCAGGTGGAACGCCAGGTTGAAGCGCGCGCTCAACAGCGCCCATTCTCTGGAAACCGGAGACTGCCACAAAGCTACAGGCGCGGTATGCGAGATTTTGAAGAAATCGTATGCTTCGCTTGCCAGGGTCGCGGACACATCGCCAGGTTCTGCCAAAACGTGCGCCGTGGGGAGCCACAAAGAGAAGCAGGCGAGACACGCCCTAAGCAAGCCTACAGCGGGGCTCCAGATACCGAGACAAAGAACTAGATAGTCCTCCCCATTCTGAGGAGCGTGGGGAGGGAGCAGTGGATGATGAGGTGGTGGTGGTTTGTGTGGCCGACGAGGCATGCCCTGTTGTGCGTTGCAAGTTAAATGGTTGTTGCATGGAATTGTTGATAGATACGGGGTCAAAGGTGACATTGCTTAAGCAGAGCAGGTTTAACACGCTTCGAAGGAAGGGGGACTGCGAGGTGTTGGAAGCGTCTGGTGGTATGGCAACCAAATTTGTAGGCATAACGGGGGATCCTTTTGGCATAAGTGGACTCTACCGGTTACACTTCTCTCTCGGCGGAATTGCATTGGAGCACCCCTGCTACGTATGCCCGGACACGGTGTCTCTGCCAAACGGAGTGTCATGTATATTAGGGCAGGATATTTTTAGAAAAGGGAAGGTAGTAGTCTCATTCTCTGAGGAAGAGGTTAATGCGGGCGGCTCAAAAGTTCCGTTTTTGAACAGGAGAGGGGTGAGATTCGCATTACCGATATTGACACCCGTCAAACAGTGGGATCATTGGAGAAGGTATATTCGCGGGTTGCCGTCAGGCCTGTCGATGAGGCGGTCGTCCTTCCTTGGTCGGAGCACATTTTGTACGCGTGCGTGCCTTCAGATGTAGAGAGCGGCGCCGTGGGAGTGCTTGAGCCGGTCGACTCTCTCAGCAAAGGCCTGAAGGCAGCCGCGTGCCTCGTGACAGTTAATGACGCCCACAGAGTGCCCCTACGGGTGGTTAACTGTAGCCAGCAGCCACTGAGCCTTCCCAAGAACAAAACATTGGCTTTCTACACCTCTGCGATAGAGAAACGTGAGCCCACCGATACGGTACTCGCAACTGTAGAGCATGCTAGTCCTTCGGCTGCTCCAAAGGCGTCGTTCGATCTTTCTCACATAAAATCCAGGGCGAGGGAGGCTCTGGCTGGTTTGCTGAACGACTACTCGGAGGTATTCGCCGCGTCCAACCTGGATTTGGGCTGCTGTGGCGTTATAAAGCACAGGATAGAAACCGGCACTTCATTGCCCGTTTACCAGCATGCGTACAGGATTCCTTACTCCCAACGTGAGGAGATGGAGCGGCAGGTGCAGGACCTGATTGATCGCGGCATTGTCGAACACTCAAAGTCACCCTGGGGAGCACCAGCACTATTGGTGGAAAAGCCAGATGGCTCGTATCGATTGGTAGTGGACTACCGCAAACTCAATGCCGTAACTCGCATCGATCCATACCCCATCCCCAATATACAGGAGACGCTTTCTCAGCTGGGCTCTGCCAGGTACTTCACGGTAGTGGATATGGCGGCGGGATTCTGGCAGATAGCAATGGATCCGGCAGATGCCGAGAAAACGGCATTCAACACGCCCTCAGGGCACTATGAATGGAAAAGAATGCCGATGGGTCTGGCCAACAGCCCTGCTGTCTGGCAGAGAACCGCTGATGTTATCCTGGCAGGTCTTCTGGGGAGGCTGTGCTTCGTGTATATGGATGACATAATCATATACAGTGACAGTTTTGAGAACCATTTGCGCGATATTGAGCAGGTTTTGGTGCGACTAAGAGAAGCGGGTCTCAAGCTGCAGCCCTCTAAGTGCCAATTCCTCAAAAACTAGGTGAAATACCTCGGGCACGTTGTTTCAGCTGACGGCGTGCGACCGGACCCTGAGAAACTAAGGTGTGTCTCGGATTTTCCATCCCCGACTAGCGTCCGCCAGGTCCGGCAGTTTCTCGCCCTGATCGGTTACTACCGAAGGCACATAGAGGAGTTCGCCAAGCTCGCTAAGCCGCTCACCGCCTTAACAGCCAAAAATGTCGCCTTTCGCTGGGACGAAAACGCGGAGGATGCTTTTGGGGCCCTGAAAAGGAAGCTAATGAGTGCACCGCTGTTGCGCCACCCGGATTTTAATTTGCCCTTCGTTATGGCCACAGATGCGTCAAAGTTCGCAGTTGGTGCCGTGCTCTCTCAGGTTATCGAGGGCAAAGAACATCCCGTTGCTTTTGCTAGCCGACAGCTGAGCCCCATAGAGCAAAAGTACGGAGCTACGGAAAGGGAGTGCCTCGCCGTTGTCTGGGCAGTAAAGCACTTCAGATGCTACCTTTACGGCCGCAAATTCAAGCTAGTCACAGACTGCCATCCTCTGAAATGGGTGATGAGTGTCAGGGACCCTAGCTCACGACTCGCTAGATGGAATCTACACCTGCAGGAATACTGCTTTGAAGTGGAGCACAAGTCAGAAAAGACACATCTGAATGCTGATGCACTCAGCCGCACAGCTGCCGTGGCAGCTATAGATGAGTTTGTCCCCGTAGTCGACCCCGCCGAATTACGCACAGAGCAGTGCAAAGATCCTGACCTGAAGCGAATAATCGAAAGCTTAGAGGGCGCACCGTCTCACCCCGAACAGCTAGGTTATTTCATTGGCAAAGACGGCACCCTGTGTCGGCGCACGAGGCCAACCAGGAAAGGGAGACCAGAGAAAACCGCTTGGGAGAGAGTCGTCATACCTCGGTCGTGGGCAGAAAGGGTTCTTCGCGCGTTTCACGATGCGCCATGCGCCGGTCATTTTGGCGTAGCGAAGACACGCAGGCGTGTGGAGCGTTTGTACTTTTGGAGTGGCATGCGACAGGATGTTAGAGACTACTGTGCGAAGTGTCAGTCCTGTCTCGAAAGAAAAACACCCAAGGGACGAAGACCAGCTCCAATTCAGCCGTTCCCTGAGGTTTCGGCTCCCTTCGAGCGGACAGGTATGGACACAATGGGCCCATTGCCCACGACCACTTCCGGAAACAAGTACATTTTAGTATTTGTCGACCACCTTCCAAATACGCGGAAGCGGTAGCACTCCCAGATCAGAAGGCAGACACGGTTGCAAGAGCATTTGTCGAACAGATCGTGCTCCGACATGGACCCCCGAGGCAACTCTTGACAGATACGGGAACGAACTTCGTGTCGCAGCTAATGAGGAGAGTTTGCGAGCTGCTTAAGATCGCTAAGAAGCAGACAACACCGTACCATACGGCTTGCAACGGCGCGGTGGAGCGACTGAACCAAACCGTGGCCGGGTTCCTGTCGCATTTTGTTTCGCGCGACCAGCGGGACTGGGACTTGTGGCTCCCGTATGCAATGTTTGCCTACAATTCCGCAGCACACGAGAGCACGGGCGAATCGCCATTCTTTCTTCTCTACGGCCGAGACCCGGACCAGCCTAGTGGAGTGCCAGAGGGCCCCCGTCGTGTCCCATACGCTTCACTGGACGACAATAAGGTTGAGCTAGAATCGCGCTTGCAAGTGGCGAGGGAAATCGCAAAGGAGGCCTTAAAGAAAGCGGCGAAGCGCAGGAAGGAGGTGCACGATCGCAGTGCTAGAGACGCACCGTTTGATGTGGGGGACAGCGTGTACATTGAAAACTGCCAAAGGCAGATTGGGCTAGCTCGTAAGTTCCAGACGAAGTGGAGAGGACCGTGCGAGGTTGTCGAGCAGCTTTCTCCGGTAAACTTCAGAGTCCGAGACGTGAACCGGCGCTTGATAAGGATACACGCAAATCGCCTCAAGTCGGCACCGGTTGAGTATTCACGAAATGAGGAAAGGGAAAGGGCGGATTTTTATGGGGACAGAAGTGAAGCGGAGCGCGCAGATAGTTCGCAAGAAACGCCCTCTCCTGCATTTGTTCGGCAGGCGCCAGAGGTGACGGCCGGAATGCCACCGGATTTACTTCATGCATTGCTAGAAGAAGAAGAAGCGCGCGAGGTTGCCGCGCAGATGACGCCAGGAGAGGCTCCTGCCACGAGCCCTCGCGAGTCTCAAAGCAGACAAAGGGTCACAGACTTACTTGGTATGACTCATGAAGGCCGATATCCGCTACGAAATCGGAAAGCTAAGTCGGACTAATGGCGTAAACAGAGCGGAGTTGTGAACTGGCTAGAATTGTGTAATGCCGCAGCTCATAACATTGCTATGTGCTTATGTGTTAAGATATCGGAGTTGATAGTTAAACCTTTCTGTCATTAAGTAACACCTTCACAGGAGAGCATGCGGAGCGCATGCAGAACCGGCCCTACTTCCTTTCGTTATCTACATTTTTGTCTGTGCCGTGATCGTGCTAGAAGTGGGAACTCCTTTGTAACTGTGGTAAATTTATTTCGTCCAGTTTGGACTAGAAAGGTGAGGCTTTGGTGCTGAGTTTCATGTTTATCTGTAAAAGATGATCAGTGCTGCCCTGGAGACGCCAGTTATGACAGCTGAGGCATATGGTGTTGTGCAGTGGTGTTGAGTGCAGCGAAAAGTGTTTTGTCGGACGCACTGTGCGAGGCGATTCGAAAAGCGAAGGGGAGCTACATGGACTCAAATGTTCGGAGAACATTCTTCTGGAGGGTGAGCGAGTGTGACGTTCCTTGTGTGTGCTACGAGGGTCCGCGTTCGACGGCGCGGCGTAGACGGAGCCCCAGTGGCGGCAAAAGCACTCAAGGGAAAGCAATTCAGCTGGAAGAGAGGAGATCGGCGACAGCCGGTCTCGTTTTGGAAGCAGCCAGCACACACGTTTCTACTGTATATGGCTGCAAGCAACTTGAGTGCGATTGCTTTCGGGCCGGCCGCCATGGACCGCACGGAGAAGACCCAGGTGACAGCTGCGTCCAATTACCGAGCCATACTCGTTGAGAGTGAACGACCAAAACGAAGGGGTTTAAGCACAACCGGACCCCCTTTCTATAGTGTCGGCACGTGTCGAACGCCGCCGCCGCCGCCGCGGGGAGACTGGCGTTATCTTCCCCAATTGCCGTGACCATGCCGGGGACAAAGAGCCTCGTTTCGGTGGGCCTGGCCCCGTGACAAGACGGCGGGCATCATCACCAACACTCCCGAGCACATCCTGGGACAAGGAACCACTTTCCCGGCCTTTGGTGACCTCGCGTTCCGGCCTTGAGTGGCGAGTGTCATTTGATGGAGAACGGAGGTCGGTGACCCGCGGGAACCGTCAGCGGGCCAGAGACCGTCTACCACAGACGACGCTACCTCGACGACAACCTTCTTTCCCTCGGACTCAACACGTGACGGGGGCGAGGCCATAAGTGCGGTGGTGTGTTTGTACGCCCAAGTGAAAGCCCTAGGCCCCTCCCACTCCGGCGTGGGCGTCCTCAACCTAGGGAATGTGGGGAATAAGAAGGATATAAAAATCGACAAGGAGGACGGAAGAAGAAACGCTCAGGACGACATCGTTCGCCAAGAGGGCCTTCAGCGCCGAAGCCCGACGGCGTGCACCTTCTGCCAGCAACTGTTCGAGCTCAACTCCGGAGCCCCTCCATCGTCCCCATGAAGTCGTCGGCACGTAAGCTCGGACACCCCAGCCTCTGATGTATAATCATAATCATGTATAATTATTGAATATATCTGTTTGTTTAAACTGAGCCATACGGTGTCTCTTTGCCTCTCCGTCCCGTGTGGGCGTGCGCATTATGGGGGGGGGGTCGTCACAATGCGCACTTCATTATATGGCTACCAGAGTTTTCAGTTAACCTCACCATGCACGCTAAATCATCATTGTAAAAAAAACCAAGTTTTTTACTTTCCGCTTTTTCTTTCATGCGGCTCCGTCTTTCTTTTCCTTGCCTAGGTGAGCATTACCTTGAGCACTGTTCGAGGCTCTTTGATGACTAACGACTTTGTTTTTGAAGTTCTTTGTTTCATGAGCGTAAATTTCGCCGCTCTGTACAATGCCACGTCGTGCTTCAGTTATACGTTTGCCGGTGAATGTGCACATGCACTGTTGCTCTGCCTTTTTATTATTTTTTTTAACTTGCTCTATTGGGCCCCAGGCACCTCTCAAGCTAGCTACCCTTGTAGCTTTTCGTCAGAGGCCTACTTTCTGTATTTCACTGGAAAAAAAATAAACATTCAATCAAATTCAAAAAGTTTACTTCCGTTGTCTTTTGTGCCGAGCAGATGGCGTCGCCCTAATTCATACTGATGGTGGGTTTTAATCCTTTTTTCCGCATTACGAGCTTTGCGCATAATGGCCTTAGATGCCTATGAGCCATAAAACCCAGACCAGCACAACAATCTTTCTGCATTGCGAAGCAAGAAAAGAAAGTTTGAAAACACATCGGTCATCTGCGCGCAAGTCGCATTCAGAACTGTCGAGTCGTTATGCGGGCTTTATTCGACAACACATGTCTCGTCCATTTCGCTCTTGGTAGACCTGCGGCCAGAGCGAAAAACTGCGGAACAACTGACACGATACCTGCCTATCGGAACCGCTTCTCTTTCCTCGTTTTCTTTTTACTGCCGCTAGCTAGCCAGCTTTTACCGACTAGAGTAGGAATGACGTAATCACACTGATGAGCAGCGCCTTTCACCTAACTTAGACAAAGGTTTATATCTGGTTCGATTGTGCGCAAATCAAACACAAGTAGTCTGTAATCGTACATGACGCAGTGCTATTTAGCTACTACTCTAACGTTGTCTGCGAAGAGCCACGCATACGGGGGCAAGGAACATTGCAGGGTGATTTTTTTAACATTTAGACATCTTTATTTTATACGTCGGAGCGGTTTGTGCTCGTGGATTGTACAACAAGGCGGATATTACGTCTGTGATATGAATCAATAATTAGACGGTTAATTAACTGAAACTAAGAAACTTTCTTAATTTTAATTTTAGGGGGCGGGGTTGTATTGCGGAACTATAGGCCGTCGGTACTGAAGGTGAGCCTAGTTTTTAATATTAGTTAATAGGGAATAGGGTTGAAATATAACTATGTCAGCGGGCAACGAGTTCCCATCTTCTATAGACAATAGAAAGGGGGAGGTTTTACATTTTAGCTGTTGTGCGAAGATGGGTTGAACTTTACGGGGATGATCCGTCGAAGATTAGATATGATGGCCAGCAGCGATGCGGTCAGCTGTAAATGGGCGGCCACTGTAGCATAAAGAATGAAAGAACGATAAACGAGAGAACTTGCGTCGAATGATAAGGTCGGGAATATTGAGAGCTTGCTTTAGTAGTGACACACTTTGATACGGTGAGTATGACGAAAGGATGAACCTGACAGCTTTACTTTGGACGGACTCGAGACGGTTAATTAGTGAAACGCTGATTGGTTTCCATATTATAGAGCCATAATCTAAAGCTGACCTTATGAGAGTGGTATGCGCGTGAAGTTTCGTCTCGGAGCTGGCAAGATATAAACGACGTGTAATGAGTCCCAGTTTCTGAAATGCTTTGTTACTGGTGTGATTTATGTGGGCGCTACAGCTTAGATCAGCACTGAAACAGACACCGAGGTTCTTGAAAGAATCCCTTCTGTCAAATATTTTGTCTTAAATTGTGCACACATTTGAAGGCGTATTAGTGCACGTGGAAAACGTCATTAGCTTTGTTTTTTTTTCATGTTGATCTCCATCTACCGTAGCTGACGCCACTCTTTTAGGTGCACTATGTCGGAATAACTACGTCATATCTTCCTGTAAATTACGCAATCGTCAACGAAGGGTCGTACGCTAGATAATATGTTAGATGTTATGTCATTGATACAAATTAAAAATAGCAAAAGTCCTAAGACATATCCCTGTAGAACTCCCGATGTGACGCGTGAACTGCTAGACGAACTCTAATTTCGACGCGTTGGAAGCGATTGCTTAAAAATTCTTCAATCCAACGGGTGATGTCGTGGTGCAGTTTGAGGTTGTTAACTTTCTTCATTAGTCTTTTTAGGGAACACAATCAAACGCTTTTGAAAAATCTATAAATATGGCGTCAGTGTACATTAGTTCGTGTACAGATTCATGAAGCTCTGGAGTGAGCTAGATTAACTGTGTTTGACAAGACTTCTTTTGCCTAAGGCCATGCTAATTGCCAATAAGCACGTTATTGTCGTTTAGATGGGTCATTATGTGCGAATAAAGTTAATGTTCAAGCAGCTTGCAACAAATCAACGTTAATGACATGGGACGATAATTTTCCGGATACGTGCTGTCACCGGATTTAAAAACTTGCTCCCGTTTGCTGTTGTCCAGTCATCTGGAATGCATCCCGCATCTAAAGACTGTGGAAATATGAAAGTTAGTAACGTAGCCGACAGGTGTTCGGTACTAGAAGATTAGTATTGATACCGTCCGGTCCTGGGCTGCATTTTAAGTGGTAGTCGCTCAATAGCTGCGTTATTAACGACCGGCTCTGATGGGTGAAGAACTAACGGTTCTAGGGGTTCAGGAAAGTTAAAAGCCAGCGATTCGGTTGTAAAGATTTCAGTAAAATGCTTGTTAAAGAAGTCAGGCGTTGCCTCCGGAGGTACCACACGTCCAGCCACATCTTTCGAGAAAACTCATGATTATTCTTAGTGTTAATCATATGCCACAATTTTGCAGGGTTGCTTCTTAGCAAGTCGGGTAAAGTGTGGTTTAAAAAAATTGTTTTTTTCCTCCTTAATGATGATTTCGGTCGCAGAAGATACGTCTTTGTACTGTTGCCAGGCGTTGACAGAGTGCAGTTCCTTTGGCCTGCGGTGCACTCTTATCTTTTTGCTGAGGCATTTCTTAAAGTCTTGTGAACCAGCGGGCGTCAGTTCTCGATTTTTGGGATGCAGGCAGGTTCGATTTTATGCTCCTTTTACGGTCTGAAAAAAAACTGCTCTTACAAAAGCAACGTCATCTTGGAATTTTTACCGCAAATATCTAATTAAAACTTTTGTTTGTGTATAACGGTTAAATTAGTGAAATGAGACAAGGAATTAAAAATATTTTTAGATGCGCCTGGCAACTAGCTACCGACAATATTGCGTCAGCTTACTTCAAAAATGCACACTAGTTGTTTTCATTAATGCCGCGTGAAAACAATTCGAAGCCAACAAAACTGCGTGCCTTTTGTGCAGTTCGATGAAAGGGTGATAGTATAGTTTCCGAAAAATTATATTCTATCTAAATTGATTGCGCAGATTAATTTTCTTCTCTGATAACGCCGCAGTCAAATAAAAAGAAATTAACGCTCGCAGGTCTTTTGCAGTGCTGTGAAGACTGCGCCGGTCTGAGCCAATCAGAACGGCGTATGCTGCAAAATGTGTCCCTCCGCCCCACGCCACTGCGGTGACTGCGATGTCTCACAGTTGAGACAGCAGCATTTGTAAATAAACAAAAACATAGCGGCCATGGTGTGGCATTACATTCATTACGTGCATTCGATCCACTGCTCACGAACGAACAGAAAACGCAATGCGCCGTTGCTCCGAGAGTGTGCGGGGAAAGCGACGACACAGTGTTAGAGCGGGCGTTCGGAGGAAAAGCCTTTGCGCGTTGAGTGACGGCACACGGACGTTGAGGTGTGGAATAAAAATGAATAAACCAGAGTTATATTGTGACTACGTGGTCGTGGCAAAGACTGAAATGTCATTATGAGATATAAGGATGTAAAGTAATTCCGCTGAAGGAAAAATTGATGTAGTTAGCTGGGAATAGAACCCATGACCCAATTGAGTAACCAGTCAGATACGTTACTCTTTAAGACATCGAGACACGTTCGTTCAACATGGTTCAAAGAGGAACTTTTGTGTCTTGTGGTGTATCACATGGTCTAGTATGCCTACTGATGTATGCTAAATAGGACATGTAATTATTAACTACCAATTAAGAAAGTATCAAATGACCATTAACACTGGCGCATAACACCTTTAAGGCAGAGCTTGAGTGTCCCCATAATTTTGTTCTTGCTTTAGACATGTAAACATGATTAAAAATTTGCATTCGTATGTATCTACAGTAGCGCATATCGCCGGTAAAATTCATTAGCGCAAAACCACGCAGAACTGGGGCATCTAGAACTCATGCGACAGTGGGAACGTTTCTAGCCTATTTTGTTCAAAAGATGCATGGCAGTCGCACAGTCTTGTTTACCTGTAATGCTGCGCTTAAAAATAGCGCCTCTACAGTTCCGTCATTAATTCACTGTACAAGTCTCCAACGTCGACGTTATTTGCGTCTGTAATTTCTTGACGTACGTAAGGAGCTTGCGGGGACCTTTTTCGCCGATCCTAGCATGACGGAAAAAAAGGTGGAACATTTGATGCAAGGTGCTAAGGGCGCAAACTTCGCCTGTGCGGCCCGCAATCCTCCGAAGACCGTCGCTCAATTCGCTAGTGAAGCGGCCACCACTCGGAAAACCCGGGAAGCAGGAGCCCGCCATTGCCTTCGCCCGCTCTATGTGACCTTGGCAACCCTCTCGGAAGGCACCGCATGCGGAGACAACTTCGACAATCCTCGACATTGTACAGGCAGAGCTGCGTCACCTGTTGCCGTCTTCCAACCAGCCCCAAGTAGAGCCCCTCGTGGAAACTGCCCGCGAAGAAGTGCAGCAAGCGCTTGGCTCCCCGTCATCGACGCCTCTAGCGGAAGCTCAAGCCAGGACTTACGCCGCTGCAGTACCCAGTCCTCACCACCGAGGACACTCCCTAAGTCCTCATCGACGTGAACAAGTTGTTTCAGAACGCCGCCCCTAGCCCACGCCCGCCCAGCCTACGAGCGACGAGGAAATGCGACAACCGCCCGCTGTGATTCAATTGAGGTGAGGCCGGCCATATATTCTTCGTCACTGCCCGTACCGACCAATCGGTCTTCGTGGCTTTGCCAGCGACCACGACCACGCTCCGGCCAACGCCCGCGGGCAAGAAATCGACGACTATATATCTGCGTAGAGAGGAGTATGCGCCAAACGGTCTTTCCCGTTCACCACCGCCGTCAAACTCGCGCTTCGTGTAGCCACGCCGCAGCGACGCAGCCGCGGTGTGAAGAACGTTCACGCTTTGTTTTGTTCTGAATGTCGGTTCTGAGTGTAGGACGGATAATGCCCATGAGATATATTCGACATTTGGGCAGGTCCCCCAGCCCGCGTTCGGGAAACTAAGGAGAGCAGTACCCTTAGGAGATGAGGTTGCTCACCAGCGAAACAACGAAGATCCTCCACCGACCACGCCACATGAAGATGTCAAATCCACTACATCAATGTCGCATACAAAGACAAGCTCGACCACGACGCGACCCGATTTCGGAATGACGCCGGCGCCCAGCGAAATCACAACGACGCATCGCAACCACGATCACAGCACAAGACGAAGCCGAGATCAGACTTCGAGGCCAACGCGCGATGCCAGGTCACGAACAACCGCCCCTGAAGTGGACGGTCGCACAGTTACTGCATTTGTGGACACGGGCGTCGACTACTCGGTCATCGGTGGACCTTTCGCAGCTCAGCTCAAGAATGCAAAGACCACATGGGATGGTCCTCAAATCTGCACCGCGGGTGGCCACCTTATTACGCCGCCGAGGCGATGCACTTCGAGAACTAGAGTAATTGCACTCACTTATCCTACCAGGTTCGTGATCCTGAAACAGTGTTCCCGTGGCTTGATTTTGGCTATGGACTTCACGAGTGAACACCGAGCGATCATCAACCTTCGGTCGAAGCTCATCATGTCTTCGACGGACGAAGTAATACCTTCTACGACAACACTGAAGAATCACGTTGTTCTAATTGTCCGATCGATCAAGAAGTGAGCGTCCCACCCAGGTCAAGTGTCAGCAGGGACTCCGGAACGGGGGGCGGTCCCCCCTCCCCCCCCCCCCCCCCCTGCCCCCGTCACCCACGGTGTAGTATTGGATGCAAGAAACGCTTAAAATATATTTTAATACAGCTCCAAAGACTCCTCAACACTTTCCTGCCCGCGCCTATCCCCATCGATAGCCACTATCGATGGTTTCAAATTCGTATTTTCCCGCTTTGAAACAGCCTTTGGACAGCTAGCGCCATCCAGTTTAAAAAAGAAACCTATGTTTCAGTTTTGCTTTGCGTTTTGTTTCTTCCGTCACTTCGGAGTCTCGTAACTGACGCTCGTCGTTTGCATCATGGCGTCGACGTCGCGCGCCACAGCTGCACGGAAACGGCGCGTTTCCACGTAAATCGATGCATCTGAGAGCTCGTGTTTGCACGATAACAGAAGTAGTGATGACTCAGAAGGCGACCTTGGCTCTCTAAGGCGGCCGTGTTCTGTGCGATGTCAGTGCTCATTAAAGATCCCAGGTGGTCAAAATTATTCCGGAGCTCTCCACTACGTCACCTTTTTCTTCCTTTATTCTTTCACTCCCTCCTTTATCCATTCCCTTACGGCGCGGTTCAGGTGTCCAACGATATATATATGAGACAGATAGCGCGCCATTTCCTTTCCTCAAACAAACCAATTATTCTTATTATTCGTCAGAATTTAGTACGGACAGTGAAACTGCGTCAAACCGACCGGGAACGTCAACAGCCATGCTCCGGTAAGTTCCGCTTTTGCTGCGCGCTGGTCGGAAGAGATGAGATTGTTCTGAAGGACACAACTCTTATCTGCAGGTTGTCAACGTCTTTCGGGCGGGATTGCATGCCGCAGGCAGCCCAGAGAGTCGTGTTTTCGGCTAGAAGACAGTCAGGAGTCGATCTCGGCGCTTCTTCAGAGCCGTCGATTTCTTCCCCCTATTTTTCCGCGCGGAAATCATCAGTGAGATATGCAAGAACACGAATAAGCATGTGTGGATGCATATTTTGAAGAAACTGCACTCCAGCGAAAAAAAAAACGGATCTAGGGGAGAGGTCACTCCGGAAGGGATGCCAAACCTCAAGGGCTGCAGCGCAAGCCCCCAAGATGGAAAAATACCGACACTGCAAATTGTGCTATGAAAAAATGAAGCTCGAACGAAAGACAAATGTTTTCTGTGAAACATGTGCTGCAAACCTCTGTTCACGGCAACAAGGAACTGTTCCGCGCGGTGGCACGATGGTCGGTAGACTACTGTGTCCTTGCCTACCTCAGCGAATACTGTACACGGAAAGCTGAAATTTGCTGCAGTGTTGCATCAGTCCCTGTTGTAAAAAACGTATATCCTGAACTTTTTTGTTTTGTTTGTGTGAAGAAACTTTGGTGTTTTTGTGCGTTTTCTCTTTGTGAATACAAATCTTTCCCTAATAATTTTTTTTTTGAAGCGATGGCTACAATACGGTAGCATTTCAAGCCTTCAGCGGGGCGGCGCCACCACCCGGTGTCAAGGCTCAGCGAGCTGTGAGAACCGCCCCCCTTCCCCCGCCGTTTTATACAAGAAATTAACTTGGTTCCCTCCCGGAAAAAATACTTGGCTACGTGCCTGGAATACCGGTATCTCAACAAAGTCACGACGATTGCGTTTTTGTAAGAACTAGCAGATATGCGGGAGGTCGATAAACCCACCTTCGTCATCATCCCAGTGCTACCTCGGAACGGACAAGATCAGATCCGCATTATTCTCAAACGTTACAGCAAGTACTTTTCATATCGTGGTCGAAGGTACCACAAACGCCGATTTCCAAGCAAGGCATTGTAACTGACGAACACGTCCGACCTCTCCGACAAAACCCCTAGCGTATATCGCCTCGAGAACGCCAAGCAATCAGGGATCAGGTGGAAGAAATGCTTCGCGACGACGTCATCCAGCCGTCGAACAGTGCCTCACCGGTTGGCCTGGTGAGAAAGAAGGACGGCTCACTCAAGTTCTGCGTCGATTACCGTCGCTTGAACAACATAACGAGGTAGGAGGTCTCCCCGTCCCCCGCATCGACGACACACTTGATCGGCTCTGCAACGCCAAGTACATCTCTTCGATGGACCTCAAAAGCGGCTACTGGCAAATCAAAGTCGATGAGAGAGACAGAGAGAAGAACGCATTCATAATGCCGGATGGCCTCTTCGAGTTCAAGATGATGCCATTTTGACTGTGTTCCGCGCCAGCGACATTCCAACGGGTACAGTATTGTCAGGTCTGAATCAGCAGATTTGTCCAGTGTATACTTAGATTACGCCATTGTCTTTGGTTCGAGCTTTGACGACCAGCTAAAAGCGCTTCAAACAGTGCCGGCAGCAATCAAGTCGCCCGGGCTAACCTTGAAAGCAGAGAAGTGCCACTTCGCCTGTGAAGAGCTGCTGTTTCTGCGACACATCGTAAGCAAGGATGGAGTACGCCCGGACCCGCAGAAAACGGGTGCTATCGCGCAGTTTCCGCCGCGCCGGCCGACAAGGAAGCTATGCGCTGATTTCTTAGACTGTGCGCGTATTACCGACGAATTGTCAAAAATTTTTGGCACATCGCTCGCCGAACTTCTGACCGGAGCGGCAGAGGCAGACGCGCCCTTTTAATGAGAAGCGCCACAAGCAGAAGCCATCAAGGAACTTCAGCATAATTAATAGTGCCCCCTACCCCCAACGTTCGGACACTGATAAGAACGCCGAGACTGAAATGTATACCGACGCAAGCAGCGTGGGCCTAAGCTCCTCATTCAGAAAGGCAAAAGACTGTAGAAAGTAATCGCGTATGCTAGCCGTTCCCTGTCAAAGGCGGAAGCTGACTACGACCGAGAAGCATGCAGCGCCCCGCCATCATCTGGGCTACGTCTAAATTCCGCGCCTACCTGTAAGGACGACCATTCCGCGTGGTCAGTGATCACCACGCATTGTGCTGGTTCGCCAATTTTAAGGACCTCTCCGGCGGCATCGCTTCATGGACCCTGCGCCTCCAGGAGTTCGTCACCTACAAATCTGGACGCAAGCACACCGATGCGGGCAGCCTATATCAAGTCCCTGTCGACAAAAGTGCAGGAAGAGGAGGACGAAGACGCCTTTTTGGGCCGATAAGCACCGGCGACCTCGCGACGTACCGCGTCTCGCCCAGCACCTGGAAGGCAAGAGTTCTTCACCCCGGGAAGCGTTCAATTAAGCGGGGTTACCCCTCTTTCTGTCTGCAGAATTCTATCCTCGTGAAGAAATTCGCCCACAACAAGACCGCGAACTTTTTCGTCATTCCGAGCAGCTCACTAGGAGAAATTCTGCAGGCTTCACACGACAAACAAATATGGCACCTCGGGCTTACCTGCACCCTACGCCGCATTCAAGATAAATACTGGCCACAACTGTCTGCTGACGTCGCACGGCACGTCAAAACATGTCCTGAGTGTCAACCACGAAAGGTGCCACCGATCAGGCCAACTGGACTATTGAAGCCTATACCACCACCGAGCAAGCCTTTTAAAAAGATTGGAATGGATCTCCTCGACCCTTTCCCAACGTCAACATCGAGTAACAAGCGGATCATCGCGGCGACCGACTACCTGACCCGCTACGCCGAAGCAACAGCCCTGTCGAGTGGTACTGCGGCGGAAGTCGCAAAATTTTTCGTCGAGCAGATTCTTTTAGCCACGGCACCCCAGAAGTTCTCATCGCGGATAAAGGAACAGCATTTACAGCCGAGCTTACCCAAGCCATTCCGAACTACAGCCACACAAGTCACCGGCGAAGTACCGCATACCGTCCGCGGACCAACGGACTTACGAAGCGCCTGAACTAAACTATCGCTGACATGCTCGCCTGACATGTTCTCATGACATGCTCGCTGACATGCTGACATGCTCGCCACTCAGCATGAGCTACACCGCTCTAGCGCCTGCCCGGGTGCTAGCGTGGTGTAGCTCACACTACTGAGCGGGATAGTACATAGATATACAAAACCTCGGATGCCATCCTCCCCTACGTCGTTTTTACGTACAACACTGCTGTGTAGGATATGTACCACCCAGATGACAGGTTTAGGCTCGTCCACGGTATGGAGGTAACCACCACTCTCGATCCATGCTCCGAAACGTCACTGATGATGAGAACATCGACGTCACCGCCAACCCTCATCGCGCAGACGAATCCTGACGACTTGCCTGGCTCGGTTCAAGGACCAACAGCGCACCGACCCCCGAACGCTACAATCTGCGTCGACGCCGCACGGAAAACATGCCCGGTGAGCATGTGTGGGTGTGGACACCCATTCGCCACCGCGCACTCAGTGAATACGATAGTACAAGAGCCTTCGTTGAATCGGAGAGCTTGACTACAGTGTACTAGAATATTGTCATACGACGTAAAGCTTGACTACGAGGTCGTCCACGATGGAGTTCCAACATATCTAGGCGGCTCCCTTCACGCCCAGAAGTTGTGGATGTTGTGGGCCTGAAGCCTTACCATGGACGCTAACGGATAATTTGTGTTTGCATTCTCAGTGTTCATTTTTGCTCACCTTTCTTTCTGTTGCGAAGTATCGGACGGATTCATCTCTGAGAGGGGAGGCAGCCCGCGAAGTTTTGTGTGCTTTTGTTCGTTCATGCTGAAGGCCTCCGGAAAGCGGTTTTTATCACCTTGTTTGCGACGCAAGATGCGATCAATTGTATCTCGAATGATTTCAGCCACACGCATTTGCTTCTACAATGTTCGAGATTATTGTAGCTGCTTTTGGCGCTTTACCTCGAAGGTTCTTAGCCAGTTATAAAATGAGCGCGGCCGAGAGCGGCGGTGCTTTAGTACATTGACGACCTGCGGGCACTTTTGTTGCTATCACCGCCACCGAGTTCATTTGGTTCTGAGCGCAAGACAGGGTTTATGGGTTCTTAACGTCCCAAAGCGACTCCGGCTATTTTTATTTCCGAATACTGCAGGCCCTTCTCGGGCCCACACAGGAGTGGATACAAGGCACAAAAAATTACAATGGCAGATTCAACAAGGGAGACAGGTATATGCACAAATAAATACACAATACAGTTTCATCATTACAGAAGCATCACTGTGAGAATGTTGGATCAAGGTGACTAACATGTTGTAAGAAAGATTCTACTGTGCTACAGTTCACAACAGTGGATGGCAGTTTATTCCAGTAATGAATAGCTGAAGGAAACAAGGAATATTTGTGAACATTAATGTGGCTTATGGGTTGACGAAGTGCTTTCGTATTGTTAGTCCTTGAGGAGTGGTAGAATGGTTCCTGAAGGTATGTTTCTTTTTTATGGTGAAGTGTCCGTGATAAAGTAGGTACAAGAACTTTAGTCTTGATGCCACTCTACGCTGAGCTAGGCTGTGTAGATCTGCTTTCTTAGATGCTGGAGTGCCTGTAATAGTTCGAGTATACAAAGCGTACTGCAAGGTTCTGAATTCGTTCTAATCTGCTTATTAAATATTTCTTGTGGGGACTCCAAATAATATCAGCGTACTCTAAGGACGGTCTCACGAGGGTTTTGTATGCATTAAGTTTTACAGCAGGAGGAGCATTGCGTAATCTTCTTCTGAGGAAATACAACTTTCCCTGGGCCTTCTTGCATATGCTACTTACATGTTGTTCCCAGCTCAGATTGCTTGATAGCGTCACCCCTAGGTATTTTACAGATTTTTTTTACAACTGGGACATTATTTAAAGTGTATGAAAAATCTAGTGGCATTTTTTTTGGTAAAAACTATGCTATTTGTTTTGACGGCATTAAGTTTCATTACCCAATTAATGCACCAAGTTTGAATGGATGATAAAGAATCGTTCAGTTTAATCTGATCTTCTACATAATCTATTACCTTATACACTACGCAGTGATGACGAAGAAGACGAAGACCTAGTGGGTGGCTGTGCCATATTACTTGAGGAGAAGAAGAAGAAGAAGAAGTGGGTGGCTACGTGTCTGCTTCTAGGTCTGTGTTTTCGCTTTTCGCGGTCTTCTCGCGTGTGGCGTGGGTCGGACAGTGCCCTCCGTGAGACCGAATGCTGACGACGCCCCTGCGGAGAAATTCCCGACACGGTGGGCGCATTCTCAAGTGAGAAAACCCAACCGGAACCCTCAGGGGCAAGCTAGGCTTAGCTCGGCGCTGCCGAGCGAGGCCGCGCTACGCATCTGCATGGATTCTGCGTTGTCGACGACAGCTACGCGGATGCCCGCTGTGTTGCCGCCTGACGCAGCCTCCACGTCCACGCAATCGTCAGCGCCTCTGGGCCTCCAGCTTGCGCCGTCTTCCGATGCTACGACTTTGGCCTGTGACATGGACTGCTCTGCCGCCTCCGTGCCCGTGGCACTCCCTCAAAAAACTGTGCCCGTCGCGCCAGTTCAGTATTCCCACCAAGGGCCGTCACCAGCGTCTGAGCCTCCTCCACAGATGCCTCCCGTGAGTCAAGGCTCTCTTCCGCCTGCTGCGAACTCGTTCCGCGTTACCATCAAGCCTACATTGCGCTTTGATATGACTGCCATCCCTGCCCGGAATGTTCAAGCCACAATTGACCATGCTCTTGGATCTTCGAACTACTGCGGGTTTGTCGTCCATCGCCCATCGAACACCATCACGGTAAACTTGTCATCCTTGATGGACGCCCAGAAACTTTGCGCAGTTACGCGGATCCCCCTGGATGACAACAAGCATGTCCCGGTGCAAATATATTTTGCATCTGGTCCTGACACACTCCGCTTCATGGTTTATCATGTCGACAGCACGAGCCCTCCCGAGGAGGTGCGCGCAAATATTCGCTGCTCAACTCATGTTGTACTGCAAGCACGGCCTATGGGTCGCCGGGGCTCATACCTGCTCATCCTGCAAGGCCCGTTGACTCTCCCGAAGTACCTTACCTACTACGGTGCGATCGTCAAACCACAGCTCTTCCGACCTCGTCGTATTTTTGTTATCACTGCCACAAAAAAGGACATATGCAAAATACCTGCCCTAATCCAGCAGCTGTGGCCGACATGAATGAACCAACAGTTCATTGTGCCCTGTGCAAATCGCCGGACCATGACATTCGCTCCCCCGCTTGTCCAAAGAAGAAGCAAGCGAAGAAGTTTCACAAGTCGCCTGCAAAAATGGATGTTCCTACAAGTAATCGCTTTGCAGCTCTCGCATGTGACGACAACGGCTTCCCTGAACTTCCTTTATCTGAGCCCGCTGCTCACCGTACGTCTCCTCACCAGCGTACATATGCACAAGCGGCTCACCTTCCCGGATCAAATGGTGCGCCAAAACGTCCAGTACATCCATCACATGTGGATACCACAGATGAAGACACAGCTTTAGACAATGCAATCGCGGAGGCTCGCCGCCGACTAGACGAACTCACCCAGCGCCGGGAAGAGCGTCGTTCTCAGTCCTCTCGAAGAATTCTAATAACTCTGGAGTAATCATCAGAGGAATCACTTAGGGTAAGCACTGGCCCACAATCAGGTGCCGACCACCTGTTAGCCGTGACTACCCCGACAGTGGATAAGATATTAGCGCTGATGAAGCAGATGACACCCCTCATCGTGGAAGCTCTTCGGCCTCGTCATGTATAGCGCATCATCATTGGTGGTGGTGCAGTGGAACTGTCGAGGATTCGCTAATAAGGCCTCTGAAGTGAACATCCACCTTCGCGACGGAAAGCTGAGGGATGGGCGTTCCTACTGCAAGAGCATAATGCACTCCCACGCCTTTCAGGTTTATGCGCATACCATTCACCCTCTATCCCTGATCGCCGTTGCACCGCCTCCTCCCTCAGCCTAGGGAAATCTGCAATTTATATTCACAGTTCAGTTCCGCACACACCGCTCGACCTTTCACGGTGGTGCAACACACGTCAAGAGGTTGTCGCCCTTCTCGTAAAACCTGCACGCAGACCCCTTATTCTAGTTTCTTTTTATAGTCGTCCTGGCTCCGCATCTCCCAATCTGGGATCGGTTCGTTTTCTACGTTCTACCAACTCGGGTATCCCTATTCTAGTTGGTGGTGACTTCAACGGCGCACACACTGCGTGGGGTTACCCATCGGATTCCTCAAGGGGTGCACACATCCAAGGGAGCTTTTAGGATCATTCCTTTCAACTTTTAAACCACCCGAATACTTCTTTCTACCCGCCCACGAGGTGGCCCGTATTCACCTGATTTGGCTTGGTGGTTAGGCCCCGGTAACCCTCGTTGGGCTGTTGATTCTGATACTTTGCGTAGCGATCACAGCCCTATTTTTATCTCCCTCACGCCTACGCGTCTACGGAAAATACGCCGCACTGTACGAATAACATCATCGGACTCTGTACGCGCAGACAATCATTTATCTACATTCAACTCCTCTTCAGCATTGTCTACTCTCTCTGCTGTTCTCACTACTCACACTATTACCACTACTGTAAATGAAGACGACCCAAACCCGGACATACACCTCTTGAATCTGTGGGTTCTTCGTCGCCAGGCGGATCTTTACGCTACTGGTCACCCCGATGACCCTTCGGCTCTTCCTACTCTTCACCGCGCTACCGCACGGGCGCGGCGCTATGCAAAGCGGCTAGGCAGGCAACGCTGGGCTGCATGGTGTGCCCGCCTGATCTCTACGCAGGGCAATCGACATCTTTGGAGAGTGTTTCACGCCATGGAGCGCCCTTCTCAGGTTGCAGATTACACAGAGAGCATTCGCCTCGCATTAAATGTGGATGAGGACACATTTGCACAACAAGCGGCCCGTCAATTTTTTCCAAACCATGACTGCACCGCTACGTCTCCACCTGACTTATCGGTAACAGAGCCCCCCGATGGGATTACTTCTGACCTCACCATGGCAGAGCTGCTGGCCTCCATTGAACGTTTAAAAACTACTACTACTCCCGGGCACGACGGCATACCTAACTCCTTATTCCGTAACTTGGAAGGGAGGGCATTGCAAACCCTACTTGATACTTTTAACGAAGTGTGGCTTTCTGGCGTCATGCCGGGAGACTGGAAGCATTCTATTGTGGTTCCAATACACAAGTCAGGTCAGCCTCCAGTATCTCTCTCGGCCCTTCGTCCAATTTCCCTCACGCCTACCATCTGCAAGCTTTATTAAAACATTCTAGCCGCAGGCTTGTCGTGGTGGCTGGAATCCCATGATTGTTACCCAGATTCCCAAATTGGTTTCCGCCCACAAATTGGAACGGAGGACGGCCTTGCTACTTTGGCTGCTGACGTGCTTGACCACTCTCCGCAGAGTCACCTTGTACGAACCGTAATCGCTACAGACATAACAAAGGCATATGATAACATCCTTCACTCTGCCATTCTTGCCTCCCTTCAAACTCTTGGTCTCCCTTACCGGTTCCTCCTCTCCATTCACGCCTTTTTAGCAAATCGAACCTTCAGCGTGCGTGTCCACGGAAAGCACGTTGGTAATTTCACTTCCAATAGAGGAGTGCCGCAGGGCTCCGTTCTCGCCCCCACATTATTTAATGTGGCTTTAATTCCTCTTGTTCGAGCCCTAGAGACCATCCCTTCTATCCGCGTGCTTGAATATGCCGATGATATCACCTTGGGGTGCTGTCATCCAGATGCGTCTATTCATCAGTCGGTCTTTCAACACGCGCTGGATGTATTGACATCTCGCCTCCCACCTCTGGGTCTAACACTCTCTCCTACTAAATCATGTTTCATTCGAATTGGAAATAAAGCCGCCTTACGGAAAGCTCCCCCTTTAAATTTTACGGTACATGCTTCTCTGATTCCTCAGGTATAAACTGTTCGTATTCTTGGTCTTCTCCTCCATACATCTGGGACTGGCACCCCGTGGCTGACAGCCACCCGTAAATCGGCTCACGCTACTCTAGGTCTGATTCGTCGCATAGCTATGCGCTCTGGTGGCGCACGTGCTCATATGGCCCGCTAGCTTGTGCGCTCTATCCTTCAGCCACGGATAGTATATCAGGCACAATTTCAACGCCTCACCCGCAGACAGTGGGACTCCCTTGAAGCTATCAATCGTGAGGCTATGCGCGTCATAACATACCTGCCTCGTTTAACACCCATACCTGTGCTACAGGAGTTCGCCCAACTTAATACACTCAGTGAAATCATCTACCAACGGGTGGCAAATAGAGCTCGAAAACAGTCTCTAAAACTTCATCGTTTAAAGACACTTCCACCGTGGTCCTATTGCCAGCTCACTGACAATCGCCCCACTGTTTCCCCGTCGGTATCAGCAGCATATCTGCCTGAAGGGTGCATATTATACACGGATGCATCACATTCTGCAGAGAGGGGAGTTACTGCTGTGTATAGTTCATCTAATCCGCGTCTCAACTCTCGCGAGACGTATACTGCGGATACGTGCACTCCCCTGGCATTGGAACTTCAAGCCATTTATAATGCAATTGCTTCCCTTCCGCTCGTTCCAACATTCAATACAGTTCATATTTACACCGACTCCCGCGCCGCCCATAAACAGCTTAAGGCTGTTCGACGAACGTTCCAGATTTCACAATCTATTCATGTGCTCTGCGCAAAGTATCCATGTTCTGTGCGCATACACCGGATTCGCGGCCATGCCCAGGATCCACATAACATCCAAGCGGATGCTATGACTCATCTTCATACATTAGACGATCCGCCACCTTCCCCTCTTCCCCCAGATCCGTTCCTGTCCCATGTTTCCGATTCCGAAGTTCAGCGCCAGCGAACACGCGCTCTAATTCCTCCGTGTTCGCACCCTCTCCCCCGTAGTCTTACTCGGCAGGAGGAGGTATCCGTGCGCCGGATTCGGGCAGGAGCGGCTCTGACACCATCTGTCCGTCATCGGTGGCGTGCCAAAGATCTGCCAGTACCTGACAGGTGCCCTCACTATAGCGCTGCACCGGACATCTGTGATGTGCGGCACTTGTTGTGGACGTGCCCAGCGACGGCTGCTATCATAAAACGGCTCCTCGGGGAGGTAGGCCTGCGGTGGAACCGCGAAAGTGACTTCGTGAAGTGGACAATGGACAACCGTTTCATTAACAACCTCTGCGACTACCTTAGCGCAACGGTTCTTCACTCCTTCTTTTAACTTTCAATCCCGTGCACTCCTTCCCCCTTTCCTTTTCTCAACTTATGCCTCATGGCACACTTCTCGAATAAAAAAAAACTACGCAGTCATCCGCGAAGAGTCGGATTTGTACCCCCGGCTCAACGCATGAGTGGATATCATTGATATATATTAAGAATAACAAAGGTGCAAGCACTGAACCCTGAGGTACTCCTGAATAAACATCCAAGTTGCCAGGTACGGAGTTTTTCAGTTTGACACATTGTTTACGGTTTTTCAGAAAGCCGTCAATCCATGAAATTACGTCATTTTCAATGCCTATAGCCTGGAGTTTTGTAAGTAAGTCTTGATGAGGAACTAAGTCAAATGCCTTAGAAAAGTCTAAGAAGATGGCATCTAACTGACTCCTTACATTGAGGGCATTTGCGATATCTTAAGTTATCTCTGCCAACTGTGTGGTTCTTGATAATCGGGATCGAAAGCCATGTTGCCTGCTGTAGAGTAGATGATGAATTTCTAGGTGGTTAATGAGTGCTTTGTAAATAATATGTTCTAGCAGTTTACAACTAGAGCTTGTTACCGAGACCGGCCTGTAGTTATTTATTTCGTTGTTGGGACCACCCTTATGATATGGAACTATTTCAGCACAGCGCCAGTCATCCGGAATTGTTATGGTTTGCATTGACAGAGTGAATATTCTAAATAAATATTTTGAAACCCATGATGGGTACCTACTTGAAAAACTGTTTGAGAAATCATCCAGCCCCGTAGATTGCTTTGTGTCTAGTTTTCGCAGTAAGCAGAGAATGCCATCCTCGCTTATGCTTATTTCAGGCATAGGGTGAGTGATGGAGTATGCTTGTAGGAAAGTTCCCGAAGCCTTACGTGAGAAGACCGACTGAAAGAAGGAGTTGAAATTCGTAGCAATGGTGTCAGGGTCAGTAATGATACCGCTTGGAGTTATTTCGGAAACTGTGGATTGCTCGCTTGCAAGATAGCGCCAAAGCTTGTGTGGGTCATGCTTCATAATGGACGGCAGCGTCTACGAGAAGAAACGTGTTTTAGCATTTCGAATTTTATCGTGCAGCGTACTGATAAGGTGTACAAGGTCGCATGATGAGCGATGCTTGCGCCGCCACTTAATCTTTCTTTTCAGGTGAATAATTTCTCGCGTTATCCACGGATATTCTCGGTTGACGTGTTTTTTTCGCAAAGGAATATAAAGCTGCTCGCAGAAGTCAACAACTTCTTTGAAATAAGACCATAAAGCGCAAACGTGACTCAATGTTTCATATTCTGGGAAACAAGCTTCCAGGTGAGCTAAAACAGAAATATCATCAGCCCGCCTGTAATCTTTGACAAAGGTAACGGATGGTTTTACACGGCTGTGTGGAATATGCAATGGACATAAGAGGATTATCATTTTATGGTCCGAAATTCCACCGTCGATATTTACCGAACAGTTTTCCAGTGAGCTGCTAACGAGCATGAGGTCAAGCAGAGAAGAGCATGTGCCTACAGTTCGAGTATCAGAGGTAACTAATTGATTTAACTGGAAACTAAATGCACTTAGTAACAGCATTTCAACACTTTTCACTTCTTTGTAGTCATGGCACATTTCTGACCAATCAATTCCAGGTAAGTTGAAGTCTCCTGTGATGATTATTTTTGATCTTGAATTGATACGCTGTGTCAGATAGTCGTGCATTACTTCGAGATACTCGGCGGGAGCGTTCGGTGGTCGATATACTCCTCCGAGCAGTATGTGTTTGCCCGCGTATTCTAAATTACACCATACACTATCGTGTCCATCAATGTCATCCATGCGGGAGAATGTAATGTTGTTTTTAACTGCAATTGCTACTCCTCCGCTTCTTGCACCTCGGTCTTTGCGGATAAGCTTGTACGATGGTGGGACAACTTCAAAGTCCTGCACCTCTCCAGGCAACCATGTTTCGGTAATAACCAGGATGTGCGGTTGATAAGATAGTATTATGCGTTCTAGAAGATCGAATTTGTTTAGTACACTTCGCGCATTAAACGATATAACTCTCAGAACTTTATTGTGGCCTTGTCATTTTTCAGTTCGAACTCTTGATTTGCGAGGGGTAGAAGTACTGGGACGAGTTGCCTCCATTCTGCAATTTCGTTGCGAATTCCAGATGTAGAACTTTCCGTCCATTTTCAATTTGTCAAACTTAAGAGTCGGTTTCGATCCATTTGCTCTTTCAGCTGCTGTGGAACACCAAAGGTTTGAGCGTATGTCTCTTATCCTTTTTGAAAAGTCTTCAGCTACTGAAATATTCGATCCTTTCAGCTTGAAGCAGTTAGGCAAAAAATTAGTTTTTTTCTAAAAAATCAGTCTCAGCATGATTGGACGGCAGCTGTCGCTCTGGTGATTGTCGATTCTGTGTACTCTTTCTATTGACACTACGTCAACTCCAAGAACATATTTGAAAATATCTTGTTTGACTTTATCCTCTAGTGTTTTTGAATCTTCCTACGGCTCTTCTTTCACACCGTTTATGACAAGGTTGTTGCGCCGGCTTCTATTCTCTAAGTCGTCTACCTTGGCTACTAACTCTAGCATCTGTTTATTTGTACTCTGACAGGTTGCGTCGCATTCTGCAATTTTATCTTCACATTGCTTAAGTCGACTCATTTCTGTCTTAATTACTGTGACCCTGTCTTGGATGCTGTAAACAGTTGATTCTACCTGTTTCAGGTTCGTTGTTAGTTGTTTCAAATCTTTGATGGTTTTCGCTTGCTCTTTGAGAATTTTTTGCAGTATTTCAGTATTAGAGCTACAGTCTGTAGTGAAGGGCTCCGGAAATTTCGACTACCTGGGGTTCTTTAACGTGTACTGACATCGCACAGCACACGGGCCTCTAGAATTTCGCCTCCAGCGAAATTCAACCACCACGGCCGCGATCGAACCGGCATCTTTCGGGTCAGCAGCCGAGCGCCATAACCACTGAGCCACCGCGGCGGGTTCTGAGCGCAAGACAGTCCAAAAGAACATCTTCAGTCTGCACACATATCGCTCGGGCGTTGTCAGCAATCACGTGCCAATATGGCGACGCCCTGCCCGCCCGCTTCGGATCAGATGCAGCGTCGCCGCTACATTATTCGTCTCGATACACACTAAACACGAACCTATATATATAATACTGAAAGATGCCCAGATGGGCATAAAATCACTTCTACTTAGCGCATTCAATGATGAGAATGGGCTTTATTCCGGTAAAACGGAATAATTTATGCCCACCTAGGAAGGTTTTTTTCGGGCGCAAAAGGAATATTTATTTGTTCTTACAACCATTTGGCTCTTAATGAGGGAGCTGAAATCACGGTAATTTTTTTTACTTCCTTAGGACAGTATATTTTCTGGCCTTCTGCTCTCGTTACAGCTTTTCTTGATCATATAAGTGGATTTTGAGGAATCTCTCTTTTGGACTGAAAGTAACGGGAAGGATGTATGTGTCAATAAAACCATGGAAAATATGTTCTCTGTTCTCCGTACATTGGCCCAGCGCTGCGGCTACCGTTGTAGACCAGCAGCGAAACCATGCCGCAACAGCAGAGAAAGTGTGTGCTAAGTAAAGTGCGGCGCGAGGCCGCGTGCAGAGCAGGCTGACAACGATAAATCCACCTACCTCCCCTAGCGGGCCCGATTTTGGATTAGTCCGGGCGTGAAGCAAATGCCACGCGAACGAACACACCCCGCGCCCGCGTGCTTCGGTGTTCCGTTGTCATGGGGATTGTTAATACGCCGTAACTGCGCCGCCAACCATTACGAACGTAACGGAAGGAGGAACTGGCGCCACCATCTGTAATTCGTGGCATTCGTGGTATACGCATTTACACCGCGCACGCGCAGTGACACAGGTAGGTCTAGGCAGGGCCACTGCGCGTGCGCTGTAGGGACAGCATCTTGGGGCGTCCTCGGCGCCGGGCCGGTGAGCGCGTCTGTACACACCGCTGCCCCAACACGCACATCCCACCTCGGAGCTAAAATACAGCTCTGTAGCTCTACCTGAACGCACCAAGCACCAAAAACACCGAGCGCGGCCGCCGCCGCTCAGCACGTCAGCAGCGGCGGGATGGAAGCTGAGCTATAGCCTCTCGTCGTGCCGCCACTTTCGCAAGCAATACGCGTCAAGTGGTTGCTATGGAACTTACCGAAACTAGTCCCTTCGCGTCATATACTGCGCTTCACGCAAGTAAGCGACTCCGTCGGTTTCATTATAATCTCTGCACACTAAACACACTGCATTTCACGTCTCCACAGCACAAGGCGCAGTCGACGAAAAGTGTCGAACTAACGGCACCGCGCGCCATACTGCACGCCTTCTTTTGCTATGTTGCGGCCGCTGTTCTAAAAATACGCTTTCACGGCATATCTGAGGTTGGTATCTCACGCTACAGGATTAATCACAACATGATAGAACACCGATCTTTCTATCTGTTGGCACGTGGAAGAAGCTTCCCAGACAATCATCGGGTTGCAGGTTGAAATTTAGTCGTTCTTGGTGAATTAGATGAGAAAGGAGGGGCTAGGGTTACGGGTGCGGTATTTGGCTACCCTGTTCTTTTTTTACATCGTCGTCAGAATCCAAAAATTTTGATACTTATATATATATATGTACATCTTACGTGGGTAAGTACCCTTCACACACGATGACCACCAATAGGCTCTGAGGTTCAGCCCCAGTGCGGCGACACCCGCCTTCCGCCAATGTTCCTTCTCTGATGGCCACAAATTAACATCGGACATGCACCCTAACCAGTCAGGTGACACCATCACACAGCTGGCCTTCATCTGCGCGTTCTCCAATTCTTGGAAGTGTTCGTCTTCCCGTCGCTGCTGTCATCAACTCCGCCGGCCCCGTTGCCGTCTCCGCCAAGGTCGGCCACGAACCTTTGTGTATTCGGTCATTTCAGCTCCTATAGGTGGCGTGGCAGCAGTGCGACATGGCGGACGAGGCGGCAATGGCAGCGATGCCATAGGCATCGAGTGTAACAAGAGGCATTCGCCGTAGCTTTCTTGAGTTGTACCCGACTTATAACTTTGCCTTAACAATGTTTCGTATGGTATCTTAAAGTCTGAAAAACGAATTTGTCTTCTTAATGACGTGTCCGTTAGTCTGCATGACCACATTGGACGCACGTGGTGACTATGAATGAAGTTCAGGAGACCGTGCTGGCGGGCAAGTTGGTGCTGCGTTATGTGAAGGAGTCAGCGCTGGTGAATGCCTTACATACGTGTCTTCTCTTCTGTCCCTCATCTAGTTTTCGCGCTGACTTATTCACATCACGTCCCTGAATAGGTAGCTAGGTAGGTTAATGCTATGAGGTATTCCGGGGAGGGGGATACTGGTACCGACGTATGTTGGCCCTTTGGGCATCACTCTTGGGGATCAGGGGAGGGAACTGACTCCGTCGTCACTGCATTGCTTGTAATCCAGGCGCGTGACGGTGTCGTCAAGAGGCGCGAACATATCGCGGGAGGAGAAGCTGGGGACATCCGTTCTCCTCGGAGGTCAAGACGGAACAGAATGCTCTTGGCGGCGTGGAAAATCGAGTGTTTTTGAAAAGATCCCCATACATTCCTCCACGGGAAGGGAAATGACTGGAATGGGCCGCAGGTACAGATTTGCCACGCGGAAAGGAATAGGATGCAAGGGGACGGCGACCATTATCAATCTCTTTAAGGCATAGTTTAGAGCAGGGCTGGCTTCATGTAACCAGAGCTGGTGTGCGTAACCGATGGATGGATGGATGGATGGATGGATGGATGGATGGATGGATGGATGGATGGATGGATGGATGGATGGATGGATGGATGGATGGACGGACGGACGGACGCACGGACGGACGGACGGACGGACGGATGGATGGACGGATGGATCTGAACCCTTTAAATCGGGCGGTGGCTCAAGCCTCCTAGCCATACTTATGAAATTTTACTCTTGTCTTAATTTTAGCCACTAATCAGATAACTTTGGCTTAGTTACTTTTACCCGCTTAAAATCTACTTTCCCTGCACTGTCCTTGAATCCAATGCCTTGGATAAATCACCCCGCTGCTTTCCACTGTAGGGTGTAGCCCTTTACAGAACAGTATCAAGTGTTCATCCGTTTCCTCCTCCTCTCCGCACGCAACGCACAACGTGTCTATCTCGTGGTACCGGACTTTATATGTCTTAGTCCACAAAACTCCCGTCCTGGCCTCAAACAACAGAGCTTCCCCTACAATTATCATAGGTGTTTTCTTTGGCAATTTCCTTCTTAAAGATCCTGTTTGTTCCCAGTGCCGATTTCGTCAGCATCCCTGTTTTACACAGAGCTCTCTCTGTTTCTTTAACATTTTTCGTAACCGATAATTTCTGATTTGCCCCCCTGCTGCTGTCCAGATATTTGCTTGTCAATTTTCTAGTTCGCTTTCTCCGTTTCGTGTCAACATTCCTTATATACAGGTATCTGAAAACTTTCCCAGTCCACTGCTTTTCCCCCATTCTTCTCAATCGCTCCTCAAATGCTATCTTACTGCTAGCTTCTCTGCTCTCGAACGACGCCCACCCCATATCACCCTGTACCCCTTGATTTGGTGTATTGCCATGTGCTCCCAAAGCTAGCCTCCCTACGCCACGTTGTTTAATTTCTAACCTAGCTTGAACATCTGGTCTCATGCACAGGACCGCATTAACGGAAGTCAGGCTAGGAACCATCACCCCTTTCCAGATCACTCTTACCACTTCATACCTTTTGTAATTCCACAGTGCCCTATTTTTCATGACAGCTGCATTCCTACTAGCTTTATTCACTATATATTTCATTATATATTCATATCGAGCGTCTCGCGCAGAGAGGATGCGCCGTGGGTGCACAGTGGGTGCCCGGTCACTGCGGCATCGCCGGCCACGAAGCTGACGACCTCGGGACCGCCGCACATCAACTACCCGCCAGTGATCTGCCCCTTGCGCTGGAGGACGTGCGTGCGGTCATCCACGACCATCTCCGAAAGCAGCACCCCGACCCACGCATTGCAGGAGGTGAGCTCATCGAAAGCATCAACGGCTGTCGCGCATTTGTGCGATCGCAAAGTGCAATGATCCTCCGCGCGCGCATTGGCTGCGTGTGGCCCGGGGAACGACGGGAGTGTCACGGAATCGCGCCACATTCTCACAGCCGGCCTCCTCTACGGCGCGGCGGCGACGGAGCCGAAAACC
Source organism: Amblyomma americanum (assembly GCF_052857255.1). Lineage (NCBI taxonomy): Eukaryota > Metazoa > Arthropoda > Arachnida > Ixodida > Ixodidae > Amblyomma > Amblyomma americanum. The sequence goes on from NC_135497.1 coordinate 101,348,506, forward strand.
GCGGCAGCAACGTAGCGGCGTGGTGTTCTAATCGAAAGAGGCGCCGGACACCGACAAACCAGTTTTGGCACGCGCTCGCTTCTCCCAAGTGACTCTAACCCAGTGCCTTTTTTTGCTCCCACGTGAAAAAAACAAACAAGTAACAGTGGCACCGGCGACGGGGTCCGAAGGAGATGCCGAAGGTGCGGTGAGTCGTCTGTCGTGTGCTTGCGCTGCTTTGCTTGACTATTATTGCAGAAAAAACAATGCGAACTCGCAAGCGGTGGAAAAAGTTTGAAGCTAGTTGAATAACTTTGCTTAACTCCACAATTTTTACAGCGAAACACCACGCGTACAGCACCAAAACATATTTATACGAATATAGCAAGCGGATATTAAAGCGCTGCGCGCACTGGAGTCACATTATTCTGGCCAATATGAAAGAAATCGAAGATATGTAGGGGATAATGAACTCTGTTATCAATACAGAAATGGTTTTTGGGGGCTTGCTAGATTGGTCTTTATACCAAAGTTCGAGAATTAGGTTAACAAAACAGTTTGGAGAATATCTTACCAGTATCGGCTAATACACTTGCAAATTTTCAGATTTTTCTCGATAGCAGAACTCAATGAGTGTCTGAAAGATATAAATCCGTCATGCTAGTAACATTTCATACCGGATCGTTTTGCTGACATTCCTGTCTGTTTTAATGCATTTTATTCTGATATGCGTCTTTGTGCACAACCATGCCTATCGCAAATGCTTGTATTTTACAGTTCTGTAATTACTGTATGTGCTCGAACTTAGGCAATGTTGTGTTGAGTGAAGGAATGAATTTTTACCCAACATTTCTCTCTCTCTCTCTCTCCATGTAAATAGAACAGGTGTCCAGCTAAATGTAACCAAGTTTTTAACAATTGAAGGAGTGTCCTACTGGTGTGCTGTGCGAAGTCAGTGCACGTTAAAGATCCCCAGGTGGTCGAAATTTTTCCGGAGCCCTTCACTACGGCACCTCTTTCTTCCTTTCTTCTTTCACTCCCTCCTTTATCCCTTCCCTTATGGTGCGGTGCCCAACGTCGCGTGTCCAACGATATATGAGACAGATACGGCGCCATTTCGTTTCCCCAAAAACCAATTATTATTATTAAGGAGTGTCCTGGGCGCGTAAAATGGCTTCAGTACTGCTGAGGGTCGTGTGGCCTACTCTGCAGTATCTATTGAAGTCAAAACTTGAGTTTCAGTCCGGTGTGCGCATATGACATTGAAGTGACCTTCGCACTTGGCGATTTGATAGCAACAGAGTGAAGAAGTTGGCGCTGGAAACAGAAGGACACGCGAGACAAAGACGAGCGCTTGTCTCGCTTGTCCTTGTTTTTCCTCGCCCACTTCAGTATGACCATCAGCCAACCATCCCAACTTTCTGCTCTCAAAGCAACAGCTTTAAGCCAGATGACAAGCTTATTTTGACTGTGGGCAATGCGATGGTGTCTCCAAATTACACCCGGGTCGTTTCCGAAATGTTGCCCATCCCACCCCCGAAATTTGACATTCATTGATTCGGACCAACATCTATTTTCAGGCTAATTTCAATTTGCACGATACGGTGGTAGTTTCTAAATGTGACCCGGGCCAGCCCCGAAATTTGACCTCGGCCTATTTGGACCAACCATAACTAAGTGTCCAACCTTATTGAGCGCGCAACCATCAGTGAGCGTGGCCGACACGATGACGAACTCGAAATCTGGTTCGGGCCATTGCCAAAATGCTTTCACTCGACCTTTGGTATAACCATGATTAAACCCTGCCTAACTTTCTTTTTCGCACTGCACAGTCGATTAATTCGTTTATACTCACTAACTAGCTTTTTAAATATAAACTTCATGTTCGCAGCAAGGTACCGTCCGAGTAATTTTTTTCTTCAAGCTCTAAAAGATAACGCGAGAAATCCAAACACACAACAGTTGTGCTACTTGAGCACGACACATGCATATTCACTTATCGTATATCCCGCGCCCAACGCGAACACAAAACTCATCGGAGACTCGTTTACCTGGAACGTCTCGTATATTGCCAAATAAAATAAAACCGTCATCCGCTCTCTGTTACTTGGCAGCGGCCCTTTTCTCGGGACGAGTGCATCTCCGTTTGGAGAAGAAAAAAAAAAGGGGGGGGGGGGCTTTTTTTTTTGCGCCCGCGCACCCACGCACCAGCGCACCACCGCCGCCGAAGACGCGATAAGGAAGCTGCGACGCTCGCCAGCGCCATCTCTCGCGCTCGCAGCAAACAAGCCGTGGGTCACGTGAGTCGATTTCGAAACAGGTTGAGAAGTATTTAAACCGTAAACAATTTTTCTGTAGCCTCGCCACCAATGTTTCAATACAAATGCCTAGGCAATCTGAGTTTTGCGCTACAAAAAGAATGTTGAGAATAATAATAATAACAATTGGTTTTTGAGGAAAGGAAATGGCGCAGTATCTGTCTCATATATCGTTGGACACCTGAACCGCGCCGCAACATTGGCGCACATGCAAAACGACGTACCAACCGCGAAGTGGAGCCAAACATTCCTGGCGACTATGCGGTTCTTTTTATTGCGCACAACGCTCATAAGTGCACTAAAATTCTAAAGAAATGCAGCACTTTTTGCTCTACTTCGTGAACGCTTGAGCGTAAGTTGCGAGAAATGTCACTGTATCTCACATGCTTCTTTTAACTTCAAATTAATATCTGCATATAATTGACCTTTATCGGAAAGGAGCCAACATTGTAAGGAGAGCTTACAGCATCCCATTCCTACGTCGTAATTGAGAGCAACCGCGCGCATTGGCTGCGTGTGGCCCGGGGAACGACGGGTGTGTCTCGGAATCGCGACGACTGATGTGTGTGACGGATGCGGTGCAGTGGAAACACTAGAACATCTGCTCCTTCGCTGCTCCGCGTTTGCCGATGCTCGTCGCGATATGCTCGCGGCCTATAGGGCGCAGGGCATACTACCAGACTCCATCAAGACGCTATTGTGGCCGCAGGGCAGTGCGCGCACTCGTGAGCGAACTTTGGTGAGCCTCTGCATTTTGGCAATGGCCCGGACCAGATTTCGAGGTCGTCATCGTGTCGGGCACGCTCACTTGTGGTTGCATGCTCAATAATGTTGGACGCTCAGTTATGGTTGGTCCAAATCGGCTGAGGTCAAATTTCGGGGCTGGCCCGGGTCACATTTAGAGATTACCACCTCCTCCGAAGCCGCGATAGGGAAGCTGCGACGCTCGCCAGCGCCATCTCTCGCTCGCAGCAAACAAGACCATCGCATTGGCCACAGTCAAAATAAGCTTGTCATCTGGCTTAAAGCTGTTGCTTTGAGAGCAGAAAGTTGGGATGGTTGGCTGATGTTCATACTGAAGTGGGCGCGGAAAAACAAGGACAAGCGAGACAAGCGCTCGTCTTTGTCTCGCGTGTCCTTCTGTTTCCAGACTCCATCAAGACGCTATTGTGGCCGCAGGGCAGTGCGCGCACTCGTGAGCGAACTTTGGTGAACCTCTGTGCATTCCTCGAACACACGGGCTTGATGTCCCGTCTGTTCTCCGTCAGGTAGTTACACGCAGTGACCGAACGCTCCGCGAGTTCTACCTTGAACGATTAATAACTGGACGTCCCACTCCAGTAGGAGGATTTTTATTTATCTGTTAAACATCTTACTTTCTTCGAAACGACAAGGCGCTCTCACAAGACAGTAAATGATCATTGGTTTTTGAGGAAAGGAAATGGCGCAGTATCTTTCTCGCACCTCGGCGGACACCTGAACCGCGCCTTTAAGGAAGGGATAAAGGAGGGAGTAAAAGAAGAAAGGAAGGAAGAGGCGCCGTAGTTGAGGGTTCCGGAATAATTTCGACCACCCTTGAGAAAGGGATCATTTACTTTCCTTAAAACCAAGTTTATTTTTCCTTCCCTTACTGCGCGATTCGGTTGTCCACCGAGATAGTGAAACAGGCTTAATTTCCTTTCCTTAGAACAATTTTCAATTCATTTTCCTTCCCTTACGGGTGGGGTTAGAGTGTCCACCGAGAGATGTGAGACAGGCGTCATTTCTCAATGTTTGACCACATTCAAGGTGAAACTTGCGGCCACACTGACCTCTAGCTGCATTTTAAGGTCGAACTTGCGGCCCCGTTGACGGCTCGAATAGCTGGCCTAGTGAAGCTTTTCGCTCAAAAGGCGCTCGTGTGCTGTGCGGTGTCAGTGCACGTTAACGATCCCCACGTGGTCATAATTATTCCGGTGACCTCCACTACGGCGCCTCTGTCTTCCTTTCTTCTATCAGTTCCTCCTTTATCCCTTCCCTTAAGTCGCAGTTCAGGTGTCCACCGAGATGTGGGACAGATACTGCGTCATGTGCTTTCCCCAAAAATCAATTTTCAAATGTGCTGTGCACCTTCCATGGTGGATCACTGGTTAGGGCGCTCGGCTACTGATCCGGAGTTCCCAGGTTAGAACCCGACCGCGGCGGCTGCGTTTTTATGGCGTCAAAACGCTAAGGCGCCCGTGTGCTGCGCGATGTCAGTGCACGTTAAAGATCCCCAGGTGGTCGAAATTATTCCGGAGCCCTTCACTACGGCACCTCTTCCTTTCTTCTTTCACTCCCTCTTTTATCTTTTCCCTTACGGGGCGGTTCAGGTGTCCAACGATGTATGATACAGATACTGCGCCATTTCCTTCCCCAAAAACCAATTATTAATAATAATATTATTACTATTACTTTAGTCTCCTTAGGAGCGCAAATTCGAAAGCCTTTCCGCGTGTTCTTTCTCCCTCCATTTTTTCTTTTTTCTGCAATTTTGTGTTTCTTTTGGTTTTTTACACGACAGCGTGTACACCTCGTTCGGTCGAAAAGCCATGGGCGTCGTAGTAGTTGGCACCGCGCTTCGGAAATATTCCTTTCCTTACGGCACGGTTCGGGTGTCCACCGAGATATGTGAGAACGACGTCATTTCCTTTCCTTAAAACCAATTCTCATTTTCTTCACCTACGGCGCGGTTCGGAGGTCCACCGAGATATGTGAGACAGGCGTCATTTCTTTTCCTTGCATTGTGCGACGGGCAAGGCATCGCACCGAACGGGCGGTGGCGTCCCGTGAACCCCTTGGCAACGCTGTAAGACGCTGTCGCGCCCCACTCGAAGGCGAAGATTAAACATGCAACATTTAAAGCGACAGCTTTACTACGCCAGCCAGCGAGCCATTTCAGCTGGTCGCACACTTCAGCCGTATGCCGTGTGCCGTGGCCGACGAACGACCTTGAGCCGCCGTTGCCGAGCAACACCGCAGCCGCGCTCCAACAGATGGCGCCGCCATCGACGCCACTTCCGTCGCCACTCGCTCCACCAGATGTGCTCCGCTGTTGTAGAGGGAGAAGAGGTGTCACCTCGCGGGGGGTATTTATATACGCGCTTCACCATAGTGTATTGAAGGATGCTTCACTCCCGCCACCGGTTGGCCCGGTATTGCACTTCCTCCGCGATCGGCCTTGTCTTTAGCGCCTCTTTACTATCCTGTCTTTCTATCCCATCTTTCAACTCTCCTACTATCTGCACGTGGTAGCGATTGTGGCTCGGCTTGAGCCAGTGTGCAGGCCTGTGCACTTTCCTTTTCTTTCTTCCTGGCAACAACTTCTCTCTCTTAGTGTATTGTAGTCGTTATGGAGAGCGCGAAAGAGACGTAGCAACGACAGAACGAAGGAAGGGACAACGCGCTCAAGAGACGCCAGAAGAACGCGCCGCACGACTCGAAAAGCGTCGTAAGTTGTCGCTAGAAGTCGTGCCACGTCCCGGTGTGACTCAACTGTGGTGGTGGTGGTAGTGGTTTTATTAAAAATAATAGTAAAAAGGAAGGAAAAGATTTTTGCTAGCCCCAGCATCTGCCATCGATACTGAAGCACCTGAGCTGGGGCAAAACTCAACTGCGGAAGAAACCGTTTTGAGTTCTCGAGAGCGTCGGAATGAGACGCTGCGTAGACGACGTGCCGAGGAAACGCAGCTTTCGCAATTCCACTACGGTTGGCCAGAGCTTAACCTCAGCAATTTTTTTATTTTTGCCTTTTATTTCTTAACATATTTGCTTAATCAACTTTTGCATTTACGTTTTTAACATACTACTTACGTTTGACAGTTCACGCGGACACCTCGTGTGTACAGCCGACGGAGGATTTCATCTATGGTAACTGCAGCTATAGGCCGTAACGCTCGATCATTCATAGAGTAACATACACTATGGCTCATTCGTTGACGAGTACCTTATATAACCGCCGTCTGCCAGGGCGGGCGGACTTTCTATCGCGAGCGCGGAACGCACTGACCGCCAATATAAGCTACCTTTCTTTTCGCGGCGCCCCTCTCATGGAAGGCATACAGGACGCACATCGATTAATGCATAGTCGGACAATTCCACTTAATTGCAAGAGAACTTTCTTTTTTCTTTTTGCGGCGCCCCACTTATGGGCGGTGTACACTACGCACATCGACTAATGTATAGTCGGACAATTCAAGCCCTCTGTGTTCAATGTCACCTAAAATTTACACGAAAATTGAATGCAAATGCCGTCAAAAGAGGTGAGCTGTATATACCCGACTGCCAAAACCCGCCACGAAAGCAAAACTTTGCCTGCGAGGTCTAGCAGAAAAGACTAAAAATATGCACGAGTTGCTCTTAGCCATAACTCAGCTTTCCAAGCCAATTCGGCAGAAAATTCTCATGCAGTGGAGCATTTAACTAAAAGCATCACAAGTCACGATTCCTTATTAATGCAGGAGAGCGCAATGATAGCGAAGCGCGCTAAAAATTCCTGGTAAATACCGAGAAAATGAGCTCTACTTGTTGTATGACGACACTACGCCCTCCACTACGGTACCTCTTTCCTCCTTTCTTCTTTCACTCCCTTCTTTATCCCTTCTCTTACGGCGCGTATGAGGTGTCCACCGATATGTGAGACAGATACTGCGCCATTTCCTTTCCACTAAAACCAATTTTCACTTTTCGCGTGCCGCTCAAATCGATTATAAGGCACCTAGCGGTTGGTGAAGCTGCTGGCACACACTTCCTGTTTCTGTTTCACTGGAGCGTATTTCAGATTGCTTAAGCACCGCCCAATCGGTTTTAGCTCGCCCAGCGGTTGGTGAAAACAACTGCCACACAATGTTTGTTTGTTGTTTCACTGGCGAGAATTTCAAATTGCTTGCGTGTTTTCCACGCTTGACTATGGGCGGAGTTGGACAGAATGTCTCGTTTAATCTGTTCTGCAAATTTCGTTGTGCCGAAATTATTTAAATGTAAGTTGTACATAAAAATGTGCCTGTAATGACAGACAGGTATGGATTCATAAATCAACAAGAGCTCTTTCTATCTGGCGCGCTTATCTTCTCTTCGGAACAAGTGCACATTACAGGCAGGCAGTATTTAATAAACTGTAGGAGGGTCGTGGGAAACAGTTTATTCCAGGGCAAGGTAAAGAATGAGTACACAAAGGGTAGACATGAGCCAAAACCATGGCGCTACTGAAAGGCTCAATACAAAGATAACTGCGTTTCTTAAATCAAATGTGAAGAAATTTACTAAGAGAACACAAGACAGATAGTCAACACATCTCTTGGGCTTGCAGAAAAAAAAAACAATCTGGACGTACTGAAATGGTAATTCTTCGCAGCTCGCGCTCAAAGTGAAAAATAAACGGTGCTCCAACGGTGGCAGCCCGCTTGCCTCTTTTAAGGCGGAACCGCATGGCGCGATTTCAGGCGCGATTGACGCGCGGATGGTGGGACGCGCGCGTCATTTTGACGCGTGCCCAGTATGATCCGTCACGAAATCGCGCCGCCGCGTGCTCCTACTCGGAGGAGAAAAAAACGCCTCGCGCGGCGCGTCCGGGGCGCGTCCGCCAATCAGATTTCAAGTAAGTCACGTGGTATTTGGTCACGTGGCATTTTTGGTTTTTGGTTTTGCCACTAGATGGCCCTACTCTCTGCGCATCTCGACGGAACCTCTTCGGCGCATTTTTTTTTCGCTCTGCAGAACCGGCGCGCACGTGAAAAACACGTGCTACTGTTTCGTGCGCGCATCGTGTTCATCGAAAATGGAGAAAGCAGTCTTCAACGAGGCCCTTATCACGGAAGTGGAGAGGCGCCGCGTCCTGTGGGATATACGCGACCGCCTCTTCTGCTCTGTAGTAAGCGCCCGACACTCCATTTTCTATGTCGAGTTGTAAACAAGCAGCGGCCTCTTGGCATGCAGAAAGTACATAGTCGCAGTTTCGCACACACTCTTCCTGCTTGAAATTAGGCTTGATAAATATACTTCGGAAAAAAATGTCGTTGTGTAATTACACTTAGATTATTTCTATTGCAGTGTTGTGTAAGTTTAAGGGCATAATACATATGCGGTAGCAGGGACAATTCATGTCGTTGGGAGTTACGTTGTCTGGCAACCCGGAAAACGCGCCGCGAAGGCGCCGCTCCCCTCGGGTGCTCGCGCGTTGACGGCAACGCGGGCGTCCACCGCGCGTCGCGTTTTTCGCTCGCGGAAAACGCGCCATGCGGTTCCGCCTTCATGCACCACCTTGTCATAAGTTTAGAGTATTGTGTGGCTTCTCAGTCGTCGTCAGTGGCCCAAATATCATGAAGGGGAAAGGAACTGACGTCCTCACTCCTCCGAAAAGCCCTGTAAAGGCGGAACCGCATGGCGCGATTCAGGTGCGATTGACGCGCGGATACTGGGACGCGCGCGTCGTTTTGACGCGTGCCCAGCACGAAATCGCGCCGCCGCGTGCTGCTGCTCGGAGTAGAAAAAAACGCCTCGCGCGGCGCGTCCGGGGCGCGTCCGCCAATCAGATTTCAAGTAAGTCACGTGGTATTTGGTCACGTGACATTTTTGGTTTTTGGTTTTGCCACTAGATGGCCCTACTCTCTGCGCATCTCGACGGAACCTCTTCGGCGCATTTTTTTTTCGCTCTGCAGAACCGGCGCGCACGTGAAAAACACGTGCTACTGTTTTGTGCGCGCATCGTGTCCATCGAAAATGGAGAAAGCAGTCTTCAACGAGGCCCTTATCACGGAAGTGGAGAGGCGTCGCGTCCTGTGGGATATACGCGACCGCCTCTTCTGCTCTGTAGTAAGCGCCCGACACTCCATTTTCTATGTCGAGTTGTAAACAAGCAGCGGCCTCTTGGTATGCAGAAAGTACATAGTCGCAGTTTCGCACACACTCTTCCTGCTTGAAATTAAGCTTGATAAATATACTTCGGAAAAAAAATGTCGTTGTGTAATTACACTAAGATTATTTCTATTGCAGTGTTGTGCAAGTTTAAGGGCATATTACATATGCGGTAGCAGGGACAATTCATGTCGTTGGGAGTTACGTTGTCTGGCAACCCGGAAAACGCGCCGCGAAGGCGCCGCTACAGTGTACTAGAAGGGGGCAGTGGGCTTACTCGCCGGCAGGTGCTATGCGAAGCGGTGGCTCCGCGAACGTCGACGATATGTGCTTCTCCGAGAGGCCGAGCGGCGGCGCTAGTGTCGGCTTCAATGTAGCAGCAGCGGCCCGCGCGCGCATTTGCCTCTCAGCGGAGCTGCGTTTGTTTGCTGTGGACGTCGTCGCGTGTGTTTTTTCGTGCAGTGTTTTTGTCACGCACAGCATGAAGACATAAATGTGCTTTTACTGGGACTCAGATATGCCGCGACATCGGCAAAATCACTGTTACGCGCCCGGGTGCCAAACGGGCTACGTGTATGTGAAGAGTGGACAGAAGTTGTCTCTGTTTGGCGTCCCGAAGGACGAAAACAGGCGGAAAGAATGGGAAAAGAACCTCCACAGAGCTGACAAGCCCTTGGACGACACGAGCGCAGTGCGCGAGCTCCATTTCGAGCCGCGTTATGTGCTCAGGGATTATGTGCACGTAATCCAAGGCAAAGAGGTGAGGATAGCTCGTGGGAAGCCGATTCTCCGCGCCGATGCCGTGCCAACCATACTACCCAATTTGCCGACCTACCTAACTAAGAAGCCGACACAAGAGAGGACCGCTCGAAAGAGGAAAAGGTCAGAAACGTCCGACGGACAACCAAAGCCCGCTTTCTGCCCGTTCGATAATGCTGTGGCCGTGCCGTCTTCTCCTACCGAGGACGCAGTTGATACGCAGGAGAACAGCATCGAGCACCAATTCCTGTCGCGAACAAGCCCTCAAAAGTGCCCATCAGCGTGTACTACATCTTCCGCTTGCGATGATCAGTTCTGGTTAAATTTGGAAGTGCCATCGGTATACTGGAGCAAACACAGCTTTCCCGGCCACGCCGGTGTCGTATACTGCACGGCCGTGTTGACCTCCAATGCTGAAGTGCTCTCCGAGAAGGTAGTGATGTTTTTTGAGTCTCAGTCTGCCACATGCTGCAAAGTGCTTGCTAGAGGCGTTTTGATAAAGGAAGGCCCAGTACAGGGCAAAACGGAGGCAGAGGACGTGTTGAGAAAGGCTGACTCGATGCAGCTGTGTGTGGGCGCAATGAAACATGAAGACTATGATGAAGCTCTCTTCACAACCAAGCTAAAGGAACACGTGCTGACGCGCCAAGGACTGTACTACAGCAGCAATTGCCTAGGCCAGGTGCCTAAACAAGGTACTTATCATTTCTTTATTCATGAATAATGGCACATAATGCAGCCATTATAGATGTGTTTGTGCCTTACCATGCTTTCATGCTTTTCCAGGTATCTCATGTGTCTCCTGCCGGTACCTGAAGCGAGCTTTGCTCACACGGCGATCCCGAGTCCAGCGTAAGACCACTAAGGCACGCCACAGCGTTGCTCATAAACTGAAAACTGCAGTAAGAAAGAACAAGAGACTTTCCACTCGTCTTGCTGATACAAGAGAAAGCCTTGTGAAAATACAAGAGCAAGTTGCAGCAAAAAAGAAGATGTTCTTCAAGAGCAAATTGAGAGCCTTACACCCCGGCAGCAAGAAGCTGTTAAACACTGCTTTGCAGCAGCTAAAGTCAAACCAAATGGCCTTCGGTACAGCAAAAGCTGGCTACTTGACTGCATCATAATGAAGATGAAGAGTCCCCGCTTATATGAGCACTTGAGAAAAAACAAAATCCTTGCCCTGCCTAGCAAATCAACACTGAAACGTTATGTATCCATTTACCGTACACTTTTTGGCTTCAATGAGAAAATCCTGAAGAAACTGAAATCTAAGACAGCGGAGCTCGACATCAGCAAGAGGCATGGAGGATTGCTCATTGATGAGCTCAAACTTTCTGAGAATTTGTCCGTGAGGAGCACTGGTGCAATTGAAGGCTTCGTAGACTTGGGGCCGTTTACCACACAAAAGGACAAGAGCACACCATCTGATCATGGCATGGTAGTCCTTTTTGTACCATTTCAAGGAAAATGGAGTCAAGTCATTGGCTGCTTCGCGACGAACGGCAACATGAAAGCAGACATCCTCGCCAAAGTCATAATAGAAGCCACAATACTGGCAGAAAAAAGTGGACTCTTTTTCGATTTTATTACAACTGACGGTGCAAGCTGGAACCGGAAAATGTGGAGGATGATGGGAATACGTGCAACGGCCACTTCAGTTAACTGCAAGGTCCAGCACCCCTTTGACCCAACGCGAAACTTGTTCTTCATTTCAGATTTCCCGCATCTTATTAAATGCCTTCGAAACTGCCTGTTGAAGAATGGTTTCAACACCCCAGCTGGCCATGTAAGTTGCCCCCTATGTGTACTATGTACTTTCTATTCTCAAATTGCAGCACATTGCACCTAGTTTCTTAGTGTTGAACTCTTAATTTTACTGTGCAGCACAGTATGTTTTATTCAACTCTTTCGAATATGTCATGCATGAGGGACTATAGGACTAAATTTGTCTAAAGGGCAGCTGCTTTCCCGCTGTTGGTCTATCATCTTAGGGTTTACGTGGAACATAGGACTTGATTTAGTTGGAGAACATTTAACTGGACGGCATCTGACTTAGCTGAATGATTTCCATCCTTGCTACAACCAGCATGCACTGCTCTAAATGACCTGTTTTGTCTTGGAATTATTCTGCAGGTCACCATGCGGCCGGTAAGGGAAGCCCACAAAATTGATGCTAATAATGTGACACTCAAAGCCATGCCTGGAATCACAGAGTGTCATCTGAACCCAAATGGCTTTGAAAAAATGCGAGTGAGCTACGCTTTTCAACTGTTTGGCCCGAAAGTCCTCCGAGCTTTCCACCTCTACAGGAACGAGCTGGACACGATATTTGGAACCATAAGCGCCACTTGGGAATTCTTCAGGTAACCATACTACCACAAGTTTTTCAGTAGGCATTCCTTAAAGCGAGGATTTATTAATTTTACCATTTTGAAGTTTTTGCCTAGCTACATAGCCTTGGCTGCAATTTGAAAGGCCATGTCAACAATACTTAAACTAATATTGTTTTATGCTCTTTTTTTTCAGCAAGATCAGCCAGCTGATATCAGTCATGACGTCACGGTATGCTGCTGAAGCTCTTCGGCCAGACTCCCTGAAGACAAGAACTCTCAAGGAATTCCTATCTTACCTTGACCAGTGGGAAAAACACGTCAAAGGAACAGGAGGGTTTTTAAGTGACTCCACAGCAGTTGGCCTGCGTGTCACTATTTCAAGTACTCTTGAATTGCTTGCGTATTTAACAACTAAAGTTGGGTACAGGTTTATGATGACGTCAAGGACCAGCCAGGACCCGCTCGAGAATTTCTTTGGAATTGTGAGGCAGGCTTCGGGCAACAATGACCACCCAACTCCAACACAGTTCCTGATCACTGTAAATTGCCTTTCTTTTTACGGTCTAGTTAGGTCAGTCAGTGAAGGAAACTGCGAGGAAGGTACACTGGCCTCCTTACTGGAAGCTGATTTTCTTGAAGCATCAGGCGACAGAAATGAGTGCAGCCAAAGTGTAGCTAGCACTACAGCCACAGAGGCCACAAACGCAGTGCCGCAGCATGGCACGGACCTGCAGCTTTCAAACGACCACAACCAGCACGTGGCCAGAAGCGACTCAAGGCTTACTTACCACATTGCGGGCTATGTTGCGCGGAAGTGTGCTGTCAATGCAAGTACAAAATGCCAAGAATGTATCAAGCTGCTCCCTATGACTCCACCAGGCGAAAGTTTCCAACTTGCCCGACTGACGAACTACTGTGACCGAGGAGGTCTCCTCCATCCCTCCAGTCATTTGTACGGGTTTGTGAAGAAGCTGGAGGATCTCTTCACCGAATGTTTCAGTCAGAGCGAGCTACATTCTGATACCATAATGGATATGCTGGCAGTTGTTCAGAACAGACTTTCGCTCGAAGTCGGTTGCAGTGCACATGCTCCTTCCCTCACAGCAAAAATAATTAGTTTTTATGTTGTCACACGTCTGCATTTCTATGTGAAAGGCATTAACAGCGACAAGGCAGGAAAGCGGCAGAGGGCCAAACAGCTCAAGTTGAGCCGTTGCACATAAGATGCTGCGTGACTCATTGGCTGGGTGTTGAACTTTACTTATTTGAAATAAAAGCTTTGTGTAAGCAACAAACAGCCTTACCTTTATTTTATTTACTCTTATATTGCTATAGACAAGCATGGCACGATTGTTACTGCATGGTGGGTAACATTCTACTGTCACACGTGAAACAACCAACCTAGGTGAAAAAAGAAAATATTTAAGCCATATATGCAATTTCATTTTGGCAAAGCAATTGCAGAAACCTCATAGCATGCCTGCTTTTTTTTAGCTTGGCTAGGAGGTATGAGCGCACTGTTTTCTAATTCATGCGGGGATTACCAGACAATCTTCATAAAAATCATTTTGGGTTAGTGCAACACCATATGAAACGGTATATTTGGTCCCCGACACTGTAATTCAAGATTTTTTACTATATATATCTTTTAACGGTTGCTTGATAATTTGGAACATCTTAAGCCCTTTCTGCATAGGCAAAATCCGTTGTCAACGACTTATTTGGTTAAAATGCCTCGCGGTTAGGATAAGTAGCAAGTTGCTGGAGTTGCCCTCGCCTTTTACTCAATGTTCTATGGTGGGAAATATCATGTGGCCTAAAAAAAACACGCCGATTGCTAAAGAAATGTAAAGACTCTCAAGTGTTTTAAAATTAAAGCCAATAAGTGTGTCGACGGCATCGAAATGAAATAAACAGAACCGCCAGGAAATGAAAGCTCCAGGCAAAGTTTACATTGAAGTTGCCTGTGGCGCCACCTCTCGGATGCGACGCGGACTGCGTCAGAGGAGCGGGGGAGTAAGCCCACTGCCCCCTTCTAGTACACTGTAGCGCCGCTCCCCTTTTTTCGTGCGGGTGCTCGCGCGTTGACGGCAACGCGGGCGTCCACCGCGCGTCGCGTTTTTCGCTCGCGGAAAACGGGCCATGCGGTTCCGCCTTAAGGGCTTCAAATACACGCCGCGCCTGCGCAACAATACGGCGTGCAATGCATTTCACCACGAGAAGAACAATATATCCGCAATTATCGGGTAATAAATAGGTCCAAGGTTTCTGTGAATTCGCAAGGCTTTGAACTTAAACTACACCGTGCAATCAATGCATGCCGTATTGATTCGCGATCTGGCCCTCCATGTCCCCGAATCCACCACCGCCCCTTTTTTGTTAAACAAACCGCCCACATGGGCACCGTGCGCCATACGCTGTATGTGAACAGCTCACTGCGATGTGAAAACAACAATGGCCTGTGCTTTTGTTTTTTCAAACAGCATTGCTTTGAAAACGTGTCCCACCTGTTGTGTAACGAGCGAAAAGTGTTTTGGTGCAACAGCGCAGACGACTGGCGGCCTGCCCTGTCCATGGTATTCTATGCAGTGTTGTAAGTGTTACCGAAAGAAAGTAACTAAATACTGTTGTGCTCGCGCTTTCTTCCTGCTGTTGAGTTCGGCGAATTTGGACATGGGGAGGATTCCCTAAGGACCACCGCGAGGGTGCGTGAGCCCTTTGGGGGAGACGTGGCTGGTATGCCGGAAGAAGCGACGATAATAGCGTCCCCACGTGTTCGTTCCGGTCCTCAGACGACGAAGTACACGATCAGTGTTGCCCTCTTCAATCACGCATGGGTTGAACAATGGCCCGAGTGCCGCGCCTTCGACAGAGGTTCCGCGTTCCGGTCATCAGTACAAGATCTTTCAACCCCTGCTGGGAGACAGCCTGCATTCCTATGTTACCCAGGCGCCTTCCAGGTCCAAGTGGGCGCGGTCCGGACACACGTACGCGCCCACCTGGAGGCCGCGTGGACGGCAACGTGACCGGGTCCTGTTCCCTTTCCCTCGACCGAGCTGCGAGAGAACATCAGGACCGCCCTGCCGTGGGTGGTACCATCAGTGCCATCGTGTGATTGGACATCATTCTTCGAACTATATCCCCCAGCTAGGGATCTGGGGAATGCGAAGAGTATTTAAGGAGCTGCTGGTTTGGTACCAGAAGAGAGCCCCCCTCTTGAGAGATACCCTTTGCTGGGAGAGACTCCCGACTGCTAAGAAGCTCTCTTTACTGAGAAGCACTCTCAGTTGCCCTTACTTCTACATTATGTAAATAGTCTTTGTATAAACTTTTCCAAGTTTTCTTCCTCCGATTGTCCTCGTCTCTTCTCCGGCCCAGTCACGCTACCTGAATCCCAACAACTTGTGGCAGCGGTGGGATGCTGCTACCTGAAACTCGACAATATGTTACTCGTTACGCGAAAAAAGGAACGCGTTACCGCCCTATGTTACCTACACAAAAGGTAACGCGTTAGCGTTACCGAAAAAATATCGCGGATGACATAACTTCGGCAGAAGATTGGAGCCAACAGCTTAGACAAATCAGGGATCTCTACACTAAAGAAGTGGATCGAACAGAACAAGCACCAGAAGTGGACAAGCGACTCCTCAGGCTCTGGGAGGCAAGACGAGGCCTGACCAAGCGGTGGAAGCGCCAAAAGCTAAACAGAAAGCTAAAGAAGAAGATTGTCCTCGTCTCTTCTCCGGCCCAGTCACGCTACCTGAATCCCAACAACTGGTGGCAGCGGTGGGATGCTGCTACCTGAAACTCGACAATACGTTACTCGTTACGCGAAAAAAGGAACGCGTTACCGCCCTATGTTACCTACACAAAAGGTAACGCGTGAGCGTTACCGAAAAAATATCGCGGATGACATAACTTCGGCAGAAGATTGGAGCCAACAGCTTAGACAAATCAGGGATCTCTACACTAAAGAAGTGGATCGAACAGAACAAGCACCAGAAGTGGACAAGCGACTCCTCAGGCTCTGGGAGGCAAGACGAGGCCTGACCAAGCGGTGGAAGCGCCAAAAGCTAAACAGAAAGCTAAAGAAGAAGATTGCCGAAATAACCAGGCAAGCAGAGGAATATGCAACGCAGCTGGCAAGACAAGGGTGGCAGCAGTTTAGTACCTCGCTGAATGGCACCCTTAGCACGGCTAGAACGTGGCAGATCATCCGAACACTCATGGATCCGAGCAAAAGCAAGGCGGAAAGCAGCAAATCCATCCAAAGGCTAATTCATCAGTACAAAGGTACAGAAGAAAAGCTGCTCCAGGCAGTACGAGAGAAATGCTACGGGAAGGACCAGGTAGATGGCGACCAAGGCGACTACCAGGGCGAAGAAAACCCAAACACGGACAGACCCATCACAAGAGAAGAGGTCGTCGAGGCCATAAGGGCAACAACGAAAAATACGGCAGCAGGGGCGGACAAGATTCATAACTCGTTAATCCGAAATTTAAGCGACGAAGCAATCAGCCAACTCACCCTATACCTAAACAAACAATGGGAAGAAGGGGCGGTCCCAGCGGAGTGGAAACACGCCGTAGTCGTCATGATCCCCAAGCCCGGCAAGAAACTCCAAATTGAAAACCTCAGACCGATCTCGCTAACATCATGCCTAGGCAAGCTGTACGAGAGAAGAGTTACCCGACAAATACAAACGCATCTAGAAGACGGAGAATGGTACCCCAACACGATGTTCGGATTCAGGGCAAATTTATCAACCCAAGACATCTTGCTACAACTAAAAGAAGAGGTACTCGAAACTATGCCAAAGAACGGGGAGAACGTTGTCATGGCCATCGATATTAAAGGGGCCTTTGACAACGTATCCCATGCCGCGATTATGGAAGGACTTAACACCACCAACTGCGGGAAGAAGGTCCATGACTACGTTAGAAGCTTCCTCACGGACAGAACAGCGACGGTAGGCCTAGGAGACCTGCGGAGTGACACCTTTCAAACGCCATGCGAGGGCACTCCGCAAGGCTCAGTAATCTCGCCAATACTCTTTAGCATAGCGATGGTCAACCTCGCCAAGAAACTCAGCCATGTCCAGGGGATTAGTCGTGCAATGTATGCAGACGATATCACCATCTGGACCACCCAAGGCTCACTGGGGGAGAAGCAGGAGGCGCTGCAAGAGGTTGCCACCTGCATTGAAGAATGCACAAAACAAAGAGGACTTAAATGCTCCACGGAAAAATCTGAGCTCCTCCGAGTGGGTAGGCACCCTACGGATGCTCCACTCGAAATAAAACTAGAGGGCCAGAACATCCCGGAACAAAAGATGATCAGAATCCTCGGCATGTGGCTGCAAGGAAGCCGGAAGTGCAGTCATACACTCAGCCTGCTAAGCAAAGCGGCAGGACAAGTAGGCCGGATGATCAGCAGAGTAGCGCACAAGAGGTATGGCATGAAGGAGGAGGACACACTCAGGCTAGTCAACAGCCTAGTGGTCAGCCGGGTAACATATTCATTACCGTACCATGTGACTACCAAAGCAGAGAAGGAGCAAGCGGGGACAATACTCCGGAAGGCATACAAAACAGCTCTTCATCTCCCAAGAAATACATCCAACAACAAGCTCATGCAACTCGGAATCAGCAACACCTTCGAAGAATTAAGAGAATCCGAGCTCAAGGCACAAATACGAAGACTTAGCAACACAACGACTGGAAGGGCGCTCCTGACAAAGCTAGGTCTGGAAATAGAAAAGCCACACAATAGCAGGGCCGCAATACCAGACCCGCTAAGAAATCAGCTATGCATACAACCTATCCCCCGAAACATGGATCCAAACCTCCATGCTAACAGGAGACAGGTTAGGGTAGAATTTTATGAGAGGAACATAGGGCATCAGGACAACACAGTCTACACTGATGCCTCCCTATACCCCCAAACATACAAAAATAGCGCGGTAGCAGTAGTAGTAAATTACCACGGAGAACACATCACAAGCCGCACAGCCGAAGTATCTAACATAACGGAGGCAGAGGAGATTGCTGTCGCCCTGGCAGCGAATGAAGGATATAGGACAGGGAGATCCCTTAACATCTTAACGGATTCACAAGAGGCGTGCCGGAACTATACTAGAGGCAGAATTATCAGCACGGCACTCAAGATCCTCAGTAGAGCTCTGCTCCCTGAGGGACGACCAATACACAACATAATCTGGATACCGAGTCACGTAGGGTTCAGGGGCAACGAAGGGGCAGACAACCTAGCTCGAGGAATGACCAGCCGAGCAGGAACGTCATTAAACCCGGAGGGGCCCCAGATTAATTGCGGGGACAGCTATTCAGAATTATTAAACCTATATAAGGGGCTATGATTTCAATGCCCCCCTCCACATAAAGCATTATCCAAGGAGGAAGCCACAGGATGGCGAAGACTGCAAACACTCTCCTTCCCAAACTTATACATATTAAACAAGATGTTCCCCACACAGTATAGCACCAACTGTCCGTGGTGCGGAGCAAAACCAACACTATATCATGTCACATGGGAGTGCGAAAGAAATCAAGCATTCCACAAACACAAAACACCAAGTTCGGAGCAATGGGAGAGCCGGCTCACCAGCTGAGAGCTAGGGGTCCAAAGGGCCCTCATAGCACACGCAAGCGAGGTGGCCCGACTCAGTGGAGCCCTGGACTAGGGGCCCACCCACGGCCAAGGAGGACCCAAGCTTCAAGACGAAGACTTCGTGCTCTACCGCTACTACTTCCTAAAGGAACCAATAAAGTTTTTCATTCATTCATTCATCGCGCGTTACTTTGCCGTTACTTCATTGCCATTAATTTTAATTAGTATTCGCCTTAAGTACTTAAGATAACAATTTTATAAATTTACGTTTGACATAAAACTTCTAGCCTAAACAACGATTTTACGCGAAATCCTGATTTAACGACAATAATTTGCACAAATGTGCATGCAGAAGCTTAGCAATGTTATAGTGGCCTTAAGTTACCCGTACAGTTACAAGTGATGGCTCCTGACTCCGTGGCACATGGTGAAGCCATCTTCTGAATGTGGAATTAAACACAAAATGGTACTTCATCATCAATTCTAACTTCACAAAGAAAACATCGCTGAACTCTCAACAAATTTACAGTGATTCTGAAAAATGTGATGTTCCAAAATTCTCGGCATGTTTTCAGTCTTTGGAGAATTGTGTGTGTGTGAGTGGTTTGGGAAGGGCTGGTAGGTGAAGGCAAGAGTGTGAATGCGTGTTCGTGCACGCGTTTCGTGCTGTATGCCTATTATGTCTTTTTTTGTTGGGTGCATCGTCAAGGGGAGGTGTTTTCTGGCATGCATGCGAGCCGCAACAAGGTTCGTCGAGGGCACATGTTAGTTTGGAGATTATTGGCTCAAATGTGACTAAGGCCGAAGAGCGCCAAAGCAATGTTTTTGTCTTGTTGAGTAGTTAAAAATGTATAATTATGAAATGCACAGTAAACAAATAAAAGAGACTAAAAATCCAGTGTAAATGGCTGGAATGAAATCACGAGATCTAAATATCGCTGCTTAAAATGTCGTGCGATCATGGCGGTAAAAATAGGTTGAAAGGAGGCTGAATGCAGGGCATTGCCAAGAGCAAGAGGGCGAGGAGTTGCCTCCCACCGTGCATGGCTACGCACCTCCTTGTCTTTGACAGGGGTATGCTTTAAATGATCTGATATGAGAAAAAAAAAACTCTAAAAACTTTAATATTCCAGTGTTATTTAAAAATTCCATAACTTTCATCACCCAACAAATAGGTTCATCACCTAACAAAAGAGATGGATGGAATGGTACGTGATATTTGTAAAGGTTTGCGAAATGAGTATGACGACGCGTTTCAGAAAATGGGCAGGTTAAAAGGATGTGAATGACTGAAAGCGGACCACTCCAGTTCTCGCATTCCGGTTGTTCCGCTCCCAAGATTAAATAGTGTGTGTGCGTGTGCGTGTGTGTGTGTGTGTGTGTGTGTGTGTGTGTGTGTGTGTGTGTGTGTGTGTGTGTGTGTGTGTGTGTGTGTGTGTGTGTGTGTGTGTGTGTGTCGGGCTTGCAGACTGGCTCGCGCGGGTGTCGCAACCACCGTCCACATATCGGCCTGCCTGAGCAATGGGGTCGTCGCGCCATACCAGCAGCTGATTTCGTATACTCAAGCCAGGATTGAGAGCAGCACAATCGTGGCTTTTTTTACCACAAATAAATAGATAGGGTTTTATAAAGGTGCTCTCCAACTTTGCTATTCACATCTGCTGTCTAAAGTCAATATTTACGCATTTAGAAAAATTATCCTAATTACTACTTAATTAATAGCAATACAAAATTGTCTAGATGCGCAAGCCGGCTGGTAACTGTATGTATGTGCTTTCCCTGGACTACCTCAAATATCTTATTTTTTAAAAAACCCTTGGCTAAAGTTAGCCTGGACACCCTGTATATTGGATTCATTTCCGAATGGAAGAATTAAGTTCGAACTATACGCCCAACCAAAATAGGCCGCTTCGAGCGCCCACTTTACTTGGTTGCCGAAAATCGCCGCTACATTTCAGCACCATCGGCACGAAACAAGCATTTGTGAAGCAGAATAAAACATTCAATATTACCATTTCGGCTATCTCCTTGGGCATCAAGGCATCACGTCCCATGTTATGAAGACAAGAAACAAAAACCTTTTCCAGCTTGGATTGAGTCGCAGCGTTCTTTCAAATACATGACAGAAACAAGCTCTGGCGTTGCCGAAAAGTGCGCTTGGTTCTCGTGTAGCTTCCGTGCTTTAGCCGAGACTGTGCGGTTCGGGGGCCGGGTCAAGAGGTCAGTTTCCTCGGGCGGGCAATAGAAGGCCCTGCCGGCTCCGGGCCTGGTGCAATCAAATAATTACGACCATTACAGAACTCTACTATGCACGCACCCGGGCAAAGAAAAAAAAACGTCCACTGCAGTACTCGCAATTCTACCTTAAGCTAATTAGTGCCCGTAAAGCGCTAACCGCATGAGGCGACAATTCGCGGCGACACGCCGCGCGATGGGCTGAGGGCCGCCGAAGCACTGTCGCTCATCGCGTCGCCCAGGTTCTGGGTTTGCAGAAAATTTCGCCCATCGGCCAGAAGTGCCGTGCGAGACTAGCCAATGACGGTAGGCGTTGCGGGTGCGTAACTTCCGATCCGTTTTGCGCGCGAAAGTCGATTTTTTTTTCGCGGGCTTTCAGCTGAGCAACAGCCGACGCATCCCTCACCATGGCAGCTATGCAAAAGTTGAATGAAAGACTCATTATGAAGTTCAAAGGTAAAGGGTGCTGTGGGATATGTCCTACACGCACTATAAGTCACAAGAGCGCCGAAATGTCGCCTGGCGCCACATCGCAGCGTCCCTCGGGCGCGCTTTTCTGCGTCACGTGACTTTGTGTAGTTGACTAAAAATAAAATTATTACGTAAATATATTTTTTTCAATGTTTTATTGTGTTTTATCTTGTATGAAGCCTTAAGAGCGTTGTTCTACGCGTTAATTAACGCAAAATGACTTAACACTGAAGCTGCCGCAACCGAGCAACAACTGAAACCGCTCCGCTCCGACGCCGAGTCCCGTCGCTTTGTGCGGTTTGCGCCAGCGGCAGCGATGGGCGACGGTGGCGTCATCGCGCGACGCATCGTGAAGGAATATCACCTCATGCGGTTACCGCTTAAGGGTTTAGTTGTTTCAGGGGCAAGCGCTGGAACTCTGCGTATACGGTCTCAAACAGCACAGGAGGCCTGGCAAGAGACAACCATCCTTCTATAGTCGGTGTTATGTCGTTTGTGTTAGTTGCGTCATGCTTAAAGATGCGGCGGCACGAAGCCGCGAGTGACAGACTCCATTGAGAGGAACGACTCTGGCGGCCACGAATGGCCTACCCTTTATTAAAACTGTCGAATGTAAGCAAGTGAAGAAAAATGCGGCATTTCCTTTTCAAAGGAAACCCTTCCAGTCAATGGCGTTGGCCAATTCTTATGAGCCTGCTAGCCTGACAATGCAGGGAGTGGCAGCTTAAAGGGTATAGTCCCCTCTCTCCATGGTCGATGATAGTCTCCTCCCAGACGCCAGAGGTCATTGGATAGACGCCATAGGCTGGAAGGGGGTCCTTCGACGAGGAAAAGCCGCTTCGTTCTTGAGTTGTATCCGACTATTGCAGGTTCAAGAGAATCGGCCGATGCCATTGGCTGGGAGGAGGTCCTTTGACGGAGAAAAGCCGGTTTTTTTCTCTACTTTTATCCGTGTATATTACGGCAGTGCGCAATTCGATCAAAGGGCCCGACACAACCCATAGCGGCTCAATGCACGCGCGAACGGCCTGCGTCCACTCCAGTATACAAGTCAAGAACGAAGCGGCATATGCCCCTCAAAGAAAACCCTCCAGCCAATGGCGTCGACCAGTTCTTATCCCGTTGCGTTTAATCCGATTAAGCCGTGGTTATCCCCTTTCTGCCACACCCTGCGATTCCACACTGTCCGGTCCAAGGGGGGTCCAAGGGGGATCGAACAAATGGGAGAGATGGAGAATCGGTCGACGCCATTGGCTGCAGGGCCCCCTTTGAGGGGCGTCTGCCGCTTTGTTCTTGAGTTTTATCCAGGCGAACAGGAATGAAAGGCTGCCGTGTCCGCGCCAGCGGAGTCCTTTGCTTCGGTCGCATATCTCTGCAAGTTTTCTTCCAGTTTTAACGTGACAGAGCTAAGGAGCTCGTGTCGCCGAAAATCCGACGTCGGCGTCGTTGATCGTGAGCGAAAAATCGACGAAAGATGCTCACAGAAGCAACCTAGCTAGAAGGCAGTTGGGCCACCAAGGTCACGTGATCTTGCGGCGTCATCACAACCTGGCCACCGGTTGTGAGCAAAGTGCCCACCGTGGCAGAAGGCAGTTAATTTAATGATTGGTTGTTCAGGAAAAGGAACGAGGGTTGTAAAAGGCCCACCGATGGTAGCACCTGCCATCGCAGCGCATTGGAGCATCGCAGCAGCACTGCGCCAGGAGTGGCTATAGGGACTCTCATGCAGGGATTTATGAATGCAGAGAATGACCAATTCTGCCTAAGAGGGAATTAACCCACTACGCTATCGCATCATACCCTTAGGACGGAGCTTAAGTGTCCCCTCCACCATTTTTTATCTAAAAACCTTGATTTGTAAAAGTAAGCATTGAAATGGTCTGCAAGCAGGAGTAACGCTGTCTGGGATGGGTTATAGATGTTGCTACCCGCATTCTCGAAATGGGCCTTGTCCAGGTTAGTGTTTTTGTATACAGGAACACTAGCCCAGGTCATGCCGCGCCACACCACAAAGCACTTCTGCGAGAACGAGGCACATATGCACGCGCTCACGAGCCAGTGACACAAGCCTGTAAGCTTTCAGTGCCTCGGGTCAAACCGAAGCTTACTTCAGTGTCTTGTAACTGCCAACCGCAACGTCCGCAGAACCGCCCCAGTGCGAGAGCGTTCGCTCCGGACCACCCACTCTTCTTTTTTTATGGAGGCCTCCCGTCTGTTCGTTGTTTAGCCCCAAGCTGTGCCTCCCACCAGCGCAACCTTATCAGTTGAGTCACCTCCACGCTGGCGGGCGGCATGCCTTGCGAGCGACGAGAAGATGGAATCGCTGTGTAGCGCAACAACAGCAGCGATCTTAGCGGACCCTTCGAAGAACCGCACGCCATCCTTCCGCTTGCGGGGCGCTGATTAGCTTAGCGTGCGCGAAGCCGATAACCATTCGGACGGAAAGTTTCAGGAAGCTCGCTTCATGTTCTCCTTCCGGCCCTCCATTTCGCCGCAGTTACCAGGAGATGTTCGCTTGGGTCATGTTCAGAAACACGGATGAGCATGCTGAGAGCGTGAAAACAGCGCGGAGAGAGACTACACAACATGAGCGTTGCTTAACAACATACTATTTTTTTTCGCATAGGGCGAAATACATGAGAGATATCAAGAAATCACACAAAAGAGAGGCGACGGGTGTGCACAAATATTGAAAGCCGAGCAGGAGTGCTTCGTCATAACCGGCTCATTAAGAAACTCATGCTCATGCACAGGCCAGGCCGTAAATAGCCCAAGATAATAATAAGAATAATGTTTCAGTTCGTCATCATACAGATATAGATAGAAGGGCGGCTTGCAAAAAGCTGCTCGTAGGCAGATAGGCCAGCGATATACAGCCCCTGGTTAGTTTTTTTCGGCAGGAGCAACACAGCGCCACATCAAAAGATACACGTAATTTGGTGCAAAATAAGTCAAATGTAATGTGCTGTGTTCGCGGGGGTAATAATCGTGGCTTGAAAATCAACTAATTCCAATGACAATACAAATCCCAGAATAACATTAAATCACACAGAGAGGGAGCATCCATAACTAAGTTGCGTAACGAAGCGAAGCTCACGGTATAATTTTTGTAAAACCAGCTCGCAGTTCCGCAAAGCGTAGTGCTTTGTTGTTGTTCGCGATCTGAGAGGACAATATCAAGGTCACTAAACATGGCATTCTGTTGTGTCCTCGTGAAGAAATGAACCGCGGAACACGGGGTTATAGGCTCCGTGCGCTGCAGTTTGGTGCGCGCGAGTGGCGCCACCTGGTTTACAGCGGTGGCGAAAGGCGGACGCAGCCGACGCAGCTCTCTGTTTCAGTTTGCAGTGAAGCGAGGCGAGCGGTGAGGTGTTTCGTTCGAAGGCGAAAACAAACTTGGATAATTATGGGTGCTCGACCTACTGCTCTGTTTATCAATGTCACAACCGCTATAAAAACACTGCAGCAAAAGGTACCGAATATATTGTTACGATGAAGTGGCAGTGGAAGACGAAGTGGCCTCTCGCGTGAAAGGACGAACGAAGAAGAGGAGGTTAATGCAGCTCCCTGTTTGTGTTGGTGCTCCCTGCTAGGAACAATTTATTCTAACCCCCAACACTTGTAATTAAATGTAAATAGTATTCCCCCGTAACAATATTTGAACACTTTCTTTGGACATCGTGCATGCTCGCTCACGCACAGATTTTCTGCTGGAAATGAGTACACTGTGGAACTAAATTGACGAGTGTGAACTGGGAGAGGGTTGACACTGACTAGGGTGTTTTGAACGTGCCATCATTGGTAGGAGTTGCTTTAGGTCTTTATGTAGAGGGAAGGAATGCGCTCAGTCAGTCACAGGAAATGGTCTACGGTGAAATTCTTGGAGCTAGCATCTGAAGTTTGAGTCTTCGTTTGTTATGCTCATCTGTGGTTCAGTGAGTCAATTTTGTTTCTAGTTTTTTTTTGTGCTTGTGTGTATGCTGTGGGAGCGACGTCGTACTTCTGATTATACTTATGTTGTTTTCACATTGTTTCACCAAAGGTTTTGTGTATTTATTTGAATCATTTTATTTCCTACAGTGGTTTAAAATTTTGTGTCCTTATTTGTTGCATTTTTGAGATCTCAAATCCTGTTCTGAACGAGGGAAAAGAAAAATAGAGAGTGGTTCAAATTTCCCTCTATACATTTCTTGGATTTCACAACATCGCTAAACCCTTAATTTCTGGAATTAATATTTTGATTTTAATGAAGTTTATCGTCCCAATGCAACTCAGACTATAAAAGGCGCAATAGTAGGAGGTTCCAAATAATTTGAACCACTTGGGTTTTTTTAACGTGCACTGACAACGCGCAATACGCGGGCTTCTAGAATTATGCCTTCATCGAAATGCGACCGCCGCAACCAGGATCGAACCCGAGTCATTTAGGTCAGCAGCCGAGCACCATAACCACTGAGCCACCGCCGCGGCCTTTCTAGAGTTAAGTATTTACCAAAAGAAAAATGCGACCGAAATATTTCATGCAATTGGTGCCTTCACGAAATCCCTGATATGAAAGTCCTCTAACTGTGGAAGATACTTAGCAAGAAACCCATCGTATTTTTGTATGCTTAGAGCTATGCTTCTCTGAGAGGAATACACAAAGTAAAGCAGTGACGATCCTGCAGGATGTAGAGCATTATAATCTGATATGTGTAGTAAGTGCGTTTTTCGGAATTCTAACCGACCATTCACATAGTGGATATCACAGTGGGCGTAAATTACATAGCTGATTTCATTATATGAGTCAATCAGAGCCTTGTTTCTCAAACTGTAAAGACACTTAATTAATCTCAATAAGGTCAACTGCGCTGCCAAATATTGCAGTGCCCTCGGGACTGCAACACAATCATGGCTGCTCGGAATCGGTGATCAGCGCAACCTGAAAGCAATTGAAACTAAACGTAGCAGCGGTGGCGCCAAGGCTTTCAATGCCTTGAAATCCGCAGAGAAGCAGGCGTTGACTCATCGCGGTTAGTGCTCGTCTGCTATGCGGTCGGGCTGACGCGAACGCACCGGCATGGAGGAAGGCGCAGGGCCACCACGGCCAGTCTCGAGGAGAGCGGGCTCTCCCCTCGAGAGACGGCCGTGACTGAGCGTCCGGTTAACGCCGCGAGTGCCGCGAGGCGGCGCTGGCGATGTGGTCGCTGCTGCGCCACCATACCAGCGCACGGAGCCCATAGTCAAACGCAGGCAGCTCAGGCTTGTATGTCCGGACATCCTAGCAGTAAATTCAAGATGGTTCTTTGCGTTTCTTCGGAGGGGCACAGGATCTCTCCCAACGTGAATTCGACGGTGTTGAAGGAGCAGACGATGATTGATGCCAGATGATGGAGACAAACAAAAAATATATTTACAGGATGTACAAGGGCAAACTGCGTACAAGTTGTGTCACACAGACAGTGAAACTGTAACTTAAAAGATCTCACAGAGAAACTCGACAAGACCTTACTCGTCGACCCGAGGTTAGAGTCTAGGTCTGTAGAATTACGTGCCACTGCACGGAGCCTCTAGCTCAACTAGACAAGACTGCCCTCCAATGATTTTACATGCAATTTAAAGCTTTTGCAAACAAAGAAGTTAGGGCGGTCATATTTCGAGGCCCGCCCTAAGCTTCGATAACCAATGGAAGTAGCCACAGCCCCTGAAGGTTGGACCCAACTTCGAGCCCGGGCTTGGCTAAAAAGAAAAAGAAACACATACAGAAAACATTCTGAAAACCCTCTCCCCGAGGGGGGAGTTCTCGCCCTTATTGCTTGATGCTTTCCCCTTCCCTGCCGCACCCACGCGTCGCCTCTCGAAGGACGGAAAGTTGTTTTTCAGCTAATTGGTGGGACCACTAAATCCACTGGCTCGTCGCAGGAATGTCTACGACGGAGACCCGCGTCGCTTCGGTGCCATCGAGAATGGCAAAAAAAGGGGGGCCCATCGCGGAATGGGAGGTGGTTCGTAGATTTCCGCAGACGCGCACTATATGTGTCTGCCGCCGTGGGAATGCTGCCTAAGACCAAGCGGCACCACGTGGTCGTTCTGCGCGCCTCGCATGCTTTCTTGGTGCGCTTAACAAAGCCAGGTGTCTTCGGCCGTCACAGCGGTGCTGTCAAGCAGCCAGTGCCTCCTGCGCCTTTGCTACTGCTTGCGGGGGTATGGTGGGGGAGGGCACGCGGGTAGAGGGGAGCGTAGACCAGAGGCACTGCTTGCGGGGATATGGTGGGGGAGGGCACGCGGGTAGTGGGGAGCGTCGACCGGAGGCCCGCAGTGACCGCAACCTAAGGGAAAAAATGCACTACGCGTGCCCGTTAGAAACGCTAGCGCCGCTGATCGCATGTGATTCAATATGGCGGCGCCGCTGAAGTTGTCTCCACCCCGGCGACGCTGGCATCTAGGCACGCTAACCACCATTAAAGTCACTGGAACGGGAAAAGTACCGCAACCAGCCGCCATATTTGGTCCAGCGCCACTTGCTGTGCACGCTTATCTCTGCCCATAAGAGCAAGTGCTACGTAATGCTCCGGATTATCTGTGTGTCGGCGGCCGCGATAAAGAAGCGAGCGGACCATTTATGGCGGGGAATGACCGCGTCACCGCGAAGAACGAATCGGGAAATCGCGCGCGCTGGCCGGCCGGCGCGGCGGCGAGAGAAAACGAATGCGGTACTTTTCCCGTTCCAGTGACTTTAACCATCATTAGATCACAGCGCCATCTGTGGCAGCAACTGCTCATCACGTTTCGAGATTTCATGGGGTTTCACTACCACCTTGATTGAGATTACAGCGCCATCTGTGGCAGGAACTAGCACATCTCGCATTGAGACTTGTAGCTCCGTCTACAAAGGATACATTCATTCTGCTATATATACTCCGACAACAAGGGGAACCCACCCAGGGACAGCTGTGTACCGAATTTGGTAGGAAAATAAATTCTTACGGGTTGTTCTAAAGAAATAAAACCACAATTAAATAATAGGTAAACATTGTATACATGCAATTACGAATTGAAGCGTTACCATAGTCCACCGCAAGCCGAATTCTAGGTAGACCTTGACCCCCAAACGAAGGAAGTTTCGTTAGGGTGCCTCGATGCCTGCCCGCCGCGCCGCCGTTCAGGGTGGTGACAGCCCCGCGGCGCCGCCATTTTGGTTTGAAGAAGCGCCTCGCGCGCCCGCCGAGCTATCGTTGCAGAGGGCAGGATTCTCACCAATCGCATCGGAAGCTGAAAATTTCTGGCATGTGTGGAATTATGCTTTCGTGCTGAAATGCAGAACTCATATTCTGTTGTAAAAAAGCACAGTAGTCATGTTGGCAGAGCGCTGCGGTGTTAAGGCGGAACCGCATGGCGCGTTTTCCGCGAGCGAAAAACGCGACGCGCGGTGGACGCCCGCGTTGCCGTCAACGCGCGAGCACCCGCACGAAAAAAGGGGAGCGGCGCCTTCGCGGCGCGTTTTCCGGGTTGCCAGACAACGTAACTCCCAACGACATGAATTGTCCCTGCTACCACATATGTAATATGCCCTTAAACTTACACAACACTGCAATAGAAATAATCTTAGTGTAATTACACAACGACCTTTTTTTTTCCGAAGTGTATTTATCAAGCTTAATTTCAAGCAGGAAGAGTGTGTGCGAAACTGCGACTATGTACTTTCTGCATGCCAAGAGGCCGCTGCTTGTTTACAACTCGACATAGAAATTGGAGAGTCGGGCGCTTACTACAGAGCAGAAGAGGCGGTCGCGTATATCCCACAGGACGCGACGCCTCTCCACTTCCGTGATAAGGGCCTCGTTGAAGACTGCTTTCTCCATTTTCGATGAACACGATGCGCGCACGAAACAGTAGCACGTGTTTTTCACGTGCGCGCCGGTTCTGCAGAGCGAAATAAAAATGCGCCGAAGAGGTTCCGTCGAGATGCGCAGAGAGTAGGGCCATCTAGTGGCAAAACCAAAAACCAAAAATGCCACGTGACCAAATATCACGTGACTTACTTGAAATCTGATTGGCGGACGCGCCCCGGACGCGCCGCGCGAGGCGTTTTTTTCTACTCCGAGCAGCAGCACGCGGCGGCGCGATTTCGTGACGGATCATACTGGGCACGCGTCAAAATGACGCGCGCGTCCCACCATCCGCGCGTCAATCGCGCCTGAAATCGCGCCATGCGGTTCCGCCCTTACGAGGAGAGGCGATTGGCGAGTCGGAATGTTAATTGATTTTTGACTGTCGCAATATTATTTCGTTTGGACGGTGTAAAAATTTTTTGGCAAAACTGTTTGTGAAATTACACAACGCTTTTCTGTTCACGTGTTGGTAGGCTCCCTCGAAACTTTGAAGCACATGTTTCGTTTGCTGCGTTTAACAGCAGTTCACGGCCTTATATCACGGAGTGCCGGCCGTATTTTTATTTCACAATGATCCTGTACACGATGAGTCTAGATTACACATGAGCTACAATTTTGAGCTTCCAATTAGTGTATTGGTGGCACAATAGCACTCTGCATAATCATATCTCTAAAGCAAATGCGGAGGTTTAAATGTGTTTTTAATAACAGCGGTCGTTCCATGCACTCAGTGAGGTTTACAGAAAACAGGTAGCTTGCGAAAATGTATATAGACTTTGCAAAATAAATTTTATTCAAGGTTAGCACCAGCGACTGTCTTGCTGCCATATCCGTCACATGAATCATCCGGCTGCATCAGCCAACGCAAATAGATGCGTAGCCTCAGCGTTACAAGGCGCTCAAGTAGTCTTTTCTTCAGAGTGGGGTGGTCACTGCAGTGCAACGAAAAAGGAGGTACACATTCTTCCAGGATGCGCCTCAAAGTTTTCATGGGGCTTTTCAATCGGCATATGTCACTTTCCTCAGAAAACTTTTTGAAGGCACTCTCCCAGTTTTCAACGAGGCTCAGTACTCCACGACTAACGTAAGTAAGGTTCCTTCCACCACTCACGTATTCCTTCATTTGCACAAGAGCATGTTCCTCTCCTACTTCTTCTGCAGTAAGCGCATTTGTGCACACAGCACAAGAAGTTACAGTTGACAGCAGTGGCCTCACCAGAAACCCTGCTAGATGGGCCACAATGTTGCTTTCAATATGACAAAGAGGCTCAAGATCTTCAAAATCAAAATCATTTACGTCAACTGGGACTTCTTGCTGTACGTGCCTAATTTCCGCAGAAAAAATGTCTACGAGGTACTCACTGTCATCAGTGTCATAACTGGTGGATTTTGGCACTTTCAAGAACTGGCTCACGGAAAGAATCTTTATGGCATTTTTCACGTCATATGGACTCGGGACTGGTTTCAGCATTCTTATAACAGAGAATAAGTTCTCCAGGCAGTCCTGTGCAAACCGTCCTGTTAATACAAACTTGTATCCACATTCCTTCAGGAGAAAAACGTGCAGCTGCAAAATAACATTCGTCGACATAACAACACCTGCCTGGCATGGCTTCCATACCTTCTTCACACCAATGCTTAGACTATTAATGACTTCAACAGTGAGGTTTAGCACTGAAATTGCTTCCCTGTATTTCTCTTCATTCATGAAGCTAAGAGCCACAACTGGGTGGCGAGCTGTCATCAGGGAGTACCACTTTGAGATCAGTTCAAGAAACCACGCAGTTGTCTCAGCTTCAGGTGGTAGTAGCCGCTGCTCGATATGATATCGAATAGCTGCAGGCGACTCTCTAAATAATTGTGCAGCTATTCCTACTTTCATTTTTATAAAGTGCCCAGTGGACACATGCACATGGGTTAAATTAGGTGCAACTTGTAGCTGATCGCTATCTAAGTTCAAAAGAGCCTCAACGTGTTCGACTGTTATTTCAGTTGTCGGTAAGTTGAACCGTGAAACTATCTCGCTACTCAGGTGCATCGGATCTTTCCGAACAAAATGTCCCCTCACGTTTTTCAGCACATGGGCAGGGTCTGGCATAAAATGTAGTGTCTCGTTGCTTATGAAGGGATGCGGCACACTGGACACTGTAACAGCGTTGCGAGAGCTGCTTAAGTTCAGTGACCTCCACATCGCGCGGTTGGAGCTTCCCATGTCAGAAGTGACACACCACACACGAATGCCAATGTCTCTGCAGAGCTTGATAAGGTGGAATACGAAGTCCTTGAGCACATATCCACTGACGTAAGCACCTGTGTAATGAAAAGCAATTACTTGTTTCCAACGGGTATTTGTGCCACCCACCATAAAGACAAGCGCATGCTTTGCTGGCTGGTCAGATGAAGGCAATGTTATCATTCCAAGCAGAGTATCGTTGCCACGGTCAAGTTCTATCCCACTCCGCATTTCCATCTCATCAAGAAATAGTATGCAATCTTTTTCGACATCTTTCATTGAAGATATTTTTGTTTGCATTGCAGACAATATTTCATGCAGCACGCCAGGCTTGAAAGACAGATGCTGCAATCTTCTACATAGTGTGCGCCGTGATAGCAGGGGGTAGCCTTGCTCTATGAAGAGGTCATAACCTGTACTTCCACAGGCGAACTTGAGTTGCAGTGCCTTTTTTACTGTGTCGGCACTCCACCTGCGGCATGTTCTATCCTGCCTTTCTAGAGCTGTCTTCTGGTCTTCGTTCAGATATTTCAAGTTGGCAGTCAACATTGTGACCTTTGTTTCCAGCTTGGCTGCTTGCCTCGTAGCAGTCCTCATCTCCTTTTTAGCGACAGACAGACTTTCCTTAAGCTGAGAGTTTTTCTTCTGCATGTTCTGGAGAGCTTTCCGCATTTCGCTTGTTGACAGTGAGTCAACATCCAGGATGTCACAGTGCTCCTCCTGTTCCTCTTCTTCTGTGCTATCGCTGATGCAAAGTTCACCTGTGTCTAGCTCCTGATCGTTGGGAAATGAAGGTCCGGGTGAGGCAATATCTCTCGACTGAAATGATTCGGTAGCTGAAGTTGCAGAATCAGCTAAACTTCGTCGCCTCACAGGAGGTTTCCTGCGTCTCGGTTGCGCTGCATGGAGAAATAAAGGCATTCATATTCAATACGCATAACGCTTGTAATTGGAAGCAACACAGTGATTCAAGAAATCATTACTTACGTCTAAAATCAGAGAGTCGGAACTGCAGTAGACTTCAGCAGCCGCCGCCCGTCTTGTCTGGCATTTTCGTACTGGTCAGGCTCAAAGTGACGCCAGAAAATGTTAACACGGAAGCAATCTTAGAGACAAGCAGACCACACATGCAAGCACACAGAGTAAGCGGGACAGGCTCTTCTGAACTATCATGCAGAAGCACTTATATTCACGAAAGTGTCATATTGACACCACCGAGCTGATCACTGCTAACATTTTGGTTATTTACTGGGATGCTGAAATAAATTCGCGTCATCGAACTTTCGGCTTATACCACCGCGATTATTCACGTACCGCTATCAGGATCGCAGTGAAGGTGCACTGAGTCGCGACACGTTGCGCGCACTAAGTAGAGCGACATAAGCATGCGCACCTGCAGCTGCAAACAAACAAGACAGAACAGTAAAGGGAAAACTACCGAAAGCACCTAAGTCTCCCTACATAGGCTTTCCAAAAATATATGACTAAATAATGCAGCGTAAACAGCAATTTAATTACAATTAACTAGCAGTAATTATTTTAAACCTCTAATGAGCGCAGCGTAGTTATACTGGACATAAGCTATCCAACGATATAACACTTGCGGCTGTATACTAAACATAGGCTGCACAGCCACCGCGGACACATTCTGTACACGTCACGTATGAAGAAGAAATGCTACGCGTTAAACGACGGCCGACCAACTTAGACAACTTCCCTTCAAACTCCGAGGCACAAGCAAGCTTCGATCACATACCTCGCATATCTTAGATGTGTCAGTCGCTTTCCACTTCTCCCGCTTCACTTGAGCCTCCCACTTCTTTCTTCTCTCAGGGTCTCGGGGAAACCGAAAAGTCCGCAGTCCTTTTTTCCATGAGCCGGTGCACAGCGGAACGCAGCAGCCCGTCATTCTCTTATCTTGTTCACCCACCCACGGGTGAACGATAAGAGTACTGTTACACTGCAAGAGAATGTGCGAAAATGTTTTCAATGTCGGTTGCTCACGAGAGCACGAAAATGCCGCCTCACCAACTCGTCGACCGCACGGGAGACACGCGCAACGGGCAGCAACGTCGAACCAAAATGGCGGCGCGTCTGCCGAACGGCGGCGCGGAGCGGTACAAAGGCTGTCACCACCCTGAACGGCGGCGTGGCGGGCAGGCATCGAGGCACCCTAGGACGTATCCTGAGGGGTCGCAACCTGGCGGCGCAACTCGACAACGGGTAGACGTGCATCGTAATTTCTATTATAGATGGCGGTAGGCGTCGACTGCTCCGCTATGTGTAAAGTTTCGTTTACTTTTCCGAACTGCTCACGGTTTTCTGCACTGGCCCCGCCAGATGCGGAAAGACCTTGGTTTTAGGCACGGCCAATAAGGCTAACGCTCGTTACGTCAACGTCTTCCAGACGGTGCTGGGGCCCCTAACGCTGTCGCGTTAAAAATGCCGTGAGGGTAGATTTTGACGGTTGTACTCGCCGACCAATTCATCAGTTATGTGCGTGTGCGTGCTGTCTTTGTCGAGTGCAAATAAAGCCGTTCCAAGAAGCCAACGTGTTTTCTGTGGATGCAACAGTACTGTGGCTGGATGAGGTACGCCTACCAGCATGACATAAAGAGTAGCTCCACGCGCCTCCGCCTCATGACAACAAATCTGGCGCTGCTGTTCTCCGCCCAGCGCTCGGGTGCGGATCGTCTGCTACTGGCCTCGGTTGCATTTGGCGTTTCGCTCACTTCAATTTTGGCTCACAACGTTACTTTTTAAAGCCAAAGCTTTACTGGCCGCGAACATGCGATTTCGCGGTAGCGGTGCTCTGTGGAGGCACATAACATCAGAAGGCGCGCCTCGCCGCGGAGCCGAACCGGTCCGGCGGCGGCTGGCGCACTCGGCGCGAAATAGAAACGTACTGCAAGTCTCCGCCAGTGCGGTCAGAGTGCGCCGAAGCAGCCGAACGCGTCGGCGGTCAAGCGCAGTTAGAGGGTCTCGCTTTGGCCGACGTGACGTCGCCGTGCAGCGCGCGCGCGTTACGCCGGAGTATAAACGCGCCTTAACAGAGCCTGCGCTTAACCGCCAACCAAGGTATTCGGTGGCGGCATCTATGGGAGCCACCGAAACCCCCCTCACACTCACTGAGTAGTAAAAAAAACCTGTGCCGAGGCTCGGAATCGAACCAGGGCCTTTGGCGTTTAAGGCGGAGACGCTACCACTCCTCCACGACGGCTATTTTTTTATTTATTGCATGGAAATAGTGCCGAAAAGAAAAGCACGCTAACGCCCCAAAACACCCTGCAGGCCACCTTACCCCTGCATGAACCCTCCTTCCAAAACATCAAAAGCCTGGGAGGCACACACATGCATCCAGATAGGGGATCAAGCTAGGCGGCTCTTGCAGGGCAGCATATACTCCCCGCACCAAAGCGCATTGTTCACGAAACAAAGATTGCGACGACCGTGGTGATTCGGCGTGGCGGTCCATCATGCGGCTCTTCAAGAGACTAAATAGTCCCAGCAACATAAATAGATCATATGGCACAGCACTGTTTTTCTCCTCGGGCAAAAAACGAATACTGTATAGGGTGTGATGTCAATAGCCTTCTTAATTGTTCGTTGTAAAATGTCCCAGAAGAAGATAGCATCAATGCACAGAACAAAACAATGGTCAATTGTCTCTGGTGCATTGTACAGGTGACAATTCACCGCCCATGGCACAAGCATCTCCTTAGCATGAAGCCATGCTTTCACAGGCGGCGTTGACGTGTGCAGCTTAAAAAGAATGTTTTCGCAGCAGAACGAATGCACATTCGCCTAACACGCTTTAAAACAGTGGTGTCAAGGAACTCCAGAAAAGGTTGCCGATACAACGGTACAGAGAACAAATACTCTGTAAGTGTCTGAGTCATCTGCCTTCTGGAGAGGCTATACAGGTAGTCTAAAGAAAAGCGCACAGTAAGGAAATTAAAGGTGTCAGCAACTTCCTTAAGGAATCCCCATAAAGGCACCTCACTAGTGTGTCCCGTCGGTGCGAATAGGAAAGACAAATGGGCACTGAGACGCCTAATAAGCGCGGCTACTAAAAAAAGGGTGGTTTGAAGATTTGTAAAAGAAAAAAAGCGCGAGACAAGCTGATGCGCGAATAAGTGAACAAGGCCGATTCCACCAGACTCTAGAGAAAGAAATAGGTTATCGCGACGCATGAGTTCCCATTTGGAACGCCATAAGAATGCAGCAAATATTCTGTGCATCGCCTGCACTTTCTTCTTCGCACAGTGGAGAACCTGCAGCACATAGGCAAGTTTTGCAAATAAAAAAATGTTGGAGACTTAAGCCCGACCAAACACTGATAGTTCCCTACCCATCCAAGCCTGGGTTTGTCGCCGCATGGATACTATCTGAGAATCCCATTAGGCGCCACTGTAGCGAATTTGGTGAAGAGGAACCCCTAGGTAGTGAAGGGGCCCGCAGTCCCAGCTTATGTCACCATATTGACTTGGCGTTGTACCACAATGGCCCAACCAAAACCCGTTGGATTTATCTAAATTAAGAGCCGCACCTGATACCTCGCAAAACTGTTCCGTCAAATGCAATGCCTCAAGCACACTCTTTTTGTCAGAACAAAAGAGGGCGACATCATCTGCATAGGATAAATCTTAATATCACACTGCGCCAAGGAGAAACCACGATAGATGTGCAGTTAATAACACTGAGGCAAATGGGTTCAAGATATAGGGCAAACAACAAAAGCGATAAAGGACAGCCTTGGCGAACAGATAATTTCAATGGAACAGGTTTGGTTAGCTCTTGTTTAACAATTAACCTTGTATAGGACTCCTTATAGCACAGTCTTATGCCCCTAAGCAAAACATCTCCAATATTTGTATGCTCTAAGGCCACAAACAAGAATTCGTGACGAACTTAATCAAAGGCCCTGGCAAGGTCAATGAGAATTAGAGCTACTTATCCGATCTCATCTGATACTGTCTTCACTACTGAACGTGCAATATGAATATGGGTTTGGATGCTGCGGCCTCTGATACCGCAGATCTGATGCTTGCCTATTAAGTGAGTGACAACTAGCTGCAGACGATTGTAAATAACCTTTGCAAAAAGTTTGTAATCTACATTACAGAGAAAAATTGGACGACATCCCTCAACTGTTTTCAACCGATTTGAAACTGTGCTTTTTGGAATTATTATAGTATGCCCAGAATAGAAAGTGCGGGGGCAAAAAGCAAACATCGTAAGAAGCCTCCTTCAAGACAGGCTCTAGACAAGTGGAAAATGTTTGATAGAACTCGCTAGTAATGTCATCTGACCCAGGAGATTTCTGAGCCGTCAGGTCAGAAATGGCAGATTTAATTTCATCCAAAGTGATAGGGCAATCCACTACAGCACGATGCTCATCGTCAAGTCGGGGAAAGGCTTCGAATAAGTGACTGTAATCTGATGTCACATTTGTTCCCGCGCAACCACCAAGCAGCTTCCGATAATAGTCAAAGAAAGCCTCAATAATACCAGGACCATCGCTGTATGTGCAAGCACCATACTGAATTTCCAATATTTCTTTAGCTAGAGCAGTCGGCCTTTAATCACTCAGGGCCCGACGAGATGGTTGCTCACGCAGAAATCTTCGGGTCCTAGATCTTATCAAGGCCCCTTTGTATCTTTATGTTTCAAAATGCTGAAGCTCTGCTTTTATAGCAGTGATATCGCCTACATAGGCACCAGGGCTAAGCCTCTCTAACTCATGTAGCTCAACTAAAGTACGGCCGAGGTCTCGAAATTGGTGTCTCTTAAAGAACGCGATTCTTGCTGAGGTTTCAATAGCAATGTTTTTTTGTTTATTGTTGAAATAAGTCATATTTTTGCAAAACTGAGAGGTCACCGCGTGACCACGTGTTCTTCAAGAAATTAGATACAGCACGTTTAAAGATTTCATCTGAGAGCAGGCAGCTATTCAGCTTTTACAGCTGCCATCGAGGATGGAGAATGCGCTGTCGTGGCGCAGGGGTTCACTGTAACCCGGGTTCCATTGGGTGGCGTGTCCGATCCTTCGGGTTGAAGACATATGGAGCTCGAACCTTGGGAAAACGAAAAACAAACGTTTTTATTGGCACTTTTAAAGAAACTTCATTACATAATTTAGAAGGAAACAGAAAGCGCAAACAGTCAAGAATAAAGTTCAATGCGTCGAGCGACTGGATGAGTCTTGTCGCCAAGTCCCAGAGTGATCGGTCGTACTCAGGACGCTCGTTAAATAGGCTGAAGCCCCGCCTCTTTCACCACACGATTCACAGATGGGAAGAGTGGCCGCACATAGCCCTCAGAGCCCCGTGGCAATGGGCGAGGAGGATACGGAGGTCCGCTGCTACTTCGTCCGAAGCAGTCAGTCATGGTAGTTTCGGGAATGCACTTTTGCCCGCTTCCTTTCGTCGTCTTGTCATCGTAGGTCGCGTCTCACGGTCTGACACAAGGGGAGCGTGCGTGGGAAAGATTACACAGGTAGTTTCCCCGAGACATCTTTTTTTCTTTTCGTGTGGTTAACGAGGGGTCAAACAACGTGCCCCCAGCAGGGTTGTAACAGCTTCCTCCCCCGCCAGACGAGGCACGGCGGGTAGCAGTCACCGCTACAGCGCGAAGAGACGACTTGATTGCTTGCAGATGAACCAACACTTCTCCGTTGCTCGTGCCATTGCCTTGTTAGATGTTGAAAAGAGTCTTTTGAGGCCTCTCTGAAACTTCAACCACATGCCCAAGCAAGCACTCAACTCCCCTCCAAGAAAACCAGTTAAAAAGAGGGATTACTACAATCTGGTTACTATAGGCGTTGGAGAAAAGCCTATACTAAAAAAACTATCAGGACTCACGTATGCTGAGAAAACCAAACATGCTACACACACATTCACACACATAACGCACGAAATAAAAAAAAACTTAGTAGCAATTTTGGATAACAGAAGAGCACCCCGGACCACTCAGAAAGAACGGCTAAGAGCGTCCGCGTTTCCATTCAATTTGCCCTTATTGTACTTTATGTCGAAATGATACTGCTCCAGAATCAAGTTCCACCTCAGAAGGCGATTATTCTTTGATGTCGAGGTCTGCAGCCAGGAATGGGGATAATGGTCCGTTTCTATGATGTATCTGGCGCCTCCGAGATAGCATTGTAGTTTCTGGATAGCCCAAACAATGCAAGCGCACTCTTTTTCCGACTCACAGTACGCCATCTCTCGATAGCTCAGTTTTCGGCTCAGGAAGAGAACGAAATGTTTATTGCCGTCATCATCCTCCTGGCAGATAACGGCACCTAGCCCTCGATCACTCGCATCACACTGGACCGTGAATTCTCGGTAGTAATCCGGAGCTCGCAAAACCAGGCGGCTAACCAGTACCACCTTCAGGTTTAAGAAGGACGCTTCCTTCTTTTCGTCCCAGACTACATTTGTCGGCTCTCTCCTGCGGAGAGCATCGGTCAGGGGGCTTGCCAACACTTAATAATCTTGGATATAGTGATTGAGTGATTGTAATATCCCGTAAGCCCTATTAATGCCATAATGTCCGTCTTTGTTCTTGGCCGTGGGTAGTCTGCTACCGCCGATATCTTAACC
The DNA here is from genome assembly GCF_052857255.1 of Amblyomma americanum. Classification (NCBI taxonomy): domain Eukaryota; kingdom Metazoa; phylum Arthropoda; class Arachnida; order Ixodida; family Ixodidae; genus Amblyomma; species Amblyomma americanum. The sequence goes on from NC_135497.1 coordinate 101,387,807, forward strand.
TCACTGGGTTTTCTGAAACCTTTGCCTACGTTGTGGCCCAAATAGTCGACGGTTTCCCACGCAAGGCAACACTTCTCGGCGTTTACAGTGAGCCCAGCTTGACGCAAACGGCTCAGCACTGGCTTTCAGATGCAATAAATGGTCCGCCCATGAATCTGAGAAGACAGCAATTTCGTCCAAGTAGGGTACTGAAAATGCTTCACAGCCCTGTAGAACCCTGTCTATTAGGCAAGAGAAACAAAACGGAGAATTTTTTAGCCCGCAAGCTCATCATTGTTGGTTGATAGCTTCCTGTTGAAGTGGCGAAAGCTGCGTATCTGCTGGCGCGTTCAGTGAGCGGCACTTGGCAGTACCCTCGAGTAAGGTCTAGCGTAGTTACATATGCTGCTCGACTGACCTGTTCCACTCTCTCCTCGATATTCGTTTAGGATACACTTGATCCTTGGTGACAGGATTTAACTTCCGGTAATCTACTATAGGCCTTAGGTCTTTACCCGGAACTTCCACCAAGATTATAGGCAAAACGTATTCGCTTTCGGAGTGCTTGATTACTCCTAATTCCAGCATGCGATTTAGCTACCTATCAAGGATATCTCTCTGCCTTGGAGAGAGTCGATAGCACCTTGACCGCACTGGCTCCTCGGAAGTTAGCTCAATATCATGCTTGATCAAATCAATTCTGCCCGGCCTGTCTACGAAGCAGTCTTCAAACTCTGCTATCAGTTCGCCGAGATCAGACAACTGTGATTCTTTCAGTTCGCCTCTCCGCTCAGTCCTCGTGAGCAGTTCCTTCGCGCTGCTTTCCTCTCCGCTTAGAAAGATAAGGTTGTCTTCCATCTCCCCAGGAAGGTACAGAGTTAGATTTATCGCGGCCTCTCGCTGCACGTAAGGCTTCATTATATAGTTGCAATGGTAAATGCGCGCTTCTTTACGCCTTCCCGGGGTTTTCACCACGTAGTTGGTGTTAGCTTGGCAGTTACTTCAGCAGGCCCTTCCCACTGTACTTCGAGCCTATTCTGCTTTGAAGCTCTTAGCAACATTACCTTGTCGCCGATCAAAACGTCCGTTGACGGGCTGTCCGATCATAGTAGACCTTAGAACGAGCCCGGGCTGACTTCATGCTGGCCTCCACGAATTCTTTAGTGTTATGTAGACGACCCAGCAGAGTCAACACGAACTCTACTACCGTCGGGTCCTCTCCACGCCCTTCCCAGGCTTCGCGTACCATTCGCAGAGGTGAGCGCAATGACCTTCCGTAACCCAACTCGGCGGGGCTAAATCCAGTGGATTCATTCGGCACGGACCGCAAAGCGAAAAGTGCTGCAGGTAGGCATGCGTCCCAGTCGCGCTTGTTTTCATAGCACAATCCCCTAAGTACGCACTTTAGAACAATGCCACCTTTCTACTCTGTTGCTCTGCGGATGATGGATTGAGCTGGGCACTATTTTAATGCCGCATGGCTCTAAAAATGAGGTGGTGAGGGCACTCGTTAATACACTACCCTGATCACTTTGGATCTCGGAAGGGAATTCAAATCGGGCAAAAACTGATAACCGGAAATACACCACACACTCTGACGTCACTTCCCGCAGCGCGACAGCCTCTGGAAGCTTCGTGGCAGGGTATAACATGGTGAGGATATAACAACACCCTGACTCTGGGGAGTGGCCAAACTACATACATCACCAACCGGTGAAACGGCTCAGTCATGATCGGTACTAAAACCATCGGCGCTTTCCACTTATCTCGCGCCTTTTGTGACCAGCTGACATGTGTCGCACGACCTTACAAAACGCTCCATGTCCTTAAAACATCCAGGCTAATAGTATTCTTGTAAAAGCCTGTGCTTTATTTTCTCGTTCCCAGGTGGCATGACCACGAATTGCCATGTCAAAGTCGCAGTAAGTCTTGTCGGTACTTCTGGGGAACGACTAATTGGTCTCGCTCCACTCCGCGTTTATCCTTGTATAAGCGATAAAGCACACCGCCTGTCATCTGGAAAGCAATATTCTCTTTTTTCACTTACTTTTTCTGTGGAGTTTTCTGATCTCCTGTATCGTCGCGTAATTTGCTTGTTCCATACCTAGCTCTTCTTGGTTCGCACTCAGCAGCGTCGTGAAACTGCTTGGCACTGGCGGCAAAAAACCTCTCCCTAGGATTTCCTCGTTCCGCGGTGCGTCATTCTTACTTCTAGGCTGACCAGTCTCGGGTGCCTCGTTAGCGCTATTTTCTGAACCTTGTTCATTAATCTCTGCCCCAAGTTTAACGGCTGTTTTCTCCGCAGTGGAATTCTCTGGAGTAAGCTGTGTTGCAAGTTCTTGCGCCTTCGAACGGGTCAAGACAAAAGGATCCCCTTCTCTCATAATAACATATCCGATTTGTTGGAGAACAAATACGGATAGCATTTAGGTAGCTTTGCTGACACTGCGGCTCCGGTTGTAAGCGTAGCGAAAGGGCCCTCAATTACCACTGCCGCTATAGGCAAGCACACGCTTTGTTCCTCCACCGCCTGTCGTATCCTTGCACATTGGCCGGCGTAATCGGACGGAGACACATACGACGGATGGACAACATCCATCGTTGCGGCTGAGTCGCAAGGCGCCTTACATTGCTTCCCGTTCACTATCAGGTCATGCATGTAAGGTTCCAACAGCTTCATGTTTTCATCGCAGTTACTGACATACGAGAACGCAATCTTTTCTTTTTGGCAGTTCACTGCTATGTGACCCGGCTCATTGCACCTGTAGCAAGTGAGCGGCCTCCTAGCCACCCTCCTAGCACCCTTCTCATTTTCTTCCTTTCTTTGAGGTTTATCGAAAGAAACCTTTCTTTCGTGTTTATCGACTGTAGAGCTCCCAAAGTGCCTCTCGTGACGATAATTCCCACTTCTACCAAAATTACGGGGCCTATCAACTCAAGTGTTGTTGCTAAACTGTAGGCGCGAAGCGTACTCCTCAATGAGTTCGTCCGCTTTTGTTCAGGCGTCATGTTGTCCCGGTCCCGTAGTCAAGTTTTTCCTCTTCAGGGAGGAAGTTGTAAAACTGCTCCAACAAAATCCTCTCCACTACAGCGTCCCGGTCATTAAAGGACTCTCTGCTCTTTAACCATTCGATCAAGTTCACTTGCAACTTGTACAAAAAATTAATGTGGATTAGCTCAGCTAATTCAGTATATACAAAGCGAAAGATATCGGCGTTGACTGCGTTCATTGGCGTTGGCGTTGACAAAATGTTCTAGACGGCGATGGCTTTGAGCAAAGGAAGGGCGCGTAACTGGATCCCTGGATATGTGGACGCCTCATTCGTGCTTTTTTTCGTTGTGAGAGAGAGATGTGGAATGAATGAATTAGCGCTGACAGCGTTGTGGCTGACATGCGGCTCTGCAGCAATACCTAGGCCGCAGCGTTAATTTGGTGATCAATCTCTTGCGATCAACAATTAACTGCATGCGACCTCCCAAGGTGACAGGGAGGGCGCGCTGCCTATCCAGTGTGCGGAACGCAATCAAAGCAGGCTTTTGACACCAACGCCATGTACATGAAAGCGAGATTGAGGTCTCCACTGACCCACGGAGCCGGTTGTGCGAATTTTATTTCGTGAAAATGAACAGCATTTGCAAAGTTGTCAAGGCAAATGCATTCTATGAACGCCGTCGGCTCACTTGTTTTGTTTGGTTTTTGAGGAAAGGAAATGGCACAGTAGCCATCTCACATATATCGGCGGACACCCGAACCGTGCCGTAAAGAAAGGGATAAAGGAGGGGAGGGAAAGAAGAAAGAGAAAACTGAGAAGTTAAAGTTGCATTTTGAGAAAAGGCGCGGCGCTGCGCAGTGGCGGAACACCTGTGGCTCGATGTGACTATGGAGCGAGAGAGAGAGAAAAGGCACCGGAGTCGGCGGCGGCCACCTGCGCCGTGCGTGACGTCACTCGTGCTACGACATACGCCGGCTCGCGCGAAGCGCGGTGTTGACTAGCGTAGTGAAGATTTTCGCTTCAAAAATCAGGATAGCTCTGGTCCCTCGACTTCATAGCTCCCCGAAATCGCTGCTAGACGCCTGGGCACTAAATATATATTTTCGTAGAAGGCAAGCCTTGACCACCTCGTAGTTGTCCGCGTCCTCTTTGCTGAGCAGCGCGGCAACCTACGCTGCCTTGCAGGGCACAACCGTCAGTAGCCTCTGAAGTGTCTCGACTGCAGGATAGTTTCTCGCATGCTCGTTCAAAATTTTCTAGATACAGACCGATATCCCCTGATACCACATATGGCTGCATGTGCCTAGACATCTTGAACTCTGCCTCCTTGTTGAGAAGAGGTACCACTTGCTGGGGATAATTGCCCGACCTCTTCCTCAACTCCACTTCTAACTTACGGAGTTCTAACTCCCGTTCCAGTCTTCTTGCTTCATTCTCATTTTCACCCTCATGCCTTTCCTGCTGTCTGAGCTGCTCGTCCTTTTTTTGTTCTGTGAGGCTCCACGCCTCACTGAGCTCCTCATCACCTGCCCCCTAATCAGTGATTGCCTGAATAATCACGAATTTTCGTGCCAAACCCTTTGTATCGATCCCCAATTCCTCACACAAAAGCAACAGGTCCGGCTTGTGCAGCTTCTGTAGGTCCATGATAGTTCTGAGACTAGGCTGTTTCCAAAACAACGATGCAAAAATACCATACCTCTAGGATTTAAGCACAAGTCTCTACCAGTTCTAAATTTGAACCCTCTTTTGAGCTTGGTCCGCATCAGAGGAAAGCCAAGCACTCACCCACACATGTGATCATGTCCCGAGACAGCTGCTCTCTCGCTGGCAGACCGTTGTTGCCGTTTGCAGGTTCCGATCCCACCGCTGGTCACCAGTTGTCGTGGCGCAGGGGTTCACTCGAACCCGGGCTTTATTGGGTAGCGTGTCCGAAGTTTCGGGTTGAAGAACTCTGGAACTCGAACTTTGGGAAAACGAAAAACAAACGGGTTTACTGGCGCTTTTCAAGAAACTTGATTACATAATTTAGAAGGAAACAGAAAGAGCAAACAGTCAAGAATTAAAAGTGCATTGCGTCGAGCGACTTTATGAGTCTTGTCGCCAAGGCCCAGAGCGATCGTTCATACTCAGGACGCTGGTTAAATAGACTGAGGCTCCGCCTCTTTCACCACACGATTCACAGATGGGAAGAGTCGCCGCACACAGCCTGCAGAGCCCCGTAGGAATGGGCGAGGTGGATACGGAGGTCCGCTGCTACTTCGTCCGAAGCAGTCAGTCTCGGTAGTTTCGGGAATGCGCTTTTGCCCGCTTCCTTTCGTCGTCTTGTCCATCGTGGGTCGCGTCTCGCGGCCCAACAAATGGGGAGCGTGCGTGGGAAAGATTCCACAGGTAGCTTCCCCGAGACATCTTTTTTTCCTTTTTTGTACAATTAACAAGGGGTCAAACAACGTGCCCCCCGCAGGGTTGTAACAGCGCCGACTGTCTGTTCCTCCCTATCTGAATAGACACCATGCAGTGATCACTGAAGAATATGGGCCACACTCAGTAACCAAAAACGCTGGATAACATGTCTGCTGAAACGTAAATCCTGTCAAGCCGAGCACTAGAGAAGCACTGAAAATGAGTGAAATGGATGTTATGTTTCTTATCTTGCCCAACATTCACCAGGTTGTATTCGCATGCCAAATCTGTGAGTAAAGTAGCACTAGGGTCATATCGCTTACTGAACACTGCTCGGTCTTCATCCATACAAACACAATGTAAATCACCCAACAGCATAATTTTACGATCCGTGGATAAATGGTGTACTAATGACAGAAAAAATAGCCTTCTATCGCTCTGCTTCACAGGGGCATGAACACAAACAATTCGCCACTGTACACCCGAGATTGCGAGGTCACCGCAGATAAGTCGCCCGTAATCATCTGTGCTGTACGACACGGCAGTAATCTCCAGTATATTGGCCAGGAATAGCATGCACCCACCTGATAAGCCTCTCGGGTGACTAACGATAACATTAAATTCTGACAAAAAAGGCTCGACGGCAGCTTCTGTCTCCTCATCAGAGGACAGGTTGGTTTCCTTGATGGCTGCCACACTCACACCCCATTTGTTTAAATTATGCCGTAACTGATGTTGTCTTCGACGATTACGCAAACCCCTAATGTTAAGGGTAGCGACCTGAAATGCTGTGACGCCCGCCATTTTTCGTGCTTGTCTTATTGGAGGTCATCCACTGTACTGGGGCAGCCGGCCTGCAAATCGGCGGCCTGTAGGGCATCGCCCTGCGTTTTGAGGTGACCGTTCCCAATGCCACCACACCAGGTGCCTTCTGCATATCGCCATCGACACACACCTCATCAACTGAAGGACGCTTCATAGGCGAGCTGTTGTCCATCGCCTCTTCTGAGACAGCCAAGGCTTCGGCTCATGAAGCCGAGTGGGCCACGTCACTCGCAACCACGCTGACAGCCGACGGGGCACCGAACACACTAGAACTGCGACGCAAGCTACATCGGCGAAACCAAAAATTTCAAAGAAAGAATTCGGCAACATAAGAACGACGTCCGCAAATTCGCAAGAGAGCGCAATCCAGCAGCCGAACATCCCGAGGACTCCGACCATAGAATAAACTTTGAAGAGAACCGCATCCTCGGAACCAAAACAAATTACCACAAGAGGCTCCTTCTGGAATCATATCATATCCAAACCACCCCGAACAATATCAACCGCACAAAAGGAAACCTGCCCCCAGTATATGCCCAGGGACCTTCACAACGAAAAAAAGTCGCCATTCAGCACCTCCCTGCAGTGCGCCAGCGTTACTAACATCCAAAAACCCCTCCCCCGCGCTTTGCGCGACGCAGCTGTCGTTCTTTTCAACCCCCCCCCCCCTCCCCCACTCCCCTCCATACTTAAAAGACGCTAGCTACTGCCCTCAGTCACCCCTGATGAAGGAGCCGAGTCGGCTTCGAAACGTTGGGTTAAAGTTAACATTTTTGGTTGGAGATGTGCAGTTTATTATAAGTCTTCAAACCCAACCAGACAGGTAAATCTGTCAAAATGTTTAGTTTTCACACTAGAATCTGACACTTCAGGCGACACACTGCTGCACTCCGGCGACGAAAGGGTATCGCCGGCACAGAAGGCATGTGACACATTCACTGGCTGAAGCGCCTCCACTGACTCTGCAGCAGGGGCGTTCTGCTCACGTGATCGGTGGGTGACAGGTGGCTCCTGAGCAGCAAGCACAGGACTCAAAGTGGCAGACCCGAGCAGACCCGGGTCCAGTGGCTTTGGGTCTGGAGACAGGGATTCCTGTTTTTCCGTACTTGCAGGCGGACCCTTGCCGTTATTCGGTGCAGAAGCCTTTGGCCCATCTTCTGTTTGGAGCTTATTACTCAGTTCACCCGACGCTTCCACAACATCCGACACATCCATAATGTGCTCTGACACCTTTCATACTCATGTGCCCAGTTGTCTTAGCGTAACCTGTCAGCCTAACTCATAACAGAAATGTCTACAATGTGCCCAAAGCGTCGACACTCGGTGCATCGAGTAGTACAACACTGACGCCGTACATGGCCCACACGGTTACAACGAAGACACAGTGGAGGCCCGCCTGGGGTCACAACTAAATCTTGTACCCCGATAACGTTGAGCATGTGAGGTACTGTACTTGCTGGCACTCCGTCCTTGAGCCTGAGCAAGATCTCACGGTTCGCTGTTTCCATGTGCTCCATTCCGGGGCGGCGCGACTTCTCACGCTCGATAGTTTGTACAGTTCCAAAATTCCCCAAAGCTTCCACAATCCTCCGGTGCTCCATATAGCGCGGGAGCCAAGGAAGCTTAAGCTTCACGTTTTTTTTTTGGTATCCGGGTCAAACACGATACATTTTAGATTTTTTACTTGGAACTCTGCTTTGTCAATAAGCTTCTGTATTGAGGAACAGCTCGCGCAGGTAACTATCCAAACTTTGCTCATTTGGTCCTTGCCAATACACAGAATCTCACGGAGGTCCACAATTTGCACAAGAGCGTCTCGTATGGGCGACCCTTGAGGTCAGCATGCAGAAAGACGGTGATGAGGAAGGCATTACCTGTCGGTAGTGGAGGGAGGACGAAAAGCTTGAGCCGTCACGACGGCTCAAGCTTTAATCAAGAATAAAGGCGCAACTAGTGAATGCGCTCTTCCGATGAAGTCGCCGCTCTTGCGCTACGTATACCCAGGCCTAACAGAGCTAGGGCATCAGCAATTTTTTTTTTGTGTTGCCTATCTCTAGGCGCTACCGCTGAAGCAGATATTCACTATCTGGTAATGAAACGCTAAAGGTAAGAGACAGCAGCTGGTTTATCTTCTGTTTCTGTCAGCTCCAGCGCAGTGCAGTTCGCAACAGACCTAGTGTCTATGGTAAAATGAAAAAAGAAATAAGCTTAAAGCCAGCTTAAAACCGTCGAGGAAGAGGCCTATATTTTCATTCTTTTGTGCTGTGGTGTCCCAAATTGCTTAGAAAATGCGGGTTTTCCTCTTCTGGCTATAGGTAGTGCACTCCGCCTTCTGTGTGAGTCCAACTTGAGCAGCAGTTCATCGAACGTACGGTACTAGACAGTTGTCATTGAAGGTAATGCTTTTAGGCTATCAAAATCATTTTCTACGTGGCATGCTATGCAGCGCGAACGCTATGGGGAGTGATAGCGTTTTCTGGGGCCGGTATTCCCGTTCTATAGCTGTGGCCGCGGCCACATGCCAGCCTGCGTGAAAATGGAAGAATTCTTACTACCACCTGCTGCTGCAAATGGTCACCTTCGCGTCTGTTTGCACGTTCTATCGCTCGGTTAGAGTGGCAAAGCATATAGGCGAGTTTGCGTGACCACTTGGCTATTACCCGCAGCGAGCGGTTTCCCAATTAATTGAAATTGGGGGTGGGGGGGGGGGGGGCAGTGTTGAAGGCAGAGGAGAAACGATAAACATTTTTATTTGTGTCGTTGATGTGTCGCGTAACGTTCAATTATGACTCTAACACTCATTACAAAGATGACAGAAATTCGTTACGAATCAAGGGGGTGCCTAAACTCAGGAAGACAAGGGCAGGGAGGGGGGGGGGGGGGGGGGGACTACTACTGCCAGCGGCTCAAAGGTGCCATATGAGATCGGATGTGAGTAGCATATAAGAGCAGATGACAAATCGTTTCAGCAAGCTTCAGCCTATCGCAAGCCTTCATTTCATTCATGAGTATAAGGCACCCCTCCTTGAAAAAAAAAGAATGGCGTGTGACTAGCGTGAGAACGCGTAACGCTGAGACGCGCTCTAGACTGCGTGAACACGTACGTCGTTATTTCACTACAAGTGCTGATAAACGCTCCTATATCTCCATGATTTACTTTACTTCCTTCATTTATTCATTCGCTTCAGTACCGAATTTAAATATAAGTTCACATTCTATCGACCGCTAACAATTCGTCAGATCCCTGTTCCTCGTGTAAAAACACTAAGCACGCATTTCGTTAAAATACATGGAATATGGTTGCATGATGCTGCAGAGATTTTCAGAAGAAAACTAGAAAAAAATTGCCGTAATTTGGCGTTTGAACTTGTACTTAGGGCAGAGCTTTATAGAACATGCACAGTACTCAAGGGAAAACACCTACGGCCGTGCTGAACATGTCCGATATTCCAAGCTCTGCCTCCCTGACGCTATAATATGCACTTGTCTCTGGTTCTTTTTCCTTCTGCAGTTTGCTCACAATGAAGTCATATATCGCAGTAATATCGATAGTAATACTGAAGTCGATCGGCTTCATACATGCTAAGCAAAGGCCGGAGGAAGCGTGTGCGAACCTGACTTTCGCCGGTGGCCCCACCGCAGCATCATGAAAAAAGGGCGCGCTCTTGATGTCCCCTCACTTCTTTCATTCAATTTCTCCATTCTGCCTGCTATCCTTTATTTCCGTTGTCCAAGCTCAGGTGCATGGAGGAAGGAAAAAAACCGAGGAGAGGAGGTTACGTCACATTTTTTGAAGCGGGCTCCCCCCTGCGTCCCCACTACTTGGCCACCGTCTCTGCCCGCTTGCGCACGTGCAGCAGGCAATGCAGCAGATGACGCCGCTGCGCCCAGCGTTGATATTGGCTGCGCCGGAGGCCAAATACTCCCTGTAGTACTTGCGAAAGCGTGTGACTTCCAGTACACTTTCTGGCATGCAGCTCAGATGGGGACCTCTCCTGAGTTTTCCTTCCTCCATGCTGAGGTGCTTCAGTATTGATGGTAGATGACGGGGCTAGCAAAAATATTTTAGTTCCTTTTTATTATTATTTTAATAAACTACTTACTTCTGCTACATCCCCCGCCGGTCGGCACACTTAGTCATCTAGAGACATGGAGAATGCAGAACGACAGCTCTCTCAAGCAAAACGGTGATAGACATGGCGCGGATGCAGATAAGGATGCCGCTAATTGTGTGAGGGAGGAGGAGGGGGTGCAGGATGGCAACTGCCTGCAACGTGCAACGATTCTTTCGCCGTCACCTCGAAGCTGCGCACGGATTTGACAGATCCGTCAAAGAAGACGTATTTCTGATGTGTAAAGTTTTCTACGGGCATTATATTTGGAAGGTACACCGTTTGAAGAAGTTCCACTCTTCCGCGCCCCATGATGCGACATTGTTGCTGCCGCCAGAGACACTGATCTACACTAGGGGGCTGGATGACACATTGGGCGACCGAAAGTCGAAAGTGAAGCCGCCAGAAGCAAGCGCCACGTCCCGAAAGTCAGCGCTTGGCAGTGCACACAATTGGGCATCAGCATGGTTTTTGTAGCGTAAGCTACATTGGCCACGAACTCGCAGTTTCGCCGTGCTCGCGTTCCAACTGTGGTCGCATTGCACCACGTGACTAACCATGCGACCATAGCCGAGCTAAGCCAGTGCCAATTTTCAGTTTGTTTTTCCCTTGGCATTTCTTCTTTGGTTGTTAATGCCTTTTTCCTCGCCAGTGCGTACCTGCTGCACCGTACTGCATGCGGATATTAGCAATGTCTTCGGGGAAGTCGTTTCAAAAAGAAGGATTCTTTGATTGCAATTGGGCGACACTAGCAGACGACAGGACGTCGCTGCACACAGCACGTACGGTATATCCGCTTATGCATCAGATAAAACATGACAGCACGGGTGCACGGGAAAGAGCGTAGTGCTTTATTGCGTGCTAGTTTTATAGCCACTACTGGAAAGAAGGGCGGCCTCCTCTCCCGGAGAAGCCGACTGTGTGCGCATGTCCCGCGACTTCCAGGACGATGATATAGCTACCGATACATCCTCCTTCGTTTGGAAAAAAAGAAAAAGAAAGAAAGCTCGGTTACAAACAAATCAAAATATTGTATGCCACTCGCACAGATGCCTTGTTGACTTCACTTGCATTGGAAATATAACGCACTTGTACAAAGTCCTTGTTGTACGTGAGGCGCCGAGGTGGTGCTCTTTGTCGTGTTGACCTTCTTAGTGCTGGTGCTGGCGAGGCAGTGCGCTGGGGATCCTGCGTTGGAGGCGCTGTGCCGAGCTGTGGCTCGGTAGTACGTGACTGATAGAGAAACATACATAAGGAGCGGACACTCCCGTAGGGCCCTGTGGCAGAGCTACTGCACTGCCGCCAGCGCAGCGAGCGGGTTGTCAGACCGCTAATTTTGTCATCCGAGATTTTAGGCCCCTGCTTCATGTCTGTTTCAGTTTCCATAGAAATGCTTTCGATTCTGATTTACCTTTGGCTATTATCATATTCAACAACATCGTTTAAGTGGAGCACAAGCGCTTTAATATTTCATTTCTAAGCATGCCATATATATAGACCTAATAAACTCTCGGATCGCAGACTTACTAGAAGCACCACCAAGCCTCTCGAAGAACCTACTCAAGTTGAATTAGTTCATGCAGGTTGGAATAACGCAATCAGAGCGGTTATTGCTTCAATTTTGTGCCCTTATTGAGCCGTCTCTTTCAGTTGCAGACAGAGAAGAGAGTGGTTTCACAAAAAGAGTTTATTTTTTCTTGTTTACAATTTGAACGGTACAGAAAAAAATACTGGATCACACACAATTTACAAAATACATCATAATACGAAGAGCAACAAAAAAGTCATGGTAAAGCCGGTGGCACCATTTCATGAACAAAAAAATATTGCACATACTCTCTGTGGGTTTTTCATCCAAAACATCACCCGTGCGAAAAACAATAGGAGTTGTCAACAGCTAGACAGAAGTAAGGGGATAGAAAGGAACGTATAGCGTGAAGGATTCCTGCACATCAGCAGCTTTGAGCGATAGGTCCATAGGTTGTTCAGAAATACAAGCACAACATATTTAATACATCATAGTAACACAATATTTAGTAAGTTTGCGCTCTTCGTAGAAGGTTATTATTGCGATTTCTTGATCAAGGTGTAGAGACCACGCAAAAAAATCCACATTCGTGCTTCACGCTCTTGTTCTAAAACAAGACATATGGACAAATGGCAAACAGCAACGTAAATCGTCTCTTCGAAAAAGGCAATTTCCTACATGTACAGAAATAAGTCCATATCTTTACTAATTATCGAACCTAGCAAAGGAAAGAAAAGATGTAATGAATGATCAGCGCAATAAGATCAGCGCGATGAAAACATTGAGACATCAGGCTTTAAATTTGTCCAGCTGTCTGCCCTGTCAGACACTGATTGCTTGAAGAGAATGCTGTCTAAGTCTCTTTTGATGAAACGTACATGATAGAAAAGGCGAGTTCTATATTTTTTATTGAGAAATGTACGTTTCAATTGCTGGGATTACATCGAGTGGGTCCTGTGGTAATCATAAATCGTAGCTAGAAAAAGACAATTCAAAGCCTCATTGGACGGGCGATATTGTCAATCGTTTAAATACACGACAAGGGACAAGGAGCACACTGAAAATTACCTTCAGCGAGCTGACAATCCGAGTATCCTGTAGGCAGAACAGTAGGAATATATCCGTCTTCTTAGCGAAGTCATCCCTGGGTCCAAGAAGTCATCTGCGGTGAAATGGTCCCCGCGGATGCGGTGCGTGGCATATACAGCTGGGTCGGCGACTTTTCTAACAGGTCGCCCCTCTTGGCACACTCGATCCAAGCCTTCGACCTGATACAATTATGGCGCAGTATAATCCGTAATTATTCGCTTCACTGGCTGACTAGAAAAAAAAACATGCGCATAGTAGCCGCTTCTAGCAAAAGATTGGCAGCACTGCTTTGTATTTTCTTTAAAGTACAGAGAACCGGCGTCAATCCCCTGCTGTCACGAGGAATGCATAAGGGCTTCGTCCCCGGCTTCCTTTGTCTTCGCCCGTTGTTCCCACACCACGAAACGCAGCAGTAGCTCCCGTATCCGCTCCGTTGCATATTAGTGTGGGCTTGTGTACAGACTCCAAAGATTGTTGCAGTCATGTTCAAGTTCAAGTTTATTGTTATTGCATGTACAAGAAACGGGCTTACATATTATATACAGCATCAGGAGGTCCCAGAGTGAGAAACTGCCAGGGGGACCTCCTATCATTAGTGGGTGCTAAGAGTATTAGAGCAGCAAGTATAGGGCGAACAGACAGACAAAACAAAAGAAAATGAAAAAAAAAACGCGTCAAGAAATACAATTCATAGGGAACAAGTGCAAATAAATAGAAGACAATTAGATATATACTAAAAACAGCGTTATACAGTAATATCACAATAAATAATCATAAGCAGGAATATCTAGTAATCTAATAAAAATATGGCTCTTCTGCATATTACGAACAAAGAAAAATACAAAGTGTTTAACAGAAACATGAAGCCTAACGATACAATAACAGAAATAATGTAAAGAAAATTTAATAAATGTATTTATGACATAGGAAGAGAGGGTTCTGCTAACAGTATTCTTTTCATATTGTGTTTAAAAAACTGCAATGAAAGAGATGACTTAATATTAACAGGGATGCGATTCCAAAGTGAAATACCATAGAAACGAAGTGTAAATTTACCATAGTTAGATCTGATTTTAGGTAATAGAAGGTTATAGCGTTCTGAAAACCTAGTATTATTTTTGTTTATGAGGTTATCAAAAGGAAGACTGTCTAAGGTTATTTCACGATGAAAGAGACGAAATGTAATGAGTGATAACTTATGATAGAACAGCTGTTGAATGGGTAAAACGTTAAGACGTTGATAGATAGGTAAAGAATGGCAGCGGAATGAGCTAAAGGTCATTAATTTTATTGCCTGATTTTGAAGACGTTGAAGTGGTTTGAGATGAATGGCATATGCATTCCCCCATGAAGATAAACAGCATGATAAATGACTTAATATAAGCATGATACAACGATCTAATAATATGAGGGTGGAAGAATGCGCGTGTTTTAATGATAATTCGGATGCCAAATGAAACCTTTTTTATTAGCGAGTTGGCATGGCTATTGAACTTAAGGTGTTTGTCGAGAGTAATACCCAGAAATTTAACTGTATCAGATGTCGGTATAACATAAGTATTTAACGAGACAGTTATTGGAGAAGAAATCGACGTTTGTGGATTATGAAATAGTACAAAGGTTGTTTTTAATGGATTGATTTAAAGTTTATTATCAGTGCACCAGGAATACACATTGTTAAGATCAGTGTTAAGTGTGCCTTGAAGTGCGGTAAGCGATTTCTGTGATGAGTGGATGGTCGTGTCTCACCTTTTTGTGAAGATAATTATTTTTTGTTATAGAGCGCAGCAACGCATTTGTAATCCATGGATTTCTTGGATACGAGAATCTTTGCTGAAAGGACACATCAGTTGTGCACTCATTGATATAATTTCTTATTGTTGATAAAAATATCGAGTACGCCCTGTCAGGACAGTTCTCCTGAAAAACGCTCTCCCAACAAGTGTCTTGTACCTTCTGGATAAATAACGTTTCATTGAAAAAATTTTTGGAATATTGGTGACACTGCGTACGTTTTGCGACACCCAGAAGGAAGAACAGAGGATAGTGATCAGTAATGGAATAATCTATTACTCCAGTGGTATAATCAGAAGATGATGAGGAAAATATATGATCTATCAATGTGCAAGAACCAGAAGTGTCGCACCTGGTTGGAACATCGATTAGGGAAGAGAAACCGTAGCTAAATAAGCAGTTGGTATAATCAGAGCATGACTGACAGTTTGGATTAAGTATGTTGATGTTAATGTCACCACAAATGATGATGTTCTTGTTTTCGTTGGTTAAGACGATGAGTATTTCTTCTAGCTGCGAACAGAAGTCCGAATACGACGATGACGGGGAACGATGAACGGACGCCAGGATTGTATTCCGGTTATTGAGGGACAGAACATTCCGGTCGAACTCCAGCCAGACTGACTCTCACAGCAAATTGCGGAACGAAAGATCATGACGACGAGTGTACGAATTCACAAAAACGGCAGATCCGCCACTTCGCTGAACCCCACGGTAACTATATTCACTGGTATATCCTGGCAGACCAAATAGATTGCCATCTACCGGTGTTAGCCATGTTTCAGACAGGCATATTAACGAAACATTATGGTTGAGCAAAGTAAGGAAGTTCAAAAGGTCATCATGATGTTTGCGCAGACTTCGAATATTGCAGTGAATGAACGAAAATTTGGGCGATTTTTCGTGTAACAACGTTTTCACCTGATCACATGAAAACATGTCTCTATTCATGGTGAGGATTTACTTCGGAAAAACGGGAGTGCGGCGAAATGATTATGTAAAGATAGCCAGATCGCTTACGCCTGAGATGCGATAAACGCGGCTATTCTCAGCCTTTCAAGCTTTGATTGCGCAGTTTTCAGTCCAGAGCAATCGCCATCCTTTAGTCTTCTTCAATTCGAGAGCCTGTGCGAAAAGTCGCTTGTTCTCTGGCGTGAGGTGATCATTCACGAAAAACGGGGAATCATTGTTTCGCGAAACTCCAACGGCTGATGTGGTGAGCTTAGCCTTTTTAGCTTTACTAATGAATTCAGTTCGCTTCGACCTGGAAGAGAATCGTGCGATAATGTTTTTGTCTTTTTTTTCGGGGACACGATGAGCAATGTCAATGTCGGAGGGGAGGATAGGACAGCCAGTCTTTTCACCAATGGTTTGTATTACAGCCAGGCAGTTTTCACCTTCCGTGACGGGAATGCCTTTTACTTCAACGTTGTTCAGTCAGGAATACTTCTCTAGACATATGAGACGTTGAGACAGCTTTGCGTTTTCATCCTTTAACAGCTTATTTTCCTTCAAAGTGGTCTCATTCTGTACTTTCACGGATTCATACAGTCCATTAAACATGCAAAGACTTTCTTGCATTGAATTCATTTCGGCATGTAGTGATGCTATTTCTTTCGCTAGCTCGGCACACGACGGCATCTTCAAACAAACACAACAGGCACTTGTGGCAACAGGGCAGCGGCAAAGATGAATTAGGAAATGCACAAGTTTGTAGCAGACAAACCTGTACGAAGTATGGGGACGGAATTAGTTGCGTGCTCGCTGCCGCAACCCTTGCTGCCAAGTGACGGGCTGGCTCATGGACACCCCCTTTTGTAGGCGCTCCGGTAGATACGGTCACTCCGGTAGATGTCGCTTGACTTCACGAGTATGCAGATAACAGCGGACGTGAGTTGTTACGTGAATCAGCAGATGACGTCACTCCCGCAGATGCCGCTGGATTCCACCAGGCCATCGATAACTGCAGGCGTGAATTGCAACCTGTACGAAGTATGGGGACGGAATTAGTTGCGTGCTCGCTGCCGCAACCCTTGCTGCCAACGGCAAAAAGAAATATATCGCAGCAAAAGAAGATAGAAAAGAAAGATAAACTCGCCGATGACAGTTATTTATATAATGTTTGCACGTTTATCTTTCATGAAAAATTTTGTTGAACTAGCTTCAATCCCTTGGTGAAGCGAGCTGATGTAACCCGATTTTTTGTCTATAAAGCAGTGCCTTGGGAATGGCTGTCCGTACGGTTTTCTGCCAGGCCGTACCTATACGGCGTACGGACCAGTGATAAACTTTCATTTTACACTGATCGCGTACTGTGGTAATGATTGCGTAGGTAGCAATATCCACAACGATTTTTTTGTACCTCTTCACGTGGGCACTTTTGATTGTGATCGAGCCCTCTACCGGGATCAGACTTTCAATCGCGATGGAAAATCATCGCTGATATAGCGGTCCAAGGATAGGTAGTAAGAACAGCCCTAGCGCAACAGATATCACTAAGTAGGTCCGAAACACCCAACAGAATTTGCCAAGTTGGTAGAAAAATGTCCGTGTATATTACGTTTTCAAGAAAAAAAGTATTTCACTTTGGTATTATGGCTAAAAAACGTATCTATCAATGCCGATCACCTGAAACACATCATGTCGGCGGTATTTACATATATGAGAGATTATGCCTGAATAAAACGTATTAGCACTTGTTGTACTGAAGTCTAAAACAACTTTTTTTGTTTATATTTTAGGCTTCTCTCTTTTGCTGTTTGTTTCCTAGCACTATATGACACCTAAAAAGCACACAGTAGGTTTCGAACGCAATCGGGGACCTCAATTGCGATGCTCCGATGGCATTCAACTACACCTGATCGCGGCTCAAACGCGATCGGGACATATTGAGGCCCGATTAGGATCTGACCGATCCCGTACAAAACTACAGGCATCCCGCGTGACAAAGGCATTTTCACGTGGTCGATTTCAAATGTGCATTACACTGTTCGACCGTTGCCATATAAAATGTTTGTGAGCATTACGATACGGGTGAGCCATCGATAATTTCTGTGTTTTAAACCGAACGTGTTGCGAGTGACCTTTCGAAAATTACGCTTTCGAAGTAGTGCACATGCTCTTCCGGAAAAGGCAACAAACGGATGGCGCACGGCTCATAATATATGGTACACGTGCAAAATACATACACGCAGCATAACAAACGACTCGCTACAATGTTCTTAGCTCGAGAAACATCAAAATTGATCCTGCAGGCAAAAGGAAACATCTTACCGGAAAAACGAGGCGACGCGTTGAAAAGAGCTACGAGGTGGGCGTAACCGGCGGCACATGACCAGCGAAGCACAAACTTCTATATGGGAATAGAACGCTTGGATGCAACCCGGTGGACGTGTGATAAGCTGTCGACCTTTGAAGTAGAGTGGAAGCAAACATAGGCCGCCTGGCGGGTGGTCCGACCCTTTTTTGCTCGGCCGCCAAACGGCCTGAGTGTCCGCTCTTTACTTATGTTTCTCTATGCTCCACTGCTAGGTCGGCGACGCCCCACTTCTGACACCATGTATCGGCTGCAGCAGCTGATAAAACATGAGAGCTCGGGTGCAGGGTAAAGAACGTAGTGCTTTATTGCGCGCTAGTTTTATAGCCACTACTGGAGAGAAGGGCGGCCTCCTCTCCCAGAGAAGCCGACTGTGTGCGCATGTCCCGTGGCTTCTGGGACGATGATCTAGCTACCGTTACATACAGTGCCTTGTCTGCCCAGCTCTGTGTCGTGCCGTTACGCTTGTGTCGCCAATGCTGCGCTTTATTGTGATGCACGTTTTCGTGCTTTAAGCCCAAGTTGTACTATCAATGGGGGATAAATTTAAAAAAGAATAGGCGGAAATCTTCACCAGACAGCCGACTTTGCAGTGACCACTTTAAGTAATTATGTTTCGACCGGATCGAGGACACGGATACTATCTGGTGAGGTGCCGACGGTGTTCTCGTTCGCATCAGCGCCTCCGAAAGCTATGGTCATCATCAACAACATCATCATCAGCCTGACTACACCTACTGCAGGGCAAAGGCCTCTCCCATGCCTTTCCAATTAACCCTGTCCTTAACCAGCTGCGCCCACCATATGCCCGCAAAATTCCTAATCTCATCCGCCCACCTAACCTTCTGCCGCCCCCCGCTACTCTTGCCTTGTCTTGGAGTCCACTTGCCTTCGCATTACATGCCCTGCCCAAACCCATTTCTTCTTCTTGATTTCGACTAGGATGTCCTTAACGCGCGTTTGTTCCCTCTCCCACTCTGCCCGCTTCCGGTCTCTTAATGTTACACCTATTATTTTTATTTCCATGGCTCGCTCCGTTGTCCTTAACTTAAGCTGAACCCTTTTCGTTAACCACCACGTTTCTGCCCCGTATGTGAGTACCGGTAAGATACAGCTTTTGCACACTTTTCTCTTGAGGGATGTTGGTAACCTGCTATTCATGATCTGAGAGAACCTGCCATATGCGCTCCACCCCATTCTTATCCCTCTAGTTATTTCCCTCTCATGATCCGGATCAGGTATCACTACCTGCCCTAGGAAGACTTATTCCTTTACCACTTTCAGTACCTCCCTGCCAGTTGTGAACTGCTGTTCCCTTGCTAGACTATTGAACATTACTTTGGTTTTCTGCATGTTAATTTTTACACCTCCTGAGTGACTCACCAAGGCAATGTCATCAGCGAATCACAGATTATTTAGGTATTCTCTATTAACTCTTATTCCCCACTGTTTCCAATTCAGGCCTCGGAATATCTCCTCTAAACTGGCGGTGAATAGCATTGGCGAGATCGTGTCTCCTTGCCTGACTCCCTTTCTTATTGGAATTTTATTGCTGACTTTATCGAGAACTATGGTAGCTGTGCAGTTCCTATATATATCTTCCAGTATTTTGACATACGGCTCATCTACACTCTGATTACGCAATGCCTGTATGACGGCTGAGGTTTCCACTGAGTCAAATGCTTTCTCGTAATCAATGAAGGCTATATATAGGGGTTGATTATATTCTGCGCATTTCTCTATCACCTGATTGATAGTGTGAATATGATCTATTGTGGAATATCCTTTACGAAAGCCTGCCTGATCATTTGGTTGATTAAAGTCCAAGGTTGCTTTGACTTTATTAGCGATTACCTTAGTAAATACCTTGTAAGCAACGGACAGTATGCTGCTCGGTCTGTGATTTTTCAACTCCTCGGCGTCTCCTTTCTTAGGAATTAAGATCATGTTTGCGTTCCTCCAAGCTTCTGATAGGGTCGAGGTCATAAGCCATTGCGTATACAGGGTGGCTAGTTTTTCTAGCACAATCTCTCCTCCGTCCTCCAAAAGATCTGCTGTTACGTGATCGTCACCAGCTACTTTTCCCCTTTGCATTGCTCCTAAGGCTTTCTTTACTTCCTCTTTCGTTACTGGCGGGATGACGCATTGCTGTGCGCTATTGTCTGTATCATAAACGTTCTTATTACATTGGCTATAGTATAGATTTGTGTAGAACTCTTCGGCCAGTTTAACTATCTTATCCAGATTCCTAATGACATTGCCCTCCTTGTCTCTTAACGCATACATCTGGTTTTTACCGAAGTCTAGTTTTCTCTTCACCGCTTTTAGGCTACCTCCGTTCTTTAGAGCATGATCGGTTCTCTCCATATTAAACTTCGTTATGTTGGCTACCTTGCGCTTGTTTATTAACTTCAATAGCTCTGCTAGTTTTATTCTGCCTGTAGAGTTAGACGCCCGCATGCTTTGACGTTTTTTAATGAGATCTTTCGTCTCCTTAGATAGCTTGGCGGCATCCTGTCTAGCCGTCCTACCGCCTACTGCTACTTCGCAATCCGTAATGGTAGCTGTCAGATTATCGTTCGTTCTATGAATATTAAGATTGTCTTCCTCAGTTAAAGCTGAATATCTGTTCTGCAGCGATATCGTGAATTCCTCTATTTTCCTTTTTACCGCTAGCTCGTTAATGGACTTCCTCTCCATTGGCTTCAATAGCTCTTCACTAGCAAGCTAGTGAAGAGGAAAGTTATGGTACTGCTTTTCAACTGAGTGCATCAAGTACTGTCTCGTACTGTACTAAACTATGCCTGAAATGGCTTTCATTCGTGATTCTTGATGCAGTTGACTTCTAATAGCGCTTGCCCGCCGTTCCAGTTTCTCGTCCGCAATAGCCCTCGGGCTGTGCACATCGAAGAAGGCACGCGCTGCAGCATTCGTTCTTCTCGTCAGTCGTTTCTCTTGCGCTGTGTATATCTAAATATGCTAGTGACTAGCAGGTGAAGCTGTACAAACGTGGCTGTGTTATTGACTTATGTTAAAAGCACGTCTGGGACGTCAGGTATATGACGTCCCTGCCGCCGCGGTGGCTGAGTGGTTATGGTGCTCGGCTGCTGACCCGAAAGACGCGGGTTCGTTCGCGGCCGCGGCGGTCGCATTTCGATGGAGGCGAAATGCTAGATTCGCGTGTACTGCGTGATGTCAGTGCACGTTAAGAAGCCCAGGTGGTCGATATTTCCGTAGCCCTCCAGTACGGCGCCCCTCATAGCCTGACTCGTTTGGGACGTTAAACCCCCATAAACCAAACCAAACCAAATGACGTCCCAAAGCAATAAACATCACTCGCCATCTATGAAACGAGACATCGGCTGCCTGCAACGCGAAACTGAAACTATAGCCGCTGTATGACTGAGCGGCTCTTCATGGGACGAGTGTCAGGACTTCCGCCATCGTTCGCCTCTTCTTTGCTACGCGAAAGTTTGGTTTTAAGATGAGCTTGAGCTCATCTTCATTCCATTAGTGCGCCTTTACACTCAGAAGACAAAAGCCGATAAGAACGTAGTCTATTATATGCGTAGCACTTAACCGCGGCAGGGTCAAACCTGCATGTGCTTTCCTTGGTTTATCTGAAATTACATTTCTTGTGTTCAACTTGCTCATTCCTTTCATATAACAGCAGTTATTACACGAAAACAACGCAAAAATGGCTGCCAGTTTTGCGTTGCTAAACACGGAATATTGCATGAAAACACACCCAAGCAGCAGAGATCGCTAGAACCAAGCTTGGAAAATGGCCAGCGGCCAAGCTTTCCATCATAGGCACATCATTGGCGACCAATTTAGTTTCTGCTTGAAAATGGTGACAAGCCTACAATTGGGCAAACGAAGGAAGGCCAAAGATATGGCCAACAATTGGATACACCTTGGATCATGGAGGTGCTAAAGGTAATAGTCCTTGCTCTTAATTAGCACTTTTTGTACTTTGGCCAATCACTTTGTCCAATATTTATTCTCGTCCTTTTGCAGCATGCAAAGTAATTTGTCCAAGGTTTGTTCTAGCACTTTTTCAGCATGCCGCTTAGGGAGTTCCTGTCATGCTTTGGCTTACGGTGTTGATTTTGGAGTGAATATTATAGGCCTTGTGCCAATTGCTTTTCCGGTGTCAGCAATAGCACCTGGCTGAAAACTTGGCTGAAACCATGAGTGGGGGCAGAGAACAAACGACACATGTAAGAAAATTTTATTTTTGTTTCAAACGAAAAAGGAAACTGAGGCGCCGAAACATCAACTCAACCAGGAGGAAGTGTATGAAGCCTGTTTTCAGCAACGTGTTCCAGGTCCCGATGATCGTAATTAAGCCACCTTTTCGCGGCATCTTGAACGCTGGCTTGTGTCGTTTTAAAGAGCCTCCGTATTGCAGCTGCATTAAGAAAGTGAAAAGCAACATGTAGACACAAACGCATGCTCACGATCTAAATGGAAGTTCTAGATGCTATTTCGAATAGGAAAATGCATGAGGAAACTGGTTCCACTTTATGAAATGACGGAAATTTGGGAGATATATTAGCTGCCAATTCCGTTATAGCACCACAACATAATGGGTTCGCTTACACCAGGGCTTGCGCAGAAAATGCAGAAAATGTGAAAGGTCAGAAAACAAATCTTTAAGTTTACTCCTTCGTTTATGGCTTCTTCGCTTTCTTTTTGGTCAAAGAAATGTCACTGAAATCAACCAAACCCCTGATCTCTCTTCTTATCAGTTATACTAAGATGATGGTGCTCTGTCTTCGGAAACCTGCGGAATTCTCGACGTGCCAGGACCATCAGAAGCGCAATTACTTCACAGTTTTCGACGACCACACATCTAAAAAGCTTAATTTTATAAATTTCTACTGAATATTTCACTATCATTTTTTGTCACGAAACAGAAGACCCCGGGGCTAGAGAAGAAAACTTCAGAAATAAAAAAAATTCACCAGTTAAAACCAGTTTAACAAGGGGACAAGTCGGCCTGGCTGGTGCGTCATCTTGAGGCCAAAAACAGCGCTTATGCGCGGCACAGCAGATCGCGGACACGATGCTGTCCCCAATTTTCGCATTGCGCGACACATATGTCAACAGACGGTGACAGCATGTCTGCTCCGTCGAAACAACGCCAGCGCTTCCCCTCACTACTATCCGGAAGTAAAATCATTCCGGCTTATGCACAGTGTCAAAAACTTATTTTATTCGATGCCTCGCGCATAAACCAACGCGTATAAACCAAGCGTATAAACTGTTTACCATGCACCAACCACATACGTATACAGCACACAGTGACGAAATATTTCCATGAATACGCCGTGCGTGGTCAGCACGAGCTCGTGTATTTCGAGAAATTACTGAGCTAAAAGCATGCACCACTGCTCTGATTCGCAGAAACTGAAAATGCGCCAACAAGCTTTGAAGACCCGCGCTCACCTCTTCCGTGACGCCACTCCCTGGCCTCTTGCCTACCGCGAGCCCGCTAGCGACTGCAGCCCCACCTCGTTTGCTTGCAAACATTTAGGAGGTCTATACTGACCTTTAACCTCATACCCCACTTGAAACCGAAACAGCATGAGACAAAGGTTCGATTATAAATTATTTAGCGGTCGCAGGCGAATACCACGCTTTGATCCATGTTCATTAATGTAATGAATCAGTGGAAACAAGAATACATGCAACCAAAATTTGGTGTTTATGCTCCTTTAAAAAACTGCAACTATCTCACGTCGCGCCACAATTAGTATTCACCATTCTCTAATTTGGCATTTTGGGCTAGTTGGCTTGAAACAGCGGATAATTGGAAAAGATTTCCACCGTCAATGTACCACTATGATACAGTTCTCTGCATTGAGCTGCCACTCTTTTTCCCTTTAGGCCAAGCACTTTGTCCAACGTTTGTCCTAGCACTTGCTTGGTTTTCTTGACCGTGTCTCTCACCTTGTCCTGCCTTTTCCACTCTGTATCGCTTCAACGTTATCATTTCACTGAAGTCTATTTTTTCTTATAAAAACAGACTAAATATTGCAAAAAAGCATTGTAAGGTAGCACTTCGTCCCGTTATTCTAGCTGTTAGCCGTGGACGTTTGCGAGGCCGCCAAGAAAGAGCAGTCCGCCGACGCTGCTGCGCGCTCTTGGCAACGTCGTTAACTGGTCTAGATGCCGCCCAACTCACTCCAACATGTGGCCAAAATACTACCGCGAATCTTTATTCTGTTTGTTCGTTCACGCTCAAAGTCGCCGGCACGCGGCTTTATCATTCTGTTTGTGACGCGAGATGCGACCAGGCTTATATCGATTCATCGCGACCACGCGCAACTGCTTCCACATTTTTCCACATTGTTTTAGTTGTTTTCGGTTCCTTATCTCGAAGGTCCCTTGCCAGGTTTAAATTCAGCGCGGCCAAGATCTGCAGGCATTCTATTCGACGACCGCCGAGCACGCTCGTTACTACGCCGCCTCCGAGTCACTCAGTTCTTTGTTGGCGCAGGTTCGCCCCAATAAAGTGTCTTTGCCGTTTTTGCTGTCCTTTTGACTGCCGTCACCACGACATGATATCTGGTGGAGGTGCTGAATAACGATCTCAGTACCTTTCGACGGACACATTGACACACACCTCTGAAACATGGCGAGTGTAGCTAGAAGGGCTTTCGCACTAAGATACAAAGTTGGCAGCCCTACACAAAGGGTAGAAGAAAAAGAGAAAGCCATGCCCTCACAACACGAGTCAATTCCGAGCTGGCCGCTCAGCTCAACAAGGCCACACGACAACGAGCACACTGGCAGAGCGTGGGGATCGTTTGTTTCATGTCTGTGAAACTGAGCAAACGGCGTCCTTTAAAAATGATGTCTCACCTTCGTATAAAACGATGTGGAAAACATACAGCCAGCCGCTTTTTCTCTCTCCCTCTTTATTTCCCTCTCCACTTGAGCTCGAATAACCAGAGACAGCCTTCAAGCACTATGGAAACTCTCATGGGTGCTTGTATGTGTGGTGGTGGAGACGTAATACAGGTTTCAGAAATGCGCGGCAAACTATTGTCTTTAATTGTTATTTCATTGTCGCAACGGTTAATAAATTGCCGGCAGAATAACATGGGGTTAACTCCACCTGTAGCTCACCACCACCTCAACCTCAAGCGGGTGCCGTTCTACGATACCGCGCTTTGCACTTCATCGTTCACGCTTCTCTTTGGCGCGAGCTACTTTACAGACGCTTTCAAGTGCTCATTTTGAGGTAAACCGTGTCACCATGCAGAGCTCACATTGGTTTTCAGCAAGTAACTGACTCAACCTAACGGGTCCTGGAGAGAATGAAAGGTGCAGTGAGAGTGTGCTGCCCTTTTCAAAACTCGTTTAACTTGGTGGACTTCTCATATGCATTGAGTCGCATGCGTTCATGTTTTCGTCCGATGGAAGTTGTCGCGACCGGGGCTCGTTGAGCGAGAGTAAACGGTCCATAGCGTGTTTACGTTGGCCAACGTTCTCAAGAAGACCCGAGGGCAGAGCCAGAGACGCTGAGTCCGCACCGCGGCGGCGTTGCCTCACCTCGGCTCGCTCCCGTTGCGCGTGTTTGAAGGAACAGCCGCTGGCCGAAGGTTTGTGTACACGTGGCGGAGGGCTAGCTAGTATACTTTGTATAAGCACGCCGCTGCGCGTGAACCGCGCAGCTGAGGCGTGTACGAAATGTTGGAGACAGCCGATCGCACAGGCAGTGTCGTCAGCAACTCTGCAAGTTTCTACGTAAAGTCGTGTGTTTTCCATGGGTTACGAAGCCTTAATAAATGAAGCAGAAGAGGGAAGCTGATTTGTTTGCAACGCCGTGTACGTCGCTTGTTGGGTTTGTCCTACTCTTTATCATTGAAATGGCTAATAAAATTACGTGCCTGCTGAAAATTTTTTTTATCAGTGAGTTTTATGAATTTCAGTGTGTACCACGAAAAAAACCTAGCTATAGCGATCCCCTTGGTTGATGGATATGTTCATTTACATTTCTTTTTTTCGCTCTGATGAACCACCGGTTGGGAAAGTTCCTCTAGGCCAACCAAACGCGCTCGCGGTCGGAATGGGCTGGTCGTACGCTGCGGAGAGAGAGAGAGAGACCTTATTTGAACGGCCACCCAATATGTTGGCGAAACGCGCCTTTAATTTGTTCCTGTGAGCTTGTGAGAAATAGCGGAGTGCCTCCAAGCATATTTAAGGAAATCTGGATGTGACAGCGGTCACCGCGGCCACGGGTACCGGGAAACTTTTGCAACAGGTGGTAAATAACTAACCATGCGATAATATACCACTTTGCCGAAACCTCATCTCTCCTGTAAAAGTACAGCCGCCTTTTTTTTTCGAGGGAAGTTGTAGTTCGAGCCTGGATTATTAACGAGCAAGAGGAATCGAGGGAGTTCACTAAGGACCATATAGTTTTGATATACTTGCTTTGCTTGTCTCTTGCAGACTTTCAAAAAGTTTGCTATCACCTCGAATCATCCCCGCGGAGCGAAGTGATATGATAATAATCGTGACTAACTGCAACGGAAATACTGTACTTGCGGCTGGCGAGTGGAACGGTTGAAGGTACGTTGCGCTCAGCTTTTCTGGGCTGAAAAGTTTCCACCTGAGAGCTTACTGTTTGTTTTGAAACCTTACCAGTGGCGAACTTCTGCGTACCTGGTGTGGTTCTTGAGTGGAACAATAAAACACAGAGGTACGCACGATATATTTCTGACGACTGGAATTCAGTGATACCGCTTGTGATCGCTGGGCTGCAAGCTGAACCCCTGAACGAGTTGAGCCATGCTACAGGCTGGAACACGTCAGCTTGCAACCACCTGCCTCCCCTCCTTTCTGCTGAGTGGCCGTCTTGCTTGTTTGGTTGCACAGACATGTCGCGGCTCTTTTTGATAAATCCAGTTTTATCTTCCTGTAAAATATTTCTTGTTCGTGCAGGTTAAGCGGAAATACGAGGAGGAAGGATCCCTTGCGTGTCCACAGCCTGTCGCACTGGCGTGCCTGCCGCGAATGGCCTTCACGCCGGGGCCAAATGAGCACATGCCGGTCTCGCGAATGCCAAGGACGTCGGAAAATATACCACGTAATGCTCCCACGGCTATTCCCGCAACCGTGCGCGTCTGCGAGGCACGACATTTGTGGAGTTACACTCTGCCACTTGAAAATATGTTTACAACCGGGGTGGCGGTGACTCAAGCACTGCTATTAAGTTTGTGCGCCTTCGGAGCGGCTTTTGAGGATAAAAAACGTGGTGATACAAAAAGTATTATTGCTAGGATTGTTGCGGGCCGCAGGCGCTGAACATGAGAATATGAAAACCTATATATGACCGTATCTTTGTGATGGCCCTTGTTCCGATTCATTGTCTCGCCTTGTTTTTTTCTTTGGTAGCTATTACGCCCCTGACGACATGTCTGAAAGCGGACAACTGACGTCTTTCGCCGGCTCTGGTATGGAAGGCAGTGCTGGCCAATGGTAGAGTGGCGAAAAAACCAGTTGGGAAAATATCACAACGTACGACCCCAAAACACTGTTGTCATTTTACTCACATGTGTGACTGCAGTAAACTGCCAAGCACGCACTTGAATCGATATTGCCGCGAATCTTTGCACGATTTGTTTGTTCATTCTTCAAAGCTGCCGGCACGCCGCTTTATTGCTTTGTTTGCGACGCAAGACGCGACTAGATTTATCTCGATTGATCGCAGCCAGGCAGAGCTGATTCTACGTTGTTCCGGAATGCTCTAGTAACTTTGCACGCTTTATCTCGAAAGTTCGTTATCAGCTTCAAATTGAGCACGGCCGAGAGCGGCGGGCATTCTGTTCGACGACCGCTGCGCACTCTTGTTGCTACGCCGCCGCAGAGTGATTCAGTCCATTATGGGAGCAAGTCAGCCCAAATAAAGTGTTTTGGTTAGAAGCCATTTTCGCTGTCTTCCTGCTCTCTCGACTGCAGTCAACACTACGTGACAATATAATAGAACGATGTCATGATAATTCGATTCCATTTTTATTTTTTTTTCTTCCCAACATCAGTCGCTGAACTCCCTTCTCCCCTACCACACCGCTGTTGTTTCCGGCACTTGCAAGTCGACGCGGCGAACAATAAGAATAGGATAGAAGTCAGAAGCCACGCAAGTTTTACACCGCCGAGCGGCGCCTGAGTACTGAACGGAGAATAATGGCGCAGAATAGAGAGAAAGTACGTTCTTACAATAAGACGAGTCTAGAAGGCAGGCTTTGTCACACTCACTATAGGGGCGCGACGTCAATGAGCTGTCAGATCATATAATGGCGTTAGTCACCTGCTTCTCGAGCGGCTGCAACGTTCCAGCCGAGCCCTTCATTGTCAAAGCGTGTATTTGAACAAATTGGTTCTTCCTCATCTGAGGCGCTTGCAGTAGATCAGAAAGATAAGGACACAGGGTAGGAATACAGGAAACACGCACTGCTTGCAACTGATATTTTGATAGCGAAGAGAAAAATGTTAACGCATCGTTTTGCCTTGCTTTTAGATGATGTAAGGACGGTGCGAAAACAACGAGGACCAAAGAGGAACACAACAGGACAGGTACCAACTTGCAACTGAGGTTTATTCACCCAAACCCTTACATTTTATGAAGCACCCGAGCCGTATTGCAGAAGCCTATCAGAGATTGTAAACAATAATCAGAATTCAGGAAGTAGGTGCTACTTCTTACAGACCGTAAGATACATTCATGCCTTCATCACTACACTCCTGATAAAAGCAAACAGGTCCCAAGATTATCCAAGCGCAAAACCAACAGGACAGCAATTCATCCTCACAACAAAGACCCACGCTTGGCCAAGGCAAACAGATCGCAATGTCAAAATTCTTGCTTTAATACATCGTGTGATAATGAATGAATCACCAACAACAAACTCGGTAAAAATTACGATGTTTCAATGAATGTGCCAGTTAGCACTTGCGGAATGTGCGCAACCAACATGGAAGCTTCCTTGCAGACCCCTGCAATACCTGCATAGAGTGTCGTCCGGAACTAGACAGAACAATTTTTTTGAAGAGCGGTAAAGGCAAGTTTGAGCGAGAAGTAGTAGAGGCATATTTTATTAAGAAAGCGGGAAGCGCATGCGTTAGTAAACCGTCCATTTCAATCAGTGACGCTGGGGTGGCTTTTCTCGAAGGGTGTCTTTAGGTTTTAATGTGTTGAAGTTTTTCTCTGTATATTTTGTTGTTCCTGAATGTGTTTTAACAGCCAAACGAGAATTTTGTAGAATCCAGTACATTTAGTTCCTTGACGGCGAGAGGATATCTCGGAGGTTTTTAAGTTTTGACACTTGTTTTAGTACTTTGACGCTGAGAGGATTTCTCGAAGGTTTTAAGTTTTCATGTCCATAATTTTTTCCGAGTTTGTTGTTGGTGATTCATTCATTATCAAACGATGTATTAAAGCAAGAATTTTGACATTGCGATCTGTTTGCCTTGGCCAAGCGTGGGTCTTTGTTGTGAGGATGAATTGCTTTCCTGTTGGTTTTGCGCTTGGATAATCTTGGGACCTATTTGTTTTTATCAGGAGTGTAGTGATGAATGCATGAATGTATCTTACGGTCTTCAAGAAGTAGCACCTACTTCCTGAATTTTGATTATTGTTTACAATCTCTTATTCCTGTGTGATAGGCTTCTGCGATACGGCTCGGGTGCTTCATAAAATGTAAGGGTTTGGGCGAATAAACCTCAGTTGCAAGTTGGCGCATGTCCTGTTGTGTTCGTGTGCCTCTTTGGTCCTCGTTGTTTTCGCGCCGTCCTGACATCATCTAAAAGTCCAAACCAAAGTACTCCTTGCTTTGCTTCCCGTATCAAAATGCCACTTGAAAGTTTAGTGTCTGTTCAGTATTTCGATCCCATGTTCTTGTCTTTTCGCGCTAGTAAAATATCCTGGTTCCCATTGCTTGCAAGGAATGAAAACAAAAATATAGTTGCCATCACCGAGTTAAAGCTAGCTGATTCATCGCAGATGCCTTTCGACACCCGTCGCCGCTAAAACTTGGTGCTGAAGCTTCTTTCGTCTGCATCTTCAGCGTCTGTTTCGAGGGATGCTCTCACTCCAACGCCGGCCGTGCCGCAGTAGCGTGAGAAATGCCCTTTCTTGGCACCAGTTAAGGGTGAGCAGCCTGAACTTTAAGGCCAGTTCTTCCTGATAAAACCCGTTTCCTACTTGCTTTGGGAGTTCGCTTGTGGACTTGCGTTCAGCGCTATATATACGTACACATCATCCATCCCCCCCGTTTCTCCCTCTCTTTCCGTAGTGTTTGGCGCCGTTCCTTGGCGTAACGATGTGTTGTTTGAGGGGACGCTATTTTCTCCGACGTTTCTTGTTTGCGTAATCGCGCTACGAGAGTTAGACGGCTCCCCCTCTCTGTATGCATGAAGGCGTAACGTGGTCTCACGCTCACTCTGCTGACGTGGATAATCGGCTCGGGGGTGACTGCGAGATCGCGTGCACTACGCTCGGCCGGTGGGAGCAACACGCACAGACTCCTATGCACTAAACCGCGCTCTCGGCGCGAAAATACATCTCAGCGTTCTCCAAAGCTCATACTTGCTGCCATAACTTCACAAAATCATTTTATCCTGAGTACTTATTGATGTTTTTTTTATTAGGTTAATGGTTTGGTTTATGGGCGTTTAACCTCCCAAAGCGACTCAGGCTATGAGGGAGGCCGTTGTGAAGGGCTCCGGAAACTTCGACCACCTGGGGTTCTTTAACGTGCACTGACATCGCGCAGCACACGGGCCACTAGCATTTAATCTCCACCGAAATGCGACCGCTGCGGACGTAATCGAATCCGAGTCTTTCGGGCCAGCAGCCGAGCGCCATAACCAATCAGCCAACGCGGCGGCTTTTTTTTTTGTTGCTATAACAGCAGTTTGATCTTGTTGCTTTTCCATCCTAAAAAAACAGCGCAGAACGTAGACGGGGACACGAGACCAGAAGACGACACAACGAGCGCTGACTTTCAACAACGTTTATTTCGAAAGAAACGCGGCTTCTTATACGCTTACATGCGGGCATCAGACGTGCCGCAGACAAGTGACTTGCACACCATGCGACACACGCACCTCTGCACTCAAGAAAATCATTGCGCGTTTAACAACTCAAGTTGTTTTTTTTTTGTTAGCAATAGGAACGGTGTTCTAACACATTGTTCACGCAGTCTGGCTATCTCAGCGGCCTCGATAATCTCACGAATCAGCCGCTCACTGTGTTTTTCCAGCACTGTAGGTCGTCTAAATTCTGCGGCACAATCTTAGGATGGGCAATCCCTAACGTGA
The DNA here is from genome assembly GCF_052857255.1 of Amblyomma americanum. Taxonomy (NCBI): domain Eukaryota; kingdom Metazoa; phylum Arthropoda; class Arachnida; order Ixodida; family Ixodidae; genus Amblyomma; species Amblyomma americanum. The sequence continues at coordinate 101,419,184 of NC_135497.1, forward strand.
ATTTATAAATGCCTCCACTCTTGATCGACGCTAATTTTGTGTTCTTTCAGTCTTTCGTTGGTGCATGTGCCTGTTTGCCCCACATACTCTTTCCCTCATTCCAAGGGTATACAATACACAGCGGCTTCCGCGCACTCCACAAAGCGACTCTAGTGGTTTACTGTGCACCCTTGCTGCTTTAGCGACTCATCTGCATTGACACGTCGGCAGAGGCTTTGCTGTTTTTCCGGGGCAGTAAGCACGACATTAACTCCTGATTTGCGACCAATCTTTTTTATACGGTGAGATATGTTGCACATAAATGGCGGGATCACAATCCATTTTTTTTGTGTTTAGTGTCCCTACTCTCTTGACCTTCCTCGGCACTGACACGCTCGAGTTTTAGGTTCTTATTCAACCGTTCTGCAACAGACGTAAGCAAGTGCGAGGGGTAACCAGCTCGAGTAAGGCGGCCGACTTGGCGACGAAAGCTAGATTCCATTGCGCGGATGCATGGCTTCTTAGGCGCATTTGACAAACAGAGGTTTGCAATGACTCTTTTCACTAGTTTTGAATGTGCCGATTTGAAAGGAAGTGTCGCCTTGCTGCCTCTGGGTTCATAGGCCCAGCAGACCTTCCTCCTTGCGAAATCGAGTCTGAGATGAAGGAATCTCAAAGACCCATGCGCAGGAACCTTATGGGTAATGGCAAGCGGTTGAAGAGCGTGGTCAAAGCACGCTACTGCCTCCAAAACTACGTCATCAGAATTCGTGCCATGGCCATCACAGAGCAATATAAGTAGTCATTGTCGACGTATCCAAAACACTTACCGAACGCTTGTTCCGGTGAAGGCGTTGAGAAGGAATCTATCTTTCTGAACAAGACACAAATAACTAAGTGTTGATACAATACAAGGCCCTATACACACGCCTTTTTTTTTACAGGTAGGTAGACATTCCCAATCAGAAAATATGGGTGGACTTGAAATACACTGAAAGGAGTTCCAAGAACCAGTCTGTCGACACCCCGCAGGCATTTCAACGTTGTTGAAAGTCAGCACTCACTGCATCGTCTTCTCGTCTCGTGTCCCCGTTCTGCGCTCTTACTTCAGGGCTTTTTTTTCTATTAGAGAACTGTAGTTGATGGTATCCGAACCGAAGTCAAAAGGAAAAAAATTCCCTCGTGCGGGACATGCAAAGCGGACAGCAGATGACCCGGTGGTCTTCATTCAACGTCAAATAGAACATAGCCGGGGCTGGAGAGTGAATCAAGAATAGGCCGGATGTTTGCAGTTGATACGGGACAAAAATTATTGTGGGACCACAAAAAGAACGGTAAATAGAGTGTCCCTGCCCGTGCCACAAAGTCTAACGGGCTGTTGATAAAGGACATTATATATATATATATATATATATATATATATATATATATATATATATATATATATATATATATATAATATTAGCAGACAAGTTAAAGGAAATGAGGGGCCCGTTTGACAAATTTATGAAGGGAGCAAACAGTCACCGAAACCAAGGTGCATAGGGGAACGTTAATTTTTTTTTAATGCGTTATGCTTATCAGTGGAATAATAATACTTAGATTAATAAATCGCTTAAAGAAAATTACTTATAAAGCAGCAGAAAAAGCAACCATGCCGCCGGTGGGATCCGAAGTAATTATATATATATGGTTGTTTTTTATGCTGCTTTATAAGTAATTTTCTTTAAGCGATTTATTATACTAAGTAATATTATCCCACTGATAAGCACAACACATATATAAAAATAATGTTCCCTATGCACCTTGGTTTCGGTGACTGTTGGCTCCCTTCATAAGTTTGTCAAACGGGCCCTCATATACTTTACCTTGTCTGCTAATAGCTTAAGGAGGGTCTCGGTTCTGTTAGTTTTGATGCCATAGGTAACATAAGAGGGCTCTCGCACAGTTTCCGCCCTCGCCGTTAGATTACGTTCCACGTCACGCTCGCGGTATTACGGGACGTGCTACGTCCGCGGCTATGGTCGAGGGTGGCACTGGTGAACACTCTCACGGTTCGCGTACACCAAATAAAAAATATAAACATAAATACCCACGGGAGCAGCAGATTGGAAAGCCGTCGCCGTAGCTCAGTTGGTAAGAGCACCGTACGCGATATTTGGAGGTCGTGGGTTCGGATCCCACCGGTGGCATGGTTGTTTTCTCTGCTGCTTTATAAGTAATTTTCTTTAAGCGATTTATTAATGTAAGTAATATTATCCCACTGATAAGCACAAAAAAATAACGTTCCCCTGTGCACTTTAGTTTCGGTGCAGTATATATATATATATATATATATATATATATATATATATATATATATATATATATATATATATATATATATATATATATATATATATATATATATATATATATATATATGTATGTATGTATGTATGTATATATATATATATATATATATATATATATATATATATATATATATATATATATATATATATATATATATATATATATATATATATATATATATATATATATAAAGTAGGACAGGGATAACTGAAGATAAATGAGCTTTTTTTTCAAAATGAGCCAAATCCAGAAAACTAATTTAAGTGAAGTTCAGCGCCCGCCGTGGTGGCTCAGTGGTTAGAGCGCTCGGCTACTGATCTGGAGTACCCGGGTTCGAACCCGACCGCGGCGGCCGCGTTTCGATGGGGGCGAAACGCAAAGGCGCCCGTGTGCTGTCCGATGTCAGTACACGTTCAAGATCCCCAGGTGGTCGAAATTATTCCGGAGCCCTCCACTACGGCACCTCTTTATTCCTTTCTTGTCTGAGTCCCTCCTTATCCCTTCCCTTAACGGCGTGGTTCAGGTGTCCGCCGAGATGTGAGACAGATATTGCGCCATTTCCTTTCTCCAAAAACCAATTTAAAAAATTTCAAGATCAGCTGTAATTGTAAGTTCGCTCATAGATCTTTGCTTTGAAAACCTGTCAGAGTTAAATGGGCCGTACAACTAGCATTTTAACGGATATTGTGGTGTCCGGCTTATAATGCGCAGGCACGCAAAACGAATGAATAAAAGGCGTGCGCCGCAAACGGCGCGCGGGCTTATCTCGATCAGTGACGCATCGACGAACATGTGGCAATAAACGTCGCTTCGCCCCTGGAAACTTGTCTGCTACTTCGCATGAAACACGCAACACAACAAATACAACCTAACAGCTACCAATTCGTTGCTGCGGATAAAAAAAAAAAAACTGGCAAGGTGGATTCGGGTGATTTCGAAAAAAAATTCTTTAAGTGTGAGAAACCTTCACCCTTCAGTAGACATAACCTTGAGCAGTGAGAACGATGAATTTTCGTCCTGTATTTTTTTTTTCGATATGAACGTGCACCGTGAAGAGCAATTTGAGGGAAATAGAATAGGAAGGTTATGAGACAAACTGATTCACATTAGATGGTTGTAGTGAGTTAACACTTATTCCTACGTGGAATGTTGATACCAGCTCAAATCGAACGCGGCTGCAATGTGAAATTCACGTGTTGACCGAGTTGTTAACGAATATGTTACGGTCTGGTGACCATGAAGAAGCTCTCGGAGCACAGAAACTCCGAAAAAAAAAAGTGTTTTTTTTTGCTGTATGAACGCTTAACCTTACATATAAGTGTTCACAGTGGAGGCTGCGCAAGGAAAAGTAAGACATATACACTCTTATTCAATTCGTGGCTGCGTGCTTGGAATTCCCAGGAATCAAGTTTTTTCGAAGTTTTCCGTGTTCAGGGAACTCACATTGGCACCTGTACATATACATGCTCGCTAACTAGCAGTAGCTCGAAGCATCCGCGTTAGTTTGCACAATGGTTGGTCTTATATTCCTACAATTATCGCTACACAGCAGTGATGCAGGGAATTGGCATTTACTCCGCAAAAAGAATTAAGGGGGCGCTTAATTATCTTTATGTAATGACAATGCGTTATCGTTCATTCTTCTGTTTGCTTGAAGAGCTAAGGTTGCTGGCTTAACGCGTTAATCAGTGAAAGCTGATTGACAATGGCTAACTGGCCCTCCGCCTTCAATGGTAGCCACCTGCCGGGTTGTTCCCATGGCAACCACCCTCTGGTTGCACGTTGCTCCGCCTTCGTCAGAAGTCAGAACCTCCTCCGTCCAAGGTAGCCACCCTCTTGGTTCTTCCCGTGTCAAGGCGGCAGCTGACAGGTGGTGTACTCAACACTCCAACGCCGGACACCGCTTTTTCTTCACGTTGGGGATTCTGATTCCGAATAAATTATTTAAGTCACTAAGGTAGGTAACAGGTTTGCTTGGGTGCGCAGCATTGTGTTCGAGATAACGCCACCAGTTTATTCTTTCCTTTGGAGCATCGTTGTTTGATTATCGCTGCCAGCCCACATGACCTCTGCCGCCTACGTAAGGGTAAGTTACCTCGCGTGGATTCTTTAGATGCGATTTGGTTACTCTCGATGAATAACGATCACACGCGGCTGTCCGCTGCGAAGGAAATGCGCTATAAGAATAGTTCTGAGTCATATAACCTGCATTGTGTCTGTGGTGTGTACCTCTTCTAATGTCCCGAGTCATGGTAAAACAGAGCGCGGCCGATGTCCATTACTATTTGCATTCCGACGACTCTCAAATAAAAGGTTTTCGCTGTAGGCGCCACTCAGTTTCTATCTTATTTGCTGAGGGGCACTAGTTTGCCCGGTAAATTAGTTTCCTTCCGAAACGTTCGTGTACTTGGCTTCCTGTTTACTTTCTCGCCTACCTGTCGTCGCCACCTCTTCACAGTATGACCTATATCAACGAGAGCTTTGAGCCAATAATTAGAAAACAGGCAGTTGACGATACAAGGTAACAGTCAGATAGTTTTTTTAAAATAAACCTTTATTGTATCTCTCGACAAATATTTTTCAAAAAGAAAAGAGCGAAGTACAAACAGTGGTATTAACTTTATTTTTACGTGGTTTAAAGTGATGGGTGAAGCACAATACTGTCACAGTCACGTGTGATTATGTTTTCACAAAACGTGACGCGCCAGAATGAAAAACAGAGTTTCTAAATATTACCTGAAAGCTGGTGGCACCGTCTATGCGAGTTTCTTAAAGAGCACTTCACCACGGGAAGGCCGGGAAGGCGAGGTTTCGTGTTTGGCTTGGCTACTGTTAGACAGAAAGCATGCATCGTACCTCGAAATTGGTAGTTGTTCCACGATGCGCTTCTTTGTGCGCTGATTAAGTATTTAGATACGGCGTTTTCGCTTCTTCAATAGGTTTAACGCAAGTGTGTTAGGCTCGGTGTTAGGCTGGCATGCAAAACTTTCACAGCATTTCTTTGAGGTCTGCCTCCAGAAGACTCGTATTTTCACGGCTGAATCCACGTTTTATGCTCAGCAGCAGCCAAGCCAAGCAAAAGAACTCGTCTTCTCGGCATTCTAGCGCCTACCTCTTCATCGGGGGATGAAATGTAGCGCCGCCTGCTTTCCCTCTAGTTTCCCTCTAAGGAACCCTATCATGCAAAAAAGGAGTCTGATGGGAGAGAGTTAAAATAGCGAAATGTTTCACTCCCTCTTTTATCCCTCCCTTAACGGCGTGGTTCGGGTGTCCACTGAGGTACGTGAGACAGTTACTGCGCGATTTTGTTACACGAAGGTAGATACGCTGACACGCAGATTAGGAAGATCACCAAGAAGGTGTTGGGAGTGCCAACGTGCACAAGAAACGACCGACTCCTTTAGCAGGGAGTTCATAATACCTTGGATGAGATAGCTGAGGCTCAGGAGAGGACGCAGATGGTGCGTCTCTCTACGACTTGCGCCGGTCGGCAGATTCTGAGAGAGTTAGGTGTTCCTCAGGAGATTTCGCAGCTTCACGTCGGTATTCCCTTGATAGTCCGTAAGCGGTGTCACGTCAAGCCTGTTCCCAGGAACATGCATCCGGAGCGAAATGTGGGCAGAAGAAAGACCAGGGGGGTTTGCCTGCTGAGACTCATTCGTGATGAGAATCAGAAGGTTGGCATCGTCGATGCTTCTTTTAACGAGGAAAGGAAAGTGTTTACCGTAATTGTCGTAAACAATGAGGGCAGTGTCGTTAACACTGCTACCGTTCGGACTGATAGGCCAGAGGTGGCGGAGAAAGCGGCTATTGCGCTCGCCCTGGTTGACAGGCGCAGACCTTTTGTATATAGTGATTCAAAGTCGGCCGTTAGGGCCTTTGAGAAGGGCTAAGTTTACTTTCAAAATTATGCAGACCTGTGAGATCTCTCAACAATACTCATCTTGGCTCCCTGCTCACCTTGGAATGATTGAGAGAGCCCCTCCGAATCTCGAGATCTTACAGCGCGAGATCTTACCCTCCGTTCTGCCCCTCGCCACGACGTGGCGGTACTCCCCGAGAACAGAGATTCTCCTTCCACATACAATGAGATCACGAAGTATTACCTTCTTAATCGCAGGGTTTACGGTTTGCCGCATCTTAAACTAAACAGGGCCCAGGCACTTATATTATACTTACTACAGACTGGTACTTATCCTTGCCCACGGAGGTTGACCATGTTTTATCCTGAGACGTATACAGAGCCTTATTGCCAGGATTGTGGTGGTTTAGTCATGCTCGAACATATGCTCTGGTCTTGCGAAAGAATTGAAGACTCGGCGATCAAGGACGCGTCCAGGTGGGCGGCTCCAATAAAATCCATCCATCCACCCACCCACCCACCCATCCATCCATCCATCCATCCATCCATCCATCCATCCATCCATCCATCCATCCATCCATCCATCCATCCATCCATCCATCCATCCGTCCGTCCGTCCGTCCGTCCGTCCGTCCGTCCGTCCGTCCGTCCGTCCGTCCGTCCGTCCGTCCTTTCCTCAAAAGCCAAAAATCAAAATCAGTTATGCCATAACAGCCGGACAAGCTAATAAATAGACAGTTAGTTCCCATGTGTCGCGCTGTTCATTGCAAGATCAAAAGCCATATTGTCACCCAAAGGTTGGGAAAATTCGAGCCAGACACCGATTTTTATTGTTTGTATTTTAGATTATTTCTTGCTTTAGTAAGTTATTTGTGTATTTTCGTGACCTTGCGACATTTATATATTTAAATTTTTTTTGAGCCTGCGTCCCGCAAGCGCACTCGAAATTGACGCCAAGAGAGGTGCGTGTCAGCTTGCCTTTGTTACCTCCACATACAGACAATTCAAAGAAACAAAGAAATGCAGGTTGCTTTATTTGCGCAGAAATTGCAACAAACGAATAAAAAAGGCGTAAAAGAGGGACGGTGCACAATACGCCATCAGTGCAAGCAGTCGACCAGAGTGCCGCCTCATTCACTTTGTCGCTGCATTGAGGAAGGGGAAGCGAACGCTTTTTTGTTGGCGAGTGAACAAGTCGCGGATTCGCGGCAGCGTCTGCCCCCGAGAATTACTTTTACGGCTCACTTGGCACGAAGTTGCGGTCTCAAGAAAGGGGTGTACTGTGGCGCTGCAATCGCCAGCGTTTTGAGCCCCAAACTTCGTGGGTCAAAGGTATAGACTATCCTACAAACCCTAAGCGCCCGTCCTTGCCACGTTGCACGAAAAGGCCGTGCCCACTTAGACTTCACGTCGAGTACTTTTTTTGTTACATTTATATTTCTTAGTTATTTCGGATCGCGCGCGTTGTCCTCTTCTTCCTCACTCCTAGTCTCCGTGTGGCTGATTTAGCTTTCTGCGCGGTTGCTCCGGTGGTTCCGATTACCCTACTCCTGCAAGGTAGCTTTTTCTCGGTCTTTTTACGTGTCCGCCGCCTCTGTTTTCTTCATTTTCTCTTTCCTTATTTGTGTGACGCTACAGATGAGACGTGATGCTGCATGGTGTGCCGTCTATTTCGCCCATCGTATTGCTGTTTTTGTTTTTCGGGTTTTTTCTTGAATTTAAAGCCTGCGCTGGATATTTGCTGCTCTTTTTCGTGCTTTTTTCCTCAAGATAAGAGGGTAAAAGAGGACCGACTCTCAGAGAACTTTCTTGCCAGAGGCGTTATACCACGCTTTCGCCATTCTAGAAGCTATGAATGAAAAGTAATGACAAACTTTTTCAATCATTTGTGCCCCGTAGTGCTAGCTTTTCTGCGCGATTGTGCACCCACATACCCAAGTTATCCCGTCATGTCGGGGTGTGTGTCGCGGGTTTTCTTTGGCACTTTTACAACAAAAGGTTACACTAGGTTACGTTGAGCAACTGAGGTCCGGATGTTTTCAACGCTCTGAAACATTTCATTTGAAAGCCACTACGTACCTAACAGTGCTGCAATCATCGTTAGACACTTATGTGATCGGCTGGTTAATTAAGAGAAATTAAATCCACTGCTGCTTGCTACAGAGGATTGTCGTAGATGACTATTTCTTTCATTCTCCAGCTAAAAGGGCCAGTTTTCTTATCACTGCTGTAGTGTTATATGTACGATTATTGTCTTTTTTTCTTCTTTTATTCTAGTAAATTGTAACCCTGATAAGTCTAAACAGACTCATTCTTAAACTGGCATATTAGGTGGTCGATTGGTTACTTTCATTGTGAGCCCACGCAGGTAATCAGCTGTTCAGTCTGACGCAGAGCAAAAAAAAAAAAAAATTCGGCAGAGACAAGACTGTTTATGTGTGAGAATGCGAAAACATTGTATGTAGCGCTTGTTGAAACTCAGCTTGCAACACGCCGTTTGACCAGCCGACGAACCCAAAGAACGGTGCCGCGCTGAGAAGAGCCTGCGGGATCTGGGGACAGCGACCGACGACGGACGGAACCAAGGGTGCGTGCTCGAGGGAACATAGGGACGGAGCCGTCAAGCAATTACACGTTTCCGTCAGGAGCCGGTCCCACCGTGGAGAGCTCGCCGCTGATTTCAGTTGAGTCCCGCGGCGTCGCAAAGACCACGTGTGTTTTCAGGGGACACGGAACCGCTTGCACCGCTATTGTTGCACTACAAGCAGTGGACTTGCGTTTTTTTCTCGCCCGTACCAACGGGTTGACTCTGCAACGAGTGACTCCGCCTGCTGCAGTGCTGCAGAACTTTGATTGGTTTGCATCTTGGAGAAATGTGCCCCGTGTTGGACTGGTCACCGACTGTAGGAGGGACAGAACCTTAGGTGTTTTAAGGACGGTGCTGAGTGCGAAAGGAGGCTCTGGGCCCTGGCGTAAAGCTCACCTAGTCACTCCACGCTACGAACTTTTATTCTTGGCCCATTAAGCCCGCTTGTTTTCGTTTTCCCGACTGCAAAGCATTCGTATTTCATCAGCCCGAAGACTCAGACACGCTACCAAATGGAGCTTAGGTTCGAGATAGCCTGTGCGCCACGACAAGCTGCGCAGGGTAGGTGAACAGACTAGTGTTCCGCATGTTTCCGATCCTGCCGTGTCCACTGACTGCGAAGCCAGCGCGAGGCCCATTCATAGCTTGACTGCACTGTGTCGCCACCTGGAGTCCCAGTGCACAATACTGTCTGCATGTTGACGTAGAATGATAATGCAGGCGCTGCCAAGGGTCGGATGCTGGCGGGCGAAAATCTTGATCAACATGTCCAAGCAATGCATGGCGGTCATGCGCAGATGCGTTGACGACGATGACGCGGCATCACAATGAAATTTGGGGCAGCGTCAAAAGATGCTGTGATATCCAGCGTACTCCATGCCATGGACGGCGACTGATGGCGGCGGCGGCGGCGGCTTCTGTGCAAACGGGACATATAATGCTTTCGCATTAATAGTGTTGGAAATGTTCCGAAAAACAATAAAGAAATGAAAACGAAGCGCGTAGATGCTGAAGATTTCGAAATGGCGTTTTAGTCTGTGATTAACAATGTGCTACCGATTAAAAAAAATCAGTCACAGAAGATCAATGCGATTCATGCGGCGGTGTTTCGTTAGCATTAGAGTCCGCCTGGCATGTGCGTCTAATGCATTTAGCTTCAGCTGTGTCTTTGAGTTTGCTTTCACCATGGGTTTGTGGTATGGGGAGGCTTCTGGAGGTGTCTGGTTGGGTGGTTGGCGGAGCCTTCTGGTGGTTTAATGGAGGTGGGGAGATGCTTTTAGAGTGGAGGTTGGTAGGTGGGAGGTGCATTTTTATTGATAAGTGCCCGGATGTGCACCCTCCTGAGGGTGTCCCGGAGGAGGCACTTTCAGGTCCCGGAGGGTGTTCAGAAGGTGGCGGCTTCACACAGACAGACAGACAGACAGACAGACAGACAGACAGACAGACAGACAGACAGACAGACAGACAGACAGACAGACAGACAGACAGACAGACAGACAGACAGACAGACAGACAGACAGACAGACAGACAGACAGACAGACAGACAGACAGACAGACAGACAGACAGACAGACAGACAGACAGACAGACAGACAGACAGACAGACAGACAGACAGACAGACAGACAGACAGACAGACAGACAGACAGACAGACAGAGAGGGCGCCGCTACTGAATGTTAGAGAGCGTGTACTGCCTCTTGTACTGCGCTTTCCTTCTCTTCACACCTCCTCTCCACTTCTGTGACAGACCGCCGCATTTCTTCCTTTCCACCCTCCCTTCACCGCTACTTTTCTCTGATTCCGCGTTTCTCCCTCTCCACGTGACTCTTCCCACTGAGTCTGATTGACCACTCTCCTCCTCTGCTCCTCTCCACTCTCTCATCTCCTGTCCACATTCCACTCAGCGGAATCGCACAACATCAGGCGCACAGATATTGCGAAGATGGGGGTAATAATGCAAATGCATTAAAAAAAAATTGAACTGGCACAGAAGGCGTTCTTCAAACCTACCTCGAGATGCTGTATTTTTTTTAGAACAGCGTAAGTACCTGATTTATTGGTGGGTCTCCTGTTTATAAATATCTTCAATGCAAGATCTCTATGCTTTGCTCGTGCAGCAGCAGATCAAAAGAATACTAGACTTACGGTATTTACCCGCATACATAAGCGTGCGCAGCGGTACAAGGGGGGGGAGTGGTCCCCCTAATCGACATAGGTGAGAGGGGAGCAAAATTTCTCTCGCATTGCTACGCAAAAGGCGTAAACAGGCACTGCCATCAACATTTGCCCTCTGCACCCCCCCCCCCCCCGGCCCTCTGGAACAGACTGTGCGCGCCTATGCTGGTATAATGAACGCAATACCTACCCAAAAATCATCAGGGAATTAGGGGGGGGGGGTGCATTGATAACATGGGATAAAATATTAAGAAACTTCAACTTTTTAATATCCAAAAGTAAAGGGTGCGTTCATTATGCGAGTATATACGGTATTCAGAAAACAATGAGGTTGAAACCGAGTGCTGTAAACCCACTTTAAAAGCACTAGCGATTTCGAAAGGGCGCTTAAATCTTTGAGTCGCAGTGTCTTAATTAGAGAGAGAGAAAAAAATGAATTGTAGGGCAATTCATAACGGGGTAACTAGCCGATTCCATTTGCTGGTCAGTGTTCTGCTTAGACGTCTTTTGGGGTCGCATTCTCGGTTAGTTTTCTTTCACAGCCTGTATGAAATACAGCGAACATAACAGCACACATAACAGCACAAAGTAGGCGCTACCACTTTCCTTCCCCGTTCGCAGTGCTCACGACCTACGAGGGCGGGTGACCGCTGTAATGAAGTTTCTGCATGCGCACCGTGTACTTTTCTTGGGGTTTCGCGAAGCTTTTGTTCGTACACAGCTGGACCGCAGGTTTCTGTCTCAGCTTGGGCTGGAAAATGAGTCTGAGTGGTCGCAGAACGTCTTTGTCAGGGTGGGTATCCGTTGGCAAGTACGGTGGCTGCGTTGCCCCAATTTTCGAATGAATGGAAAGAGTATCACTTGTATCGACGGGGGGTAGGGACGTCCTCCCTACCCACGAGGGCATGCTCACGTAGACAGTTCGCGAGCGGCGCGCGTATTGTCGATCTGAGAGAGCAGGCAGAACGCCCCCCCCCCCCAGCCCCCTCTTTCGCCGTGATTATTTTACCCCCGGCTTTCTTTAGCCTTTTGAAATTCAGTGGCCACAGTTAAACCTTGCACGTACAACGTGATGCCATTTTGCGCAATGTACAGAGGGCGCTGTGTAAGCTCAAGCTTTCTGTCTTGCTGGCGCGTGGGTCTTACTCATCAGATTCGTTATGCTGGCGCGACATTCTGGGCAGTTGCTGCACGAAAAGCGACACCCGCCGCACAGAGAGTTCAATGAGCTCCCGGCCACTAGCGTAGCACTACTATGTCCTGAATTCGTGTCCATAATGGTGCAATACTATATCCGGAAGTAGTGTCCATATATTGGTGCACTGTATGTCATCTAGTAGTCACGAAAGCTTCCGGAGCACTTCTGTGGCTGCTCACATGGGGCAGCGTCTTTGGTGGCTGATCAAACGGCACATTTTTGTGCTCCAGAGAAGAGCCGTCGCGAACTGCATCAGGAGCTCGAGGCGACGGCTCTTCGATAGAGCACAAAAATTGGCCGTTTGATCAGCCACCAAAGACGCTTCCAAAAGCGAGATAAAGGGATTAAGTTCATTGGCCACGGTGGCTAAATCATTAGACCGCTCGACTACTCAGCCGGAGTTCCTGAGTTCGCACCCGGCCGTGGCGGCAGCGTTTCGGTGGAGGCGAAACGCAAAAGGCGCCCGTGTGCTGTGCGATGTCAGTGCACGTTAAAGATCCCCAGGTGGTCGAAATAATTCCGGAGCTCTCCACTACGGCAGCTCTTTTTTCCTTTCTTCTTTCACTCCCTCCTTTATCCGTTTTCTTAGGTGCGGTTCAGGTGTCCGCCGATATATGAGACAGATACTGTGCCATTTCCTTTCCCCCCAAACCAGTTATTAATTATTATCAATTATCAATTATCAGTTTCAAACGATAAATAATGGAGTTAGGCAGGGTGCAGAAATGGTTCTCTCTGCGAAGAAAAAGCCACCCTGTCGCTCCGTTTACAACTATTATTAGTCGGGTGAAATGGCCTTTTTGCATGAGCAGCTTGAGAAAACAATAAAAGGACGAAGAAGGGGAGGTATTGGGGAAAGGCAAAGAAGGCATGCCCCGGATATCCCCGCCCATTCAAGGTTCACGAACCGGAAACCGAAGGAACGCATTAAATGTCACATGTGTTTGCAACGGAAATTAATTACGGTAAACATACACACGCACAGTATGCGCGTACCGATTACCCACACACCTGAAGCTGAGTGCGTGAACATAATTGTAAGCGTAAACGCTTGTAAGGGAAATAAATCGTACAAGCTCCATACATCATTACTATAGACTAGCTTTTAGCAAATATGGCTCATCAGCGTTGTTAACTGTATTCAGTGTACTGAAATTCAAAGATTGAACTTCCTGAAATTTTAAGTTATGGATAACAAACTATTTACCAGGTTGACAAGGATCTTGCCTTCTTACAAGATCAAGAGCGGCAGGCAGCGAAATTTTTTGCAGACATCCCGTTAGTAAAAAACAAAGAGAAAAGGGATAAAAGAAGAAAATCATTTAACAAACCATTTTAAGACATGTGACACTCTCAGCACATAAAAGATTGTTTCAGCATAAAAATCAAAACAAAAACTGCACGAGGTAGCATATACGTAAATCTCTGAAAAAAAAAACAACAGCATTAATCTGATCACTGTATTAAAGTACGGCAATCGCTCGCCCAGCAAGTATCAACCATTAAAAAAATGTGATAAAGCACAAAAACCAAGTGGCAAAAATCAAGGATGAAATAACGTGCGTAACACTTCAAAAAGCAGTGCACACTGAAAGTAGGTTTATGGGGGTTTAAAGTCCCAAAGCGACTCAGGCTATGAGAGACGCCGTAGTGAAGGGCTCCGGGAATTTCGACCACCTGGGGTTCTTTATCGTGCACAGACATCGCACAGTACACGAGCCTCTAGAATTTCGCCTCCATCGAAATTCGACCGCAGCGGCCGGGATCGCACCCGCGTTTTTCGGGCCGGCAGCCGAGCGCCATAACCACTCAGCCACCGCGGCGGCTCCCCCACACAAAAGAAAACGTTAACTACAGCACTACATAAACATAATACAAACAATAAACGCGACATAAAGAGCTGCTTTAGTTCTGCGAGCGTAAGATTTTCTATACTGACATCTCTTTCATAAAACATGTTCAACTGTTTAGGAACTATATAGCACGGCCTTTGTTTTGCGTAATTTGTCCTGCTAAAAGGTACAGCTCAGTATTCAGTGCTTCTTGTGCCATAGCCGTTTATATCAATGAAAGGAAGCTTTATTTGCTCATTGAAGGAATATCCGTGCAAAATATTTGAACCTGTAGTCTACATGGCTAGTGTCCGTTCCTATACAAAACAAGACATTTGGGCAAGCAAATGAAATGCATAAGTTAAGGTTTCAGGAAAATACAAACAGTGAAATAAGACAGCGAAATCATCTGGTGTCCGGTCGGGTACAAAACGAAGCATTTGGACAATCGCGTAAGGGAAGTGGAAACCAACGTTTGAACAAAATACATATATTGAATTCGAACAAAATGCAAATGGTGAAAGCAGATCCTTACTTGGTTGTGCAAGAAAAATAACTTCGAAGAAAGCTTAAAATTTCTCGCAAGGTTTATTTCTATTGGCAATGTGTATTCCAGACCTTCGGCCCAATTAATTCAGTTAATCTCTCATTGTATATATTATGGACTGGAAGGTTAAAATTACCGTTAGCAGCATGTCTGGCGTTGCGAACAGGCAAAATGCGTAAGGTGAATAGAAGAGGAGAGTTAGTTGTTGATATACCAATCACTACAAGGGAAACTTTACAGTTGCGCAGGGCACAACATTTTAGCACTCGAAGTTCCTCAGACATCCTGTAGCTTGAAGGAGTTAGTGAAGAAAAAATTTATATTTAATGCTCGTTTTTGTAAACGTTGCAGAGGTATGAGGAAAGTTGGGTAAGTGTGCTTCTATGACTCACTGCAATACCTGTTGTGACATTGAACAAACTAAAAATAGAAACTGCATAATATGTTTCGAGGGAAGTGTTTTCTATAGCCTTAATAAGAGCATTGCAGCCGACAGCAGCTTTGCTACAAATACTGTTAACTTGATACTTCCAGTTTAAGTTTCAATCAATGATAACACCCAGATATTTGAATGAAGCCACAGGTTCCATTATATTGATGTTTAAAGAAATCTTAATTTGATTGCAATCAACGTTTCTTTTCGAATGGAAAACGTCAGATTTAGCTTGTGCAGCATTTAACATTAACTGATGGTTAGAGAAACAGAAACGACCAATAAATCTTTCCTCATGTCATTTTGCAGTGCAGAAACGGAATTACCTGAGAATATGAGGGTGCTGTCATCTGCATACATGAGGATCTGGGAACATGAAACTGCACGTGAAAAATAAACAGGCTGGCGTCGTCAAAATAGATAATGAATTCAGCACTGTGGCTGATCGGTGGCTTAACACTAAGACAATTTCTTCTCTTCTTTTGTCAAAAAGCTCCGCTCTGCTTTGCGCACAAGCCGGGCTTTTCACCATTGCAGGAATAGACTAAATATAAGTACTTAAGTACCACACTTACCAACTTTTTAACGGGATTTACATATAGATACCATCTGCTCTTTCGCGTTCCTTAAATTATATATTTAAAGACATATACTTGAGAATTACTTCTCTAAGGTGAGATTGCTTGCTTATTGTCCACTAATTAGACAGACACGTTGATATGCTTGCGTAGTTTGGGATATACGCCGCCGCGGTGGCTCAGTGGTTGTGGCGCTCGGCTGCTGACCCGAAACACGTGAGACGTGATTCACAGAAGCGAAACAGTACCGCGCCGTGCGTCAGAACCTCCCCCCCCCCCCCTCCCACACACAATCATGCTCATTCAAACAATATTGAACGAGGATATGTTTGTCTACAGAACAAGGAGAGAAGAAAACTGTCCCCTTAGTTTACGTGCACGCGGAAAAACTTCAGGAAACCAACGTCATGTCCAATATAGGACAGAACTGGTCCATTGGTTAGGGG
Organism: Amblyomma americanum; assembly: GCF_052857255.1. Lineage (NCBI taxonomy): Eukaryota > Metazoa > Arthropoda > Arachnida > Ixodida > Ixodidae > Amblyomma > Amblyomma americanum. The sequence continues at coordinate 101,435,177 of NC_135497.1, forward strand.
CATCCTCTAAGGTGGAGTAGATTTGGAATAAGGGAACAATAAATCATTAGCATCCACTCAAGCGCAGCCGTACGGCTCAAGGGAAAGCTATACAGCTTCTACAGAAAATTCGTAGATGAAGAAAAACTCTTCTTGGTCTGGTGTTCGAACCCTCGGACCACCGCCTCACCGAAAAAGTCGCTTTATAAAATGAGCCAACCATTACGGTTCGCATATGGCAAGGTGAGAGCGAAATGATCAACAAATTGAAATGGGAATGATGTTGGCCCAATGTTTAAGGGCATCCACCAAGGCGGAGTAGATTTAGAATAAGGGAATAATTACTCATTAGCATCCACTCAAGTGCCGCCATGCGGCTACAGAGGAGAGTTAAACAGCTTCCACATGCTTGGGTGGATGTTGACTCGCTTACTATAGAACGGAACATTCGGCAGTACCTTATCTCTAGACCTAAAGCAAGAGATGCCGCACTAAGACAAACTCTGCCCCTGCGTGGCGCTATTTAGGGTAACATATTTCTTCATTTACTTCAAAGCGGACGAATAACCGCAATGATCCGCCCCCGCGGTGAATATAAAACAGCGGGTATCGTTCGTTCCGTATCGAAGCGACTGCCACTTGACTCCGGGACTGATGGATGGGAGCGTGCGGCTAATGGTGTGATCAGCGCCCTGGCTGCTGCGCGGCTTCTGAGCGAATCAAGGGCCGCTAACGAATGCCCACTTCGCGTGAGCCTTGTTTTCTCTTGCAGCGGCGCTCGTGGCCAACCGTGCGTGCGCGGAAATTGAACACACTCTCGGACAACACTCGCGCTTCCCGCGCCCGCGGATGCGCTGCGAAGTTTCTCTCTCTCTCTCTCTCTCTGCGAAGGTCATCCGTTACAAAGAACCGCCGGCGGCAAGCTTTATTATTGCGCGGCGCGTGCGCGGTTTCTGCTTTCTCAAGCCGCGATGCTATTTGCGGATTTGTTATCTTTGCCCTTGAGCGAATCACTGGGTCATTTTCCTGACCGAGTGAGCCGTGAGAAGACAAGACCGCTCATTTGCGTGGTAATTGCCCACGCCAAGGCCTTGGTGCCCCAGAAGGGCCAAGGACGCCATTTCGGTGACTCACGTGCAAGCAGGGTGTCGAACTGAACCAGAACTGAGCTGAAAACCAGGACCCAACCGGCATTTTTGCTCGGCCATACAAACAGAATATTTTTCCCGCCACCTTAGACCTGATTCTGAACCGGCCCGAATGGAACAAGCCGTTCCGAACGTGGGATAGAGTTCAGAATGGTATTTTGGGGTCACGTGCCACCTGTTGCTGTTTAGACAGAATCAACGTTTTTGTTTTTGACAAGGTAACCAAGAATAACCTGCGCGCCGCAGTACGAACGCGGCATCTAATCTACGACCTACCACAAAATAACAATGTCGTCATAAAGGTAAGAAAAAGGTAAAATACCTGGAAATGTCACTAGAGGCAAAGATCGTAGTGGACTGGGTTTCCGATTTTCTGCCGCCACCACCTTTGTTTTGCTGTCAGCGAAATTCGCGTACAAAGAGTATTTCTGGGGCTGAAATTTAGCTGTGCAATTAAACATGCTGCGCCAACTGTTGACGGCGTTGGATAAAGTTGAAAGGAAGAAACCACAACTCATTGCTTTTTATCAAAAAAGTTAGAAGCAGTAAGGGTGCTAACTGAGAGGAAATTACTGAGTGGACAACTGGCAGATCAGGTAATGCGCATTGCAGATAATGAGAATCAATACGCTTCACTTCTGTCGGACTTTTTTAATTTGTAATGTAAATGGCCTCTAAGGCAGCGTCGACAGTAGTTCTTTAAAAAGATGGCGCTGCACCACAAACGTCGGGATGCCGGGAAGAGAAAGCAGCGATGCTTAAAGAAATGTGAAAACATCATGCATATAAAATGTACAGAGTCCGAGGAAAAAAAACGCCATACGCTGTTCAGGATATCCGAGGAAGACTGTATAGTGTTTTTCATTGAATAGTGATGCCTTTTGTGAGGGGGCAACTGACGAGGTGGCGAGGTGAGCTGATTTTATGGACTCATTTTTTCTTACCTTATTTTAATTTTCGACTTGGGAGCAGCCACTAGAGGAACGAAACAGGAACGTACTGCTGCGCGGTCTTCATTCACCTCTGTTTGTAGAAGTTTGGTTCGATTTGATTCATGAGGTTCGACGTCCCGAAGCGGCTCAGGCTATGAGGGACGCCGTATAGTGGAGGGCTCCGCAAATTTCGGCCAGCTGAGGTTCCTTACCGTGCAGTGTTATCGCACAGTGCACGCGCTTCTAGCATTTCTCCTCCATCGAAATGCGACCGCCGCGGCCAGGGTCGAGCCGGCGTCCTTGGGTCTGTAACCGAGCACCATAATCACTGAGCCAACGTGGCAGCTTGTTTGTAGAAGTGAGGCAACGGAGACAAATCTCTTATCTGCTTGCTTTCTTCCTGCAAATGAAAACACTTTTAAAATGTTGAGAAATTTCTTGCTTCATCTGACACGCATTTTTCACTCAAAATTTGAATATTTCCGTATTTTCAGCGAAAAAAATCCTTGTATAATAAATGTCAATGAGGAATTATAACACTTGTGGAGAGCCATGTCGTCTGGCAAGACTTCAAGAAAAAAAGAAGAAATTTGAGCGCTTAAAAATAAAGGCAGACACAAGACTAGCAAAGACTGAAAAAGTCGCGTCACGAGGAACTCTCAAGCGTGTTGGCGGGAACGAAGACTCGCATGCCCTTGTCAAGATGGTCACTGAACCTTGCAAGGACATAGCGCCTTCCCGTGCACCCACTTCACAACGTATAAAAAAATAGCTGCCTATAAAGCGAACTGGCGTCGTATAAAGGCTGCCCTCGGCACAAGGGTCCTGCTTGGTGGATATCCGCCGTACAGCAAGGCTGACCATTATCTGTGGTGCATGGCAGGGCCACCAGTGTCCTCTTCCCTCAAGGAGATGAAACTCGAGGTGCTCGCTATCAACTCTGCAGATGTTTTCATCGAAGAAGCAGCGCGACTGTTTGCTAAACTGTCTAGACGGCTCCCTTTGGAGAACAGATAAATGTGCTTTTGAGATAAACACGGGAAATTTTAAACGGGGCAAGCTTCGCGTAAAATGAGCAAGCTCCCAGATAAGTTACTGAGTGCAAACAATACTGCGAGCTGCCAAGTCTGTGAAACTATGGAGAAAGAGCCGCCTCTCAGATGAAAAACGTTAATGTTGGCTCACATTCGCGAAACTTAAACATTTTCAATGCGACTGTTGATAATCGTGCGCGTCTGGCCCAGCGGTATCACTGCGTGTTCTTGCTCCCACCTATGGCATTGAGCCATGCGCGCTGTGTTGGTTTTTCCAAGACTCGGCATATTTTGGTTTATGGTTTATGGGTGTTTAACGTCGCAAAGTGACTCAGGCTGTGAGAGACCCCGTAGTGAAGGTCTCCGGAAATTTCGACCACCTGGGGTTCTTTAACGTGCACTGACATCGCGCAGCACACGGACCTCTGGAATTTCGCCTCCATCGAAATTTGACTGCCGCGACCGGGATCGAACCCGCGTCTTTCGGGCGAGCAGCCGAGCGCCATAACCACTCAGCCACCGCGGCGGGTACTCGGCATATTTTGTGCCAGGGTCCTGAAGTAGTTCGCCAGACGCTGGCTAGACATTGTTTTTGAGACCTGGCATAACTGTAACACGACATTAGACGAAGGGCGGTCAAGATGCTGTGCAGTGCATGCCGGCGTCCAAAGCTATTTTGTACGTTGTTGTATATTCTGCCGCACTTCCACGACTTTTCACTTATAATTTAAATAAAAGTTTGCCTGAAACAAATTTTTTGAAGAAGTTTATATATTACAATTATTCCATTTCTATTTTAATATTATTAATTAATTTTCGTGTGCCAGTGCCGAGGCATTGGCTGGAACAAGCCGTAGTGGAGGGTTTAGGAATAATTTCGACCACCTGCCGTTTTTAAAAATTCATCGGCACCTCACTATCCGAGCGTTGACTCCTGCATTTTGCCTCAACCGAAATGCGACCGCGAAGGCTGCAACACCGTAGACACTGAGCCTGTACAGCAGGTAATTTAGACTAAGTGAATCTACGTATCGAAGTTCGTTTCTAAAGGTAATGAAAAATGACATTCAAAGAAACATTTACATTAGTCCAATAATCTGTTTCGCACACAACAGCTTGCATCAACAACAGGAAAGCAAGCGTTAGTAGGCTTGTCGCGTGTTTAAACTGGGGCCAGTCAGGCATATGGAATGGGCACGGACGCCACTATCGAGACAAGCACAAACGTTTCGTCCACGCGACGAGAAGCAGCGCATATCAACAAAAAAATCAAACCTTACATAAAAAAAGAACAAAAGCGGTCACATCAAAGCACAAGCGAACCCGGCCACGTGCATAAGCGATACGGTTACAGATTCGCGCTGGAATGCCAAAGCCAAAACATTCAAGGAAACATTCCACGCGTTCCAGCTGCAATCACACTTTAAGTTGAACCAAAAAAAGTTAAAGTTTTGCCGTTAAATCTCACAATTGATATCATAGCAATCAAATCAACGGTCACTTTGCTCACGTCAGGAGAAGTGCGGAGGCCAGGCGCAGAAGCCGGTGCGGTGCCTTCTCCCAGTCGTGCGGCGCTCCCTCAGCGTCAGATAGTCTACAGAGCAGAGGCTGGAGCGTTGCCTTCGATGTGCCGTACAAACACTCTCACCGCTCCCCCCCCCCCCCTTCCTGGCAAAACAAAAAAAAAGTTTTTAAGGAAAAGAAAAGACACAGCAACTCTCTCACTTCTCGGCGAACACGTCAAACTCGCAGTGAGGGAAAGCCTGGAGGAGGGAGTAATCATTTTAACGTGCGCTGCTTCTATCCAGTCATTCTTTTCCATTTTGCTCCTGAATCATGACAGGGATTCAAGATTATGACATCAGGGAAAGCTAATACCAAAATGAATCAGACAACTGGCTATATTTGCAAAGTCATTTAAAGGGTCGGCAAAGACCTGCGGTGAAATTCACGAAACGTCTCTTACACACACGAGCATCGTGATCACCAGGCACCTTTCTGAGTAGCTATCGTCACTGGTCTTGTATCTCTGGCGAACGTGAATGGCCAACAGCCGAACGCTGGCCATTCACATTGCGCTTTCTCGCACAATAAATCAAATCAAATCAGTTTATTTGCCGCCTAGAAATTTCCAGATGGAAAGTATAATTAACAGAAAATTTTTGGAAAGCTCCCGAACGTACTCATCACTTATGCTTTGCATGATTTTTCAGCATTCCATCGACTCCTGCACTCTTCCTGCTGACTGGAAAGTCGGGAAGGTGGTTCCGGTTCACAAATCAGGTAGCAAAAGTTCTCCTCTCAACTACCGCCCAATTTCATTAACCCGAATTCCCTGCAAATTACTAGAGCAAATCCTGTACTCCCATATCGCTAACTTTCTGGAAACTAACTCGTTTTTCAACAGCGCCCAGCACGATTTCCGAGAATTTCTTTCATGTGAAACGCAATTAGCATCATTCGCTTACAATGTTCATATTAGCAGTGATAAAGGCTCAACAGCTGTCTGAATATTTCTTGATTTCAAGAAAGCTTTTGAAAACGTTTGTCATCGACTCCTCCTCTTCAAACTAGACAAACTAAGCCTTGAACCTAGTATCCTACTTTAGCTTGAACAATTTATTTCAAACAGTTCCCAGTTTGTATCATCTAACGATCGCAACTCCTCACTATGTTGCGTTGGTTCTGGCGTGCCTCAGTGCTGTGTTAGGTCCTCTGTTGTTCCTAATATACATTAATGACCTACCTGACTGTGTATCCTCTAACATTAATTTATTTGCTGATGATTGTGTTGTCTTTCGGGAAATTAACGGTTCAGACGATACAAATGCCTTTCAACATGATATGGATGCTATTACTAATTGGTGTGAGTTGGGGGGAATGGACCATAATAAATCTAAATGTAAAGCCTTATGTGTCTCTAGAAATTCCTGCAGTCCTAGTGTCTATTACCTAAATAACAGTGCGCTCGAATCCGTCACTTCCTGTCGTTATCTCGGCATTGAAATCTGTTCTGATCTTACTTGGTCCCTTCACATTAACACCATAATTAACAATGCTAATCGCATGCTTGGTTATCTTCGCCGCAATTTTTCTTTTGCCCTCAGCTCATTTAAAGTTCTCCTGTACAAGACACTAATCCGTAGCAAACTAGAATACGCTGCATCCATTTGCGACCCTAGCTGTGCTAACCTAACCTATGCCCTGGAGCTTGTCCAGAATAACTACGTTCGTTTCATTCTGCGTAACTACCATCGTACTGCTAGCGTGTCATCAATGAAACACACGTTAAACCTTCCTTCATTAGCTTCTCCTCAGAAATTTTCTCCAATTTGCTTATTGCGTAAAATTTTTCATATTTGTTTCAAGATTTGTAGCGCACTCATCCCTTCGCCTTCGTACATCTCATCTCGTCTGGACCACGCACACAAGGTTGGAATTGCTCCACTCAGGACGAAAACATGCAGCAACTGCTTCATTCCTCGAACATCCACGGACTGGAAGCACCTTCGCGGACCGATTGCCAGCATTGTGGGCATTACTCATTTTAGAACCGCATTAGCCACCATTGTATATGTTGATCATTCATTTGTCTGCTTCGTGTTATCTGCTTATTGCGTAAAATTTTTCATATTTGTTTCAAGATTTGTAGCGCACTCATCCCTTCGCCTTCGTACATCTCATCTCGTCTGGACCACGCACACAAGGTTGGAATTGCTCCACTCAGGACGAAAACATGCAGCAACTCCTTCATTCCTCGAACATCCACGGACTGGAACCACCTTCGCGGACCGATTGCCAGCATTGTGGGCATTACTCATTTTAGAACCGCATTAGCCACCATTGTATATGTTGATCATTCATTTGTCTGCTTCGTGTTATCTATCTTTTCTGTATTGTATTTATCTCATTCAATCACTCCCCTCTGTTATGCCCCTAGTCTTGAGGGTAAAATAAATAAAGAAATAAATAAATAAATAAATAAATAAATAAATAAATAAATAAATAGCGCAAGACCGAAGTATCAAATCTTGCCCTCTAGCATCGAAGATTTCGCTTCTGGCGAAAGACCAATCATCACGGAGCTGTTGTTTCAACTTACGAGATGGCAGGCAGCGGCAAATTTTCCAGAGAGGTTTACACATGTAATGTGCATATGTCGCATCATTCGAACTGTCTATCAACTCGTATGTCGTCTTTGTTTTGTAATTATATCGATTTTAAATGGGAACAAAGAACCGCACGACAACGTATTCTACACTGCAGGATTAGTTTTGCTGAACTTACCCGTGTAAGGTGAAATAAATCCGCCTGTGCAAATTACGAGTGCTGCATGAATGACTTAGAATAGTATTCCTAGTTGGACCGCATTGCCAGGAGGGGCACGTGACACGCATTTACTCCATACCTCGATGTCGCGCACGTGCGCAACCCAACGCATTTGATTAAAGTCATGCACAAACTCTCATCCTAGAAGAAGCTGATTAGGGCCACTAGCTTGGGGAACCTTATCCACATCTTCTCACGCTAATCCCGATTTTTCAGTGCGCGTCTGGTCGGCAGTTTAACACGTCAGCGAACAGCTGTCGCCTATTCAGAATCCGCCGTCGCCTTGATGCAACGCCGCCAGCCACATTTCTTCTGGCGCAGCTCCAAAGTCCAGATCACCTATACGCATGTGCTCTCTTGTTTGATCATTCAGACACACACCAGCGGAGAGAGAGTAATTTATTCTTGGAAACACGCCAAGTAACGACTTGCGTCGTAAAAGTAACCTGCAGTCGTAAAAGCGAGACAAATGTGGCAGCTTAACCAGCGCTCATCGGAAGGCGGTCTAGTATTTTTCCTTGAACTGGATACTCGGTTACCACAATAATCAGTGCCGGAAGCACGTTTGCTTTTCTTGAAGATATCACGCTAGCCATTTGTATTCATGTACATCTTGTCGTCGAAGTGAATGTCACTGATGCGAGCGTAGTAGTTATTACGGTGCACTCTGTCTTCAGCTTGCGCTGAAGCGTAGGCGAAGCTAAATCTCAAGCCGACAAATAAGAAGAGTAAGAAACTAGTTGCTGCGGCTACTCACTCGTTTTGCATGACCTTAGACACAGGGATAGATTTAGTCAGTTGTGTGATGCTTAGCGAGCGGTATCAATGCAAAGGCCTTGCTCGTTGGCAATCGCTTATAGTTCTGGCGTCGTCCTAAACACACCAGAGATAGGCCGTTGCGTACTAGTAAAGCTTAAATGACACTACTGAGCTGTTGCATAACTGCTGTCGTACCATGGTGTTTTGTCTTTCCATGAAATGGAGGCAAATCAAATTACGGAAGGTTAGCTTTGGTCTTGTGTTGCTTCTTTTTAGTCTGGTGTGCTTAGATCAATAAGAATTCCGATTCTCTGCACGCGCGCTTCGTAAACGATGCTCAAAAACTGGAGGCGAACCTGGGATAGTGTAGAATATGCTCTACAATGCTCTAAATATGCAATTCCTGCCTTTGAGTGTGGTACAGACCACCATCATCAGATATTTGAACTACACAATGATATGATTCGTTTCGAACTGCAAACTTGTCTTTCAGCTTGAATTTGGATAACTTGAACTTTGCCCGTCTCCGCAAAATCGAATTCACGGGCGTCACTTCGGACTGCACTTCGTAACGCGGAACTGTGCAGTCAAAAGGGACAGTTTAAGGACAGTGGATGTAAGAGAGAGAACCCTCCATGTATCTTTCTCTGCATCTACCAGTACCGTCAATCTACAAAGGAGTACGACTTGGACTGTATGAATAGCGAAGAAAAGCGAATGTTTTAGGTTTGATACAGGCTGTACCGAAAGTAGAGCAAAAGTTAGCTGAATATTCTTATTAATTTGCGTCTTCCTTGAACTAAACTCCCAGAACATGTTTGGAAATAAGCCAGTCGATTTGTTCAGCTCCTAGAGGTTCCTGTCAGATGTGGCTGCTGGTAGCCTCTTCCTGCGTTGTTTGCCTATTAAATCCTGTTTTCCCACTTTTCATAAAAGGAGCACTGAAATCTCACTTTCTGCTCTTTCCTGCACGTCTTCCAATCTCTTCTACTGCTATGCACTGTTTCGTCAGGTGAACTTGTACTCTGTCGCAGCGAACAGAACTCTAGCAATTCCTCATCTCATTGGAAGACAAGAACGCGTTCACGAGGGCATCGGCAAAAAAAAAATAGAAAAGAAACTCTTTCAAGAAAAATTGGCTAAACTTAAGGAATGTTACACATGCAACACTGAATATGCATATGTAGGCGATCCGTAATGTGATGGAATGTATTAATAACACTGTGTCTATAAGAGGAGCGGCTATAAAACAACTCAGAAGAGTGACGAAGACACTAAGCGTCACTCAGGAAATATATGATCTTAATATGACAACAATGAAACACATCCAGATGCACTGGACGCAACCATATACTCACAATGTTGACCGGAAGAAAGCAGACGCCCTTACATGCCAGGCCCCAAGTTCCAATGACTGCCCCACTAGATCCCTTTTGATCTTCGCTCAACTTTTCCCACTTGTAGTGCTCTATAAGGAAAAGTACACGTGCCCTAATTCCCCCATGCGCTTGCCCCCTCCCTCATAACTTAAAGAAGTTGAAGGAGCTATCCGTTAGAAAGATAAGGGCTGGGGCGGCCCTTACTCCGTTGGTGACGTGCTGATTGCAGTGCCAGCACATGCCCCAAATGTTCCACGCCGGCCGCTGATGTGTACCTTCGTCGCTTTTTGTGGACATGCCCAGGAACGCAGGACTCAAGAAGAAGGCTATCACTGAAAGTTGGACTTAAGGCTACCAGGGAGGCACATGTTTTCTTGTGGCTATCAGACAATGCTAAGAGCAGGAGCCTGCTCAGGTTTCTGGGAGAGAACAGCCTCCACAACCAACCTTAGCATATGCACAGCCTCTTTTTAATATGTCACATGACAAGTCTTCGAAGTAAAAAAAAAGGGCCTCCACCCAGGGCTCGGGCAGCCGTTGCACCTCCGAGAACAGTAGATATATCAAAAGAGAACGGAAAACATTGGAGACTAGGAACCCTAGCATCTGGAGGGCGCATTTCGTTTTACTTTTAATCTTGGTCATTCTGGACACATTAGTGTTCTCAATGGTATTGTCTTCGTGAGCATACTCAGCCTTCTGTGGATGCTGGACACACTGAATCCTTCTTTACTTGCCAAGAATTGAATGAATCCATGCTCCGTTTGCGCTTCATGTCGATTGTTTTCCCACAATGAAAATAATGCCCATTAGTATACAGACAGTGTCACTCCAACGGCTTGCGCAGCTTGTACGTTTTATGCTTGTCAGTAATGAAGTTAGACTGGGGCGTTGTATTACTTCCCGTACAACCACATTAAGGTAAGTTTGAAGGAGAAAGGTGACCAGATGGGCAGACCTTCAGCGTACATGCACTCCGCACATATGGGCCAAGAGGCAATTTTCTTCTTCCGGTACGGTTATTGACGCTGGTGTACCGTTCAGCTGCCATTTGCGACACGGCCACCGCGATAAACCGTGGAACAGCTGTCTCGGCTGCTGCTGCTGCCGTTTTAAGGACGGTCGGCCTTGCAAGTTGGATCTCCGTCCGTGTAGATTATTTCTGGCCACAGTAGTTGTTGACATGCAACTTCAAGATTCAACAGAAACAAGATGCACCAACTCAACTTATTTGAATTAGGTGTGTCCATGCTTAGTTTTAGGCATATAATAAGGACCTCTTGCCAAGCGAAACCTGGCCGCATTCATAACGCTTTTGCCCCGGACTGCGAGACGGTGATCCGCAAACGCCCCGGTTGTTGTCTTGTCCAGAGCGAAACTTATCCATCACCTTTGTGCTTTCGACTGCTGATATTAATTCGCGCTGGAAGTGGGTGAGGTGTGTGTAGTTACAGCGCGACTCGTAGCGTCAGAACCTAGTGCAGCGCGGTAGCACCCAGGGAAAAATAAAAGAAGCTCTCAGCTGGGAGGGCTTCCGGACTGCGGATATTGAGGATATCTTGCGAGTGCCGTGAAGCTGACTGGAGCCGATATGTAAACGAGGGCCGCAACACAGCAGCTTACTCCAGCTGCAGGTGCGGGTGACGCAGCTGGCGGGAAGCTGGATTACTTACTACATTATCGCGTTGTTGCGGCTCCCCGCGCTCTCAGAAACACCAGAGCTCTGCTGCACCGCTCCCTCGCCTGCCTTCGGCAGTACTCGCAGCGGAGGACGTCTCGTCTGTCGCGTCTTCCACGCACCGAGGCGAGGACAAGATACGAGGACGTCCGCTGTTTCTTTATTGAGCCCCTCCTCGGGTTTCGCGCCGTACTTGTTTTACAACTGGCGCGGTGCGGGCTTTGGCCGCTCGGGGTGTCCGTGCAGGAGACCTCTGGCGACGCTATCGGGACGGGCCAGTGCCAACCAGCGGGCCGTGCGCGGGACCTGGCCGCGCTGATTGGTCCAGCGTGACCGGCCACTTGTGCACGCGCGGCAGCAGCCGCAAGCTCGCACCGCGCCGTCCTTGAGTGCCAGTCCCTCAAAAACAGAGACCGCGTGGCCGGCCGCTTAGAGCCCCTCTGCCCCCGAGCCATGAAGCTCGTGTGCCTCCTGGTCTTGGCGGCCGGCGCGGCCGCGCGCAGCATACAGCAATGCATCGAGCCGAGCAGCCTGCGCCAGCTACACGTCGTGAGTAGCCGATCAGCGCCGCCCGTTAATCTTCTTCTTCTCCGCCTTCGGCCTGCCAGTGCTGGCCGCGGCGCGCTTTGTCGCCTGTCGTGGCCGTTTTCGCGCTCTGACGTAAATGCATAGCTCGCTGTGTTCCAAGTAGCCTGGCCGCCGCAAATGTCGCGCATTCAGAAACGCCCGCCGAGCGCTCGCCGGTGGCTGGCTGGTGAGTGATTCAGTCAAGGGGAGCTACTTTAGCTCCACGACTTCCGAAAAAATATTGCTCGTCCAGGACGTCGTGAGGCGCCCAAATCAGCCTCACAATTCGATCTGGAGAATTAGAACATCAATGTTGATAAGGATGGGTCAGGTGCTGGCGAAGACTAGATGAACCCTTGTAAAACGCGGGGAAGGTTATATCATCCCTGGATTTTTGCCTTCGCATTTTTTTTTGGTTTTTGATGATGGTGACGTCCAAAAGCCATCATGTTGTGACTCTGAGACTCAGAGCAGCTGCTGTGGTATGAATACATCCAGAGTTCGGTGAATTTTGTTGCCACGCAGAGCAGCATGCACGAGCTGGGATGCTGCTATTGTTCGGTTGCATTATTCATCCCGCTCATGTCGATGTTTTTTGTGCTTCCGTATCCCGCGATTTTTCTGCGCCGTGGCAGGTGCAGCGAGTCAACCATAGACGAAGTCCACACCCTTGCGTTTTTTAATTCAGCTGAAAGGTGCAAACTTTTTTTCGGTGAATGCTGATGGAATGAGGCGTTTGCGTAGAATACCAGCCAAACAAGTAATTTAAACTGCAACTACCGTTTGTTTTTGTCTTTTTTCTATGCCTTCGCTATAGGACTCACGTGAATGCTCACCAACAGCGTGGAAAAACGAAAAAAAAAACTGCGCTCACAGCTAGCCCCGAATCACTTGTACTTGGTATCATAAATACCTTTTTGTTACGAAGGTTTGCTAACAATTATATCGGAAGAAGAGAAGAAAGAAGTTGCGTAGAGGCGAAAAAACTTGTGACTTTCATGCGGGATATAGGAACGGCAGTGAGACTTTACGAATTTTTTAAAGGTAAAAATATACCAGTGACTTAAGTTGTAAGCAATCAGACAGAGCCACTTAATAAACTGTAACCAGATGCTGTGACCTAAATAACTTCGACGCCAGTCTAACTGCCCCTTTCGGTGGAGGCGTTCTTAGAGCCCAGGGTAGCCATTCGCTGGGCTTCATTACCTGAACAAAGCGCGACTGTAATTAATAGGACGAGACTTAACAATTATCGTGTTCCAATGCGCTTCCGCTATGTGATCTATTACAGAATTTCTAAAGCGGTTTCAGAGAGTTCCGGTTACTTCCTGCAAAGAAACTCTTGTTCTTGTGGAGTCTTGCATGTGTTTTTGTTTCTGTGAACGATGTAACTATTCATGAGTTATATGTGAAATGCATAAACTCCTTGCTATCTCCTCTATCCGCACTCACTATCACTCCCTGTCCCGTCTCTCATTTCTTGTGGTTATTAATGCGCACAAAAAAAGGCGAGTAATTGCAATGGGCAGGGCTTGGCGAAAGACCACCACGCTCCTTCTTGTTTATTCTTATCGTCCCCATCTGCGCAGCTTGCAATGTATCGCATTTGTTTCACCTGCCTTGCCCCATTACAGCCGCGGAATCACGGAGACTGCCATCTTTACAGCGTGCAAAAATGTCAGAACTAACTTTGTTTGTTTAGAGATCCATGATATAGGGAGAAAACTTGAAGTTGGGGTTCTTGACAACACAAAACAAAATAAACAGGCCTCGAAGGGGAGCCTCAGTATGCTAGCCAACGTTTCGGCATGAGGACTTGTCCTCGTCTGGGACCAATCCTCTTGTCGGAACATTGGCTAGCGGACTGATCGAGGCTCCCCCTCAACCCTTGAGTATTTTGTGCTGTGCTTATTTGTTTAGGTTAGGAACAAAAAAAGCCCGATCAATAACGTCACCTTAGGTCAAACATTTTGCCCTTTATTGCTCGAGAATAGTAGCGCAGTTTTTAACAGCTGTTTTCCTCTTGTGTTTGCCGTGTTTGCGCACAATGTTCGCGCATCACGGGAACAGACAGGGTGAGACCAAACATCATTGCGTCGAAGGAGCACTGCATGAGGCTGGCACAGCTCGTTCAATGCATCAGTATGCCAGATGCGCTCGAAACTGGCTGTTTGTAGCGTGGCACTGCTAATTTTTTTTGTATTCGCATGTAGGAATATTGCATAAACGGCAGCAAATTAAATTTCTGCCCTCCTCTTAACTTTAGTTGCCAGCGTTGACCAAAAATCTTTGGCCATGACTGGTTAGGTATTGAAAAAAATTAGCATAGACACTTAACACGGTTTACGAGTGAGCAGGCGTTAGCTCGCTCGCTCACTTTGTGAACGCTGTTTCCGCGCTGCGGTGTGGTGTGCCCCAATGCCACGCAGCTGGCAATTAATTCTACCTCTGCATGGCTCTACGTAGCCGCCGCCGCGACTCCGCTGCACCCCTTCTCATCTGCGCGCTAACTTCGTAAAAACAATCCCCTTAAGGGTATGTGTTAATTCTCATATCGGCAGAATTGCTCTTTCTCCACTTAACATTCATAGATCCCTGGGAGTCCTAATACCAATCGTGGCGCATTGATGCAGTGCTGCGGCGGTTGCGCTGTGCGTCACTTCTCTGGGATGGCAGGTGGTGCCGCGCCGGTGGGACTTGCGCGATCCAGGTTGTCCTGAGCAACCTCGCGCGACCAATAATTAATTTAGGTGCCTCCTGCCACGGTGCGCAGTTTTTCACAATCCGGTGGGCAGGTTGTGATCACGCCACAAGATTACAAGATCTATAGGTGGACCACCTGCCTTCTAGGTTGCTTCTCTCCGGATTTTTCGTGGATTTTTCGCCCAAGCGAGTTTTTCATGGAAGTTTTCCATGAAAGGATGAAAGCTTGAAGAGATACATTGTTTAAACAGGACCTCTCCCCCACCCCCTCCAAGAGCTGGGCATAAACCCCCGTCTGCTGCGTTTATACCGATATTCGCAAATATTTGCTGCCATCTTGGGCCCGAGAGCAGTGCATTGTTTCGATTATTGTCTTCAGCTCGTGTTCACTAGGCAGAGGGACCGACGGGCCTCGGGGTTTTTCCACCGCTGATGTTACCTGCGGCGCAGTTAATTCGTTTCGTACCTTTGGCGCCGGAGTCGAAGTCGCGTCGTCCGAGTTTACGGACGTCGAGTGGACGCTGCATGCTGGCGCGAAGCCGTCGATGCTTGGCAAAGCACTCTCAGCCGAAGCAATTCGCACGCACTTCGGAGGAAGCATCGCGCATCCGCCGCCTCTGTCGTGCGGCGGCCTCTACCACGGCTGCGCGCGCTGTACGCCCGCACCGGCGGTTGCAGCTCGTGAAATACGAGCAGCGTCCGCGCCGGCATTCAGCCGCCGGCAGCTCGTTTGTCACGCGCTCTGAGCGCTGAAAAGGGTGCCGTCTTTGGCGTCTAACACGTCGCTCGTGGCTCCATTGAGGCAACCCCGTCGCGGCCGCCAGGTTCCGCGGCCGGCTCGCGCGGACTTGGTCTGTCGGGGTGACTCGTTCCCCCGAAGCGTCCTGCGACTTCGGCCACTTTGGATGCGGAAACACCAAGCCCTGCTCGGCCGACGTCCTTTGCAATTCAGATTGCCTATTCTCCCTTTGCAACCCTTCCTGCCTCCTGCATGAAGTAAGCGACGGTAGATTAGAATCGATGGGCTCGGTCCGATCACAGGCACTCCTAAACGCTCGGACGAGCGGATGAATTACCGTTCGAACGCTTTTCGTTTCCGTTTTAACTCAGTACCCTCGCATACGCCGAGTAGAGCGACGTCTCCGAGAGTCCTTGGACTCGGAGGTGCGTTTGCTGCGCGTTCCCTCGGGCTAAAATTTTTGCTGCGCCTTTGTCACACACGATTTACACTGTCAAGCATTTATTTGCTCAGTTGAAATGTTCCGTTTACGCATACGTTAATCGGTTTGTTCTTTTTGTGTTGCAGATGTTTCGCCATGGAGACCGCACGCCGACGTCGCTGTATCCAAACGACCCGAACTCACCCAGTGATTTTCCGGAGGGCCTCGGGCACATAACCCACGTACGTCAATAGGGACTCGAGTGGCTCGAGGTGGCTTCTGAATTAGCCGAGAAACAGATGAAAAAGAAAGAAAATAATAAGGGAAGGGTGCCGTAGTAGGAAGAGAGAGAGAGAGAGAGAGAGAGAAAAGAACAAAATGAGAAAATAAAGACACACAGAAAGGACATATCACGTGCACAAAAGTATGCATGCACAGAGACCCTCAACGGTATCTGGCGTCTGCCGACTTCTAGTACTTCAAGAAAAGCCGCGTTGCTTTCTGTGTGGTTGGCCGATGAGGCCAATGTCGCTTGGGATCTTGCAGGTGTGCTGCCGGCTCAAAACAGCCCGTAGCCTAAGGCCTAGAGCGTCCAAGTGTAAGAGGCCCGGAGGGGATGTTCAGTGCTTTCCTCACATATGTACCTGTCGCGTACCGGAGTGTTAGCCTTATCAATGAAGTATGAGCAGGCATTCGAACTTCCTGCGAAAGCATACAGGTGTACCAATTAAAAAATTTCGCGTCATCTGTAGCGTGTTCTTGGCAATGATTGCGCGAATATCCAGTTTTGAAACCTAAAACCCTATACGTGTGCACCGCTAAATAAATAAATAAATAAGTAGAAAAGTTACGTTTTCTGCAATGTTGCCAGCAGCAAAAAATTAACGTTTCGTAGTGGGCTTTCTCACAACCTCACTATATTATCAAGGCTACGCAGGATTAAAAAGAAAACTGGAAGGGGAGAAGATGCGATTAGCGCAGAAGCAGGCACTGAAGTTTTGCTGGCCTGCGTTGCACGTACGTAGAGGGAATCCTGCAGTCGCCGCTACGCACCCCACTATCCAGCGGTCAGCGACTCCTTGAGGTCGCATTACGTCCTTGTGCAGCAGGCCTCTCCTAGTGCGAACCCGTCGCTCAGTGAGCGAGGAGAAGCAGTGATAAATCTGTCTCGGCAAGCTCTGCGGGCACCTACACCGGAGCCCATCTCGGCGAGACAATTTTGTCTGTTTCTGCTCGAGCGCGCAATTTCTCTCCAATCTCTCATCCCCTCTTCTCCTTGTTTTCTCGCTCTAGTGGTGCTATTAACTGAAGCAACAACAAAAAAACGCGCGTAAAAAGAGAAGGGAGCCCTGCTGAAAGACAGTGTGGTGCGAGTTTGGCGGCGGGAGGCATAAATCACTCGTCGCGCTTGTCCGGCGCGGCTCCTGCTCCTTAAACTTTACAGCATATTATATTTCAGTGAAGCCCGAGGCGCGTACTGAGAAGCGCGATTTTTCACGCGCCCATTAACTCCCTCGCGGCCATTATTGCGCGTCATACGACACCGGGTTCGCGTAGCCCCTTCTCGGGCTCTGGTGCACGCCGGGAGTCGCGCCCGCTGCCGAGGACTGTGGCCCTTCTCCGCGGTCGGTTTTGAATGGAGGCGCGTCCCGCGGTTTGCTTACATAAGCGACCTCAGAGGAACGAACATCTAACGGGGCCAAGTGCATCGCGATCTGCGCACCTTTTTCTTCTTTTTCATTGCTTGAGCAGGAGTCGCGAGCAGGATTCTGGTGGGTGCAACTACACTCCGTAAGCGCTAATGCAGTCGACAGATGTGCGTTTGAAGCACGGCACTCGACCCCGAGTACTAGCTTAGCGAAGACGATGTGCGGAAATGATTACCGTCGGGCGACGTGATTTTACACTTTTTGAGGTCAGCAATTACACCGCCGTGTAGATTTTTCTTAACGCGGACGCCATGACATGCAGCCGGGCAACATTTGGCTTTTCCCGAACGCTGCCCTTTGGATGCGGGTGCTTCGGAGGCTGCCCGGACGTTAAAATGAAAATGAACGGCCATTGAAGTTGCAGACATCAAGTTTCACCCAAATCACAGGCAAAGCGTCGAATGCTTCCTTGAACCTTCGGTAATGGGGAGTAACAGTGCACTTATTGTATCGAAAACGAAACACTTGATCTTGAGTGTTGGAAAGGTCTATGCCGACGCGTGCGGGATGCGCAAATGGTTGCGTAAACAGACAGCACCAATTGACAGCAATAGATTTCACGTCTTGAAACAGAAAGCATGGTCGAAGCACGAAGCGTTTTTCTTGCGCAAAGAAAATCAAGAGGGTTAAATGAAAGGGCATCGATAGGGCATAAGTATTTAGAACAGCACTAAAATTTCCCGTCAATCAACCATGAGGCAGAGTGCGGAGGTGAGATTTGTGAGCGCAAGTCAAAACTCGAAAAGTTTTTTTTTTCTCTCTTTGCAGAAAGGTAAAAACGACCAGTACAACCTTGGTAGATATCTCAGGACGAAGTACGAAGATTTCTTGACATATGACCCCAACGAGGTGAGTCCATTTTGTTTGGCATTCCCAGGGGCGAGTTATAGCTGAAACACCGGAAAAAAAATGGGGCTTCGCACGTGCGACTGGGAGGACATGCAAAGTTTTTGCCTGCATGAATTTCATTTGTCTGTTTATTTCCTAACCATTGTTCTGTCTGTCCGGCACAATAATGAGTATAGCTTGAAGGACAAAGGAGTATAAAACTAGCTCCAAGAAACTCAAACCGTTAAACCTATTGTTTTTCTTTTCAGCGTGGTTGTCTTCGTCGCACTATAACATGCGTCATTCGTCATACAAATCTCAAAAACAACTGACCTTCATGCGTTAACGCGTTGCACGCAATTCATTCACCATTGTTAGATGCGGGCGAGGAGCTCTGGACGAGAACGCTGCTTGGAGAGCATCCAGACAAACCTGTACGGCCTCTACCCACCCCGTGATAAGAAGGTGTGGAACAGTGAAGTCGACTGGCAGCCCGTGCCCATACAAACGATGCCGGTCGACCTGGACGGCGTAAGTCGAACACCGACCCATGCTATGGATGCACAGAACTCGGAACGCTTCGAGAACAAATGTTCCGCAATCAGCGGAAGAAAAATCAGAAGCATAGATGCTTGTCTCACGACGACGAAAAATACATCAGTTATGATAAGTGTTGACATAGCTGCCCGGATGAACTTGTCCCAAATTAATGAGCGAGTGCTTTAACCAGGCAGATGTCGAGGAAACCACACCTGTGTGGCACTTACTACATGAAGCAGAAAATGCACAGAGCTCTGAACTGTTGGTTTGGCTTGAATGTCCTTTTTTGTTATTGCAGTGCTTAAACCTTCTATGTTATTTCTGCTTGATACAATTTTTTCACAGATGCTGTATGAAGACGCAGTTTGCCCGAGGGATGACGAAGAGCTGGAAAGAATTCGCCACTCACCTGAAGGCGCTGAAGTGTTGAGAAGCAATGCTGTGAGTTTTGCTTTGAGCGCTTGTTTCTCTGTTTCTTTTTGTTCTCCTACAAAATTAACCTTAACTTCTTTTGGAAAACTGCAAAACTGCACAAATAACGCCAAGAGCAGTGATTTCGCTTTTATCATTAACTGCTTAAAAGCTCTGTGCGAGATTATCAAGAAATTTCTTCGTTTATACGTATAAATAATAGATAAAAAGAAATCCTTACGAAGAAAGGAAAGACGCAGTGATTTAGGAAGAAAATTTTCCTTTCATGTCTTTGGCCCGCACGAAAGAGTGTATCTATCTTTTCTTAATTCAGCACTGCGATTTAGGATATGTTCCTGTTTTTAGGCAACTGCATGAGAGATGCCGGGCGCTTGTTTCATATGCAAAATTCGTAAACTTATAGCGACCGAGGGCGTACTGGTGATGTTTGTCGCAAAGTTCGTATAGTGTATGTAACCACGGGACTAATCCCTGGGAGGGGGCTTTTTGTTTCAGAATTTGATGAGGACTCTTCAAGACCTTTCTGGCAAAAAGATGACAGACTGGGTCAGCGTTCGGGATCTCCTGGACACTCTCACCATAGAGGTATGCCAGGCGCAACGCTTAAGTGAATTACATAATCCTTATTAGAGAGTATAAAGGGTGGGTGACTCGGAGAAAAAAAAATACGGCTGGCTCTTGGCTTCGATCGGCGTAGAAAATAAAGGCAAAAAAAACTAATACGCAAAAAAAGCACTAATACGTAGCGTTGTAGTAAAATTGAACAAAACAAAAAGAAGAAAGAGCAACCATGAGAGAGTAATCGAACTAACAGTCTCAAAGAAACATACGAAATCAGATGACACAAATGCGCTTAAAAGAGACGTGTCGTGGTCATCGTGGAAGTAGTATTTAAACCCTGCAGTTTTTTTTTTACGGGTGGAAGTATCTAGCTTATTTTCTCCCAGTTAATATCAGCACTCTTCTGCGGCATTAACAAGGTGAAAAACAGCGCTTACACTATAGACAGCGGAAAGTGGAGACACGGGGTTAACCAACACATTTTATTGCGGGTTAGTCAGTTATACGCCTTTCATGTGTATAGGAAAGAGAAGAGATGCAAAGAGCACAAAAAAACACATAAAAAAGTACCAAGTCGTAAAAGGTCATGCCGCATCACACACACATTCAGTTTCTTTGTCACAAAGGGCGATTGAAAGTATGCTGACGCATGCGTCGCTCTTTTGTCTAATGTTGATGCCTTCGTTAATTCCCCGGGTCCATTGATCGATGTATGACGAGGGCCTAGGTTCGAAGCCCGATGCCGGCAAATTTCGTTTTTCGAATGAGGCCACGTGAGAGGTACCATTTCCTGTGGACACATTTTGTGGATACATTTTGAGAGACAACTTTCGGTTATGTTTTTTCCTTCGCATGAGGCATATAATGCTTTCGCATTAAGAGTACGCTTTCGCATCACCCGTGCTGGCAGCGCCAGATCTTGCCGGCGGAAGAATGGCAAGAGTAGACGAAACTGAGACACGAAACGATGAGGGGCACAGAATCCCCTGGGGACGATAGATGGCGCTGCCGGCATAGTTGTCGCGAGGGCGTCTTTTTTAGCTCGGCATCACCGCATACGACGCGGACTTCCGATCAATTCTCATCAAATGAGGCAAGTCCTCCCCATAAATGTAGTATGAAAAAAAAGACTGTCAGGTCGGTTACCACTGTGTAACACGAGCTTAAGCGACAGCTGTTAAGGTATTTATATTTTACTATACATTGAGGTAGAGAATATGAGAGCGACGTCAGATCTGTACAGTTCTAGAGCGATATTTTTAGTTTTCCCTCATACTCTGTTTTCGACTAGCTCTTCTCACCAGTCCGCCGCTTTAGGCGCGAGGCGCCACCAAAGACCCTATTCTCCCGCGGAAGCCTTCGCGTCAGCAGTCGCAGATGGACCGTGCTACATTCCTCCTTCTCCCCATACTGTCCTCTCTCCCTTACAAGGTAACCACTCTCTGGATGGTCCCCATGGTAACCACCCCACGGTTACGCATTCCAGTGTTCTCGCCATATCTTCCTCCTTCCAGGGTAACTACCCTTTGGGTGGTTACCGTGGCAAATACCCTCCGCTTGCGCCGTACCTTCCTCCATTCAAGGTAACCATCCTCCGGTTGGGGATTCCTCCATTGTCGCGATACCCCCCTCCACCCTTCAGATAGTTCCTTTGGTAACCACCGCCCAGTTGCGAATTCCTTCAATCACGCCATACCCTCCTCCTTCCACGGTATCCACCATCCGAGTGGTTCCCATGGAAGCGCACCCACCAGTTACGCAGACGACTATAACATACTACTACTACTGCGGCGAAGCGAAACGCAAGAAAGGGCGTATAACAGCTTTCCCTGTAAAAAAATTACCGCTAAATACCACTTGTTCCCGAAATTTAGTAGTGAACAAGCCAGCGGTTTAGCCGAGAGAACCATTAGTCGGTTGTCTTTAAGTGGCACGCAACAGTCATTATATGCGCCTCCGTTTGTAGTGAGTGGACCGAAGGGTCGAAGGCCTTACACGCTTTGTATGGTGCGTTCTGCACGGAGCGCAAGCATTTTCGTTCGGACACCGTAAACCTTCACATACAACGGCAATTTGTGAAGGTAGTTTTGTTGCAACGAGAGTTTCCTGCTTTTCAAGAGTTGCTGCATACAGTGCGAACAAGGAAAGCGTGCATGTCTCGTGGCGCAGTGATCTAAGCGGCCTTGCCATAATTCGTCTCTCGGAAACACTGACAGCAGAGCACCTAACTGCCGAGGTTAAACGAACTCGGACCACTGTTCTTCATGTGCACTAACTTGGGTTTTTCGTTTCATGTTTGTCTCGTCACAGAGGAGCCGCAACCTGAAGATACCTGACTGGGCGCTACCACTTTGGGGCAACATGACCAGGGTGGCGAAATACACGACCATACTCAATTACAACAGCACTCTGCACAACAGGTTGCGCGCAGGTGAGGTACAGAGCAGTGCTTTTTCCATGGTACTTCGTTCCATCAACTTGAATGCCGGTCAACGGCTCTCACTTGCAGTAGGGTTTGCGCAAATCCATAGCTTGCTCGTAGCGAGACAAGCACGGAGCGAACATGAGTGCAATGTGGGGCTACTAAAATCTATAAACGTACCGGTGTGGAGAAAACGATTGCTCAGTGACCGGTAAACAGAGGAGCGAGAACGTGTTAGTAGCGGGAGTAAGGCCTATGTAAAGAAACTGCTCTTTTTGTGCTACAGAAGGAACTGCGCTGCACTGGTAACGCTGTTTAAAAAGTAGTACGCGTTGCTGGTATCTCAGTGCCGAGATACCGCACTGCCATGTGTCCTATAAATAGAAGTAGAGGGCAAAATGGCTTAGAATACACTAGTTTGGCGCTGACAGAATTTTGAGGTTCTAGCAATTCATTTATTTTTAATGTTTTTAAATACACCTTAAAGGCTCCAGATATGGCATATTACACGAGCGATTGCATTCTCCTCATATTCTCTCTCTCTCTTGGCTTGGCTGTCTTCTACTACTCCGCTTGTTTCTCCGTTCTCTTGGTTTTGCTTGTGTCTTCTTCGCTTCTTCTTTTCTTCTCCTTTCGTCTCTTATCTCTCTTGGCTTGGCTTGCGGATTTCTACAACTGCTGCTACAATGGACTCAGGTTACACAACCTGTAACTAAGCCCGAATTGCTATCCTACATGCTTCACCCATAATTTCCGTCGATTATAACTCCCCTTCAAGCATATTTTTTCCCCAAAAAACACGGTGACCACTACAAATGCGGCCGGTGTGTCTTCTCTTACTGCTCACTGAAATCCACGAGCGGCACACTAACTATAATCTTCTCTAGCACAAATAACCTGTCTTACGCGATAGTTTAGAACATTGATTGATTGGTTTTTAGGGAAAGGAAAAGGCGCAGTATCTGTCTCACATATCGGCGGACACCTGAACCGCGCCGTAAGGAAAAGGATAAAGGAGGAAATGAAAGAAGAAAGGAAGAAAGAGGTGCCGTAGTAGAGGGCTCCAGAATAATTTCGACCACCTGGGGATCTTCAACGTGCACTGACATCGCACATCACACGGGCGCCTTAGCGTTTCGCCTCCACAAAAACGCAGCCGCCGCGGTCGGGTTCGAACCCGGGAGCTCCGGATCAGTAGCCCAGCGCCCTAACCACTTAGCCGCCGCGGCGGTGGAACTCAGAATAGGCATTGTTCTGGTAGCAGTGTGTGAATCGATTAAAACTATTGGGACGCAGCGTTTGTGAGCTCTCTGCTTTCGTTTTGATGGAACCACCAAGACTTGACTTAACATAGTTGCCATCCACGCTTTTCTCGCTATCTTTGGAATTTTGTCTGCAACTCTTCTGCATCAACAACTGAAAAGTAGACATGTCAAAATTTGTCACAGTAGAATCGATTAAATCGCAATAAAAGATCTAATGTTAGAGGTCGCCCCTGTGAACACTCCTCTGCATTGTGGCTATCAGCTGCAAGCCGATTTAGATTCGTGCACGTTAAATGCATTTACACTGAAGGTTGCTTCGGCTTTCCTGGATAACAATGATGCAGGTCTTATGATCCGAGAGATCCTGCGGCACTCCGATGCTGTGGTAAACGGCAACTCTAACGTGAAGCTATACATGTATGCAGCGGTACGTACATTTTTTCTTTGTTGCTTGTTTATTTTTTAATGGCTACAAGATCTGTATGCCACAGGAGTTGGGAACAAGTAAAAGCTTCTGAAGGTACCGTGGTTTCACATGTTTAGCTGCTACAGGCCGCTAAAGGGTATATTGAAACTCTGCCGAGTTTTTTTCTTTTTCGCTACTGTGTCCAGAAGGCTGAGTAAAAGCTGTTCATAATAGGATAATTTTTGAAGGAAAGTCATCTTTTAGGCCTTGTAAGCCATTTAAAGGTAACAAGAAACGCTAAGTTTACCAGTGAAAAGTTTTCTAGTGAGTAATACAAAAAAGCAAATTTAACACTGAGCATGACAAACGGCAATGTAGAAATAGCGATCGGTTTTATTTACGCAATCTGAACTAGTAATTTTTACCAGAAGGAGGCGCCTATCTGTAAGCTTACACTAGTATCGGTCTTCCTTTCTGAAGTTATTGAAAAGTGATTTTTATCAGTGTGCATGAAAATTGATTGCAGAGCAGAATGCGGCGTTGGAAATGCTCCACTTGCACATTTCTTTTCTTCGCGCAGGCTACGGGCAATTGGCTTACGTGGTTTCTCTATCATAGCGGGTTTGGCTTTCTGGCACCTTTGCACATATTAGTTTTCAGCTTTGCGTGTTGAGTAGGGCGTCGGTTTGTTATATTATTTTGGCTTAATTGACCCCGCTCGTGATAACGTATCGAGACAGTTTCTAGAGATGTCTCCATTAATGCAGCGCCGTGTGTTGAGTTCCTCTTTGTTATGCTCTGTTCTCCCCGCCGTTTTCTTATGTACTCAAAAAGATTACATGCTTTTTAGCCCTTTGAGTGGCGCGACATTGGCTCCGGACGCGGGAACAAGGCGGTATGTTGTGTACATGCCAAACTTTCCTGGACATCAGTGTTCGTAATATGCTCAAACTACTGGACATTTCCACATAGAGCTATCTGTCGGCCTCAATGGCAGTGCGGGCTGGGCACTATTATTTTGAATTCTTTTTATGGCCCACTCTATGTCGGCCTCCAGTAGCGAACACAGCGTAACACAATGGGACTATTTTCGCGTTTAATTGAGAAGAAAACTGAACAGTGCTGCGAGATGGTATGCGAAGACGCTGAAACCGATAGCCTATTCTTCCTACGCGCTGCACTGCCCAACTTGTAAAATGCGTCCTGTGTTCGCTCCGACTGGTTCTGACGACCGTAGGAAATCGATATGGCGTGCACGAAACATTCAAAATTCCTGCGGTAATTTTAAATTTTCAGCGGCACTAGATTTTCGCAAACTAGAAACGTTTGTACAGATTATTTTCTGGGCTTCACAAAAGACAGGAAAAATAAAAGCCTGAAAATTAAAGCAATAAATCACAGAGACAAGGAGGTCGCTCCTTCGTGCATACCAATTGTTGCGAGACATCCTCTCTGAAATGCTGTTTCGTTTCTAGCGCAGGTGGCTGTTTCAGTTTGACTTCTTTCTAAATTTACATTAACAGTCATGCACAGCGTTGACTTTCTGCTCAATTAATTTTATTATTTAGCGACAAGAGAGCTTTCCAAGAAAGATCGTAGATCAACAAATTTGCCATCTCAAAATTATGATGGCGGCTGTCAAGCAGTACACACGGATGTACTCTAGGACACGTGCTTTCACGACCTAATGATTGTTTCGCGCTCAAAGGTGCGTTCGCACTAAAGAATGTGATATAACGGCAGATACCCGTGAGCTAAAGTTCTTTCCATTCGCAACCTCTGGAATGTTCAAGTTACTCGCAATCAATGTGTAGGCGACCGGTTTCTCCTCTGGCTGACAAGACCATTAATTCCTTGCTGGTGTGACGGTCACTCGCTCTCCAATAAACATGACGGCAAAAGATAAACCAAGCAAGGGTCTGGGTACCCTGATGTATTCTATCCGGCCTTCTTGGAAAATAAACACCGGAAGAGCACTTCTTTGTCGGTAGGCAAAGACTCAAGTGATTGCTTTGATACTGATTTGGCTGTGTCTGTGCTTGAGGGGGCATGACAGCACGCTCCTTTCTATCCTACGTCCCCAATTTCCATTTTGCCCAGCCTTGAGTGGTGATAAAAGACGCTCCTTGTATCCTGGTATTTTAGCACGACGTCCTGATCGCGGCGTTCACTTCCGCCTTCGGTGTCTTCAACCAATTGGCGGTGCCTTCGTCGACAGCGATCATCACCGAGCTCCATGAGGACGCCGACGGCAACTTCTACATTCAGATGCTCTTCAAGAACGACACCACGCGCAAGCCGTACCGGCTGGAGATTCCCGGCTGCGAGGGATTCCGCTGCAACCTGAAGACTTTCAAGGAGATCGCGAAGCCGTACGTCGTGGAGGATTGGCGCCAAGAGTGCGGCCTCGATCCGCTGCCCGGTGGTTTCGACCTG
Organism: Amblyomma americanum; assembly: GCF_052857255.1. NCBI lineage: Eukaryota > Metazoa > Arthropoda > Arachnida > Ixodida > Ixodidae > Amblyomma > Amblyomma americanum. Next base: position 101,461,444 of record NC_135497.1, read on the forward strand.
TTCCCCTAAGGTGCGGTCAACGTGCCCCAGGGCGATTCCAGTGCCACGTTATTGTCGAATTGCGTTCGCAGCGGCCACCAAACTGCTGACGCCCGCGGAGGATATACGAAGGCTGTTTTCCTTCACTAAAGAGCTTTACAGGTGTATTATGATGCCTTTCAGCCCCAGTGCAGAATTATTTTTTTTAAATAAACATTTAACCAAGTGGTGTGGGCTTTTAATCAGACCTGCGGCTGCACGCGTGGTCTGCGGGCGTGGCATGTACTACCATTACTCCAGCATATGCATCACACACCCCCTTGAGGCGTGCAACGATAATATGCAGCATGGTCACTTCTCTACGGCCATGGTTACTCAGTCTTTTGTTGTCGTTCCTATAGGGAGTTTGCACGAAAGCCGGCGGCGCTATGCATTCTGGGTAGTCCGCCATTTTGTCGTCCTTGGTAGCAGCCGACGCAGGAAGCGCACGTTGGTTTTTACGCTCGCGTAGTACGTGCGTGCAACAGTGCTGGCGTTATGGTGTACTGTGCTGTTGTGGGCTGCACCAGCAGAACCCAAAGCAAAGCGCAGAAACTGAAGACAGGACAGGCCGACTGCCGGTTCTTCAAGATTCCGAAAATACGCCTGCACGAGTGCGAGAAAGCATAGCAGCTTTCATATCGACGCCGACGCGAGTGGCTGGCACGTATTAACAGGAGTGAGACTGACGCCAATCCAGACAAGTATAAAGTCTGTGCACTCCACTTCGTTTCAGGGGCGTACAACGATTTCTTGGCTTACAGCGCGTTTGTTTTTTACTTCTGCACCCGCGCTTTACGCTTTGCAAAACAGGCACCTCGTGACGCGTCTGCATCGCGACGCGTCGCAGGAATTAGTACTTCACGAAAAAAAAAGGTTTTATGTCCTTACCTGTGTTTTGAGTATCACTGTGTCGGCTACGACCGTTTTCATGCATGGCTCGCGTACCCATCCACTTGTGAGGAAGTTGTGCCCTTCCAAAGATTTTCTGGCCTTAAGCTGCTGCCGAGTAACAAAACTAGTTCTCAGAACTAGAAATTCGTGAATATCGGCGATGTCGACGGGCGGCCACAAGTTGAAATCGACAGAGCAGTCATCCGCGCGTAGCGTGAATGGGTCCACGCCGCACTGTTTTGTTTTCTCCTCGTAGCGCGCCCGGTCTTTCGGGCACAGAGTCGACACGTAGGTCTCTGACGAAACTGCCGACATCTTCAAAGCACGCCGGGGCGGCGAATATGCAACCCCTTGTTAGTTTTGATGACTGTAAAAGACGATACCGCACTCGGAAAAAAACACTGCTGCCTGGCCTCGGTGCGTCGGCTGCTAACAAGGACGACAAAATGGCGGACTACCCAGAATGCATAGCGCCGCCGGCTTTCGTGCAAACTTCCAATATAGTTGCGCAGTAGTTTTGTACCTTTACCTGGCCACCTCATATACGCGAGCAGAGTGCGCTGTCACAATCACGTGACAACGCTGTTCCCTAAAGACGAGCGCCGCTACGTGTGCGTATTGCGCATTCGACTCGGTCAAAGGGATGGAAAGTTAAAATCCTTGCGCTTCGTGTATTTACTGCAGTCAAAGCTGGCGTTCTAAAATCTACTGGAACATTATCACTTTCTGCATAAATTAAGTGAAAAGTACTGGGGCCGAATTCCATGGCCCTTTGCACATTTGCCTTTTTGAGCTCAGCCATATTTCAACAGGCCTGTCCCAGCAGCGTTCTGACTTGCGGATTTCATACAGGAATCTACTGCGCAGGCGCAGCACAGTCCAACGCGCCCGCGCACACAGTCAAGCTGCATACAGTGAAAATGTCTATAAGATGTCCATTTTTCATAGCCCATTTCGCGTCCATCTGGTTCTCTGTCATTGGTCACTCAGATACATCCGCGCTTTCAAGCCTCTGCGGGAAGCTACCCGGCCATTGGGTGGTTGGCGACCGGGCCTCACCATTGGCTGCCACTGACTGCGATATGCAGCCAATGATGAGGTGCATGGCAGCGCTCTGTCAACAGCAGGTGACCGGAGCTGCCCACTGGCTGCTATTGACTGCGATATGCAGGCAATGGTGACGTCCGGTCGCGCACCACTCATTGACCGGGTGAATGCTCGTAGACTCTTGAAAGCCGCGGGTACGCATGAGTGACCAATGACAGAGGGCCAAATGGACGTGAAATGGACAATAGCAAATGGACAGCTTATAGAACACGGCCCGTGTTTTCGCACTTTTTTTTTTCGTGAACCAGACTGGAGGCTGTGTTTGAAACGGCTGCTTCTTGGCCCGCGTATGCCACGACCAGCCACGCCATGCACATATGCTTCACCCGCGTCGGCACGCTGTTAGTGCGTAATGCCCCGAGTTTTCTGCATGGTATAATACGATCGGTCAAAGACGCCAAGCTATCTGGCCAGCGAAGGAGGATTCCACAGTCACGGCAGGGTGGTGGCGAGACTGTTATGAGGATACGAAATGCTCAGTAATTGTTTTACTATCGGTGGACACCTCGACCACGCCGTGAAAGAAACGAGGAAGAGTAGGAAGAGAGAAAGAGGAACCGTAGTGGAGGACTCCAGATTCATTTCGACCATTTCAAGTTCTTAACTTGCACTGACATAGCACAGTGCACGGGAGTTTTTGCGTTTCGCGTCCCCCTAAAAGCTGCCACCGCGGCCGAACACCATAGCCACTAAGCCATCGGGGCCGGTCCTTAGTCGTCGGTCGATACCCACTATGAATTTTCTACGAAAATTGTGAAAAATAGTTCTTTTTTTTGCAAGGGATATTGCCGACTTCTATTACACTTTTAGGACCCCCCCCCCCCCCCCTCTTCCCTTGTTTTTCTCGGAGCCCCAGAAACTAGGAGAAGGCGAGCCGCCTTGAAAAAGCGCTCCTCCTCGGATGACATTCCAGTAAGGATTCTTTAATGAAATTGAAGTGTGAGTTGACGATGTATACGTAGAATTTTGAACTCCTCCTTTTATTTTTGTCCTGATTTACCCACCCGCACTTAACCCCGGTGCAGCAGCTTCTTTCTGTGCGCACACTACTATGAACGAAGGCGATGACGCCAAGGTGAGGCGCCAATATGTCATCTGCACTTGCTCTTCATATCCGCAAAGCGAAGGTCCAAAGAAGGCGCGACTGAATGACACTGTCTCCTCTGCCACTTAGGGGGACGAAATTACCATGCAACTATCTTGGCAAGCAATACCCACGCCGCCAACTTCAAAGTGGCACGCGCGGCACGGTGCATACATGGCGTAACGAATGCACCGGCTGGAGACTGGCTCAAAACACATTATCATCATCATCATCATCATCATTTATTAACCCTTAAGGGTCCCGTCAGGGACATTAAATAAGGGGGGGGGGGTGGTACAGGGGTGTTCAGCCGTCATACATGAATATAAATAGAATGAATATAAATATAGAAGGAATATAAAAATACAGAAAAATATAGAATAGAAAAAAAAAGTAGAACAAGACGAAAAAAGACAGAAGTAACAAATCCAAATAATCACGTCATGACAGAGTGTAGCAGAAATATAAACAAAAACAAATTGCAACTTTGGAAGTAGCACAGGATGGTCAGTTAGCAGGGCTTGGAAGCTGGCATAGGGTGCAGGAAAAAATTATTTGTCGTTGAGATGGTCGATTAGGAGCTGTCTGAATCTGGAAGGATTAGTCTCAATGATAATGTGTTCGGGGAGGTTATTCCAGCTTTCTATAGCACTGGGAAGGAAAGATTTATTGAAATAATTGGTGGAGCCGTGCAAACGCTGTATGCTTAAGGAGTTAAATAAACGACGAGATGATCGTACCGGAGCTCGTAGAAGGTTTTCTCGAAGTGCTGGAAAGTTAAAGTACAGTTTGTGAAAAAAAGCAAAGAATTGAAGTTTTCCTGCGAAAGGCTAATGACTTGATGCCGAGGGATGATTTCAACGCTGTGATGCTGAGCTGAGATTTATACTGTGAGGTGATGAAGCGTGCTGCCCGATTCTGGATGGCTTCGAGTGAATCTATCAAGTAGGCTTGGTGAGGATTCCATATTGTTGAGGCGTATTCTAGTTTAGTTCGAATGTACGTTTCATATGCTAGTTGTCTGGTGGCTGCTGTGGACATGGAAAGTGATCGCCTGATGAATCCGAGTGATCTGGAGGCACTAGCACATAGTTTCGTGATGTGATTAGCCCAGGTTAGGTTGGTTGTTATCTCGATGCCGAGGTACCGGTATGAATTAGTTTGAGACAGCGCTATGGAGTTCAGGGAGTACGAAAAATGAAGAATCGAACGTTTACGTGAGATGTGCATGAACTTACATTTAGAGACGTTGAGCTGCATTAGCCAGTCGGAACACCACTTCTGAATTCGGCTTAGGTCATCCTGTAATAATTCCTGATCACTGCTATTGTTGATGCGGCGATAAATGACGCAGTCATCCGCAAAGAGACGGACAGGTGATAAAATACCAGATGGCAAATCGTTGATGAAGATTAAAAAGAGTAATGGAGCAAGAACCGATCCTTGGGGAACCCCGGAGATTACTCTAGTACCGTATTTACTCGCGTAATGAACCCACTTTTCTTCCAGAAAAGTTGACATCAGTTTGGGGGGAGGGTCCATTACGCGGGAAAAAAAAGTTTCCAACAGATTTTTTTGGAAGGGTCGAGATTTCATATATCTCCATCCGTCCCTCCAGTCATCAACAAACGCACACGGTCAGATGGGTTTGTGTTTGTGCCACTGCTGTCAAAGCATCGGTCACTTTGACGTGATCTGGCAGTTTCGTGGCAGATGGCGGCGCCGGCCATTCATGTGGAGATAACGCGAACGTGCTGAACACCGGCCCTGAATGTCAGGCGTGCGTTTTTTACGTGAGGTTAAAAAAAACACACAGGATGGTGATGAGTGCGTAATGCAAATGACTATGCCATAGCTTACAGCATACAACGTCTTGGCACTCTGCAAAGTTCGCCGAGCGCACCGCGCTCTCCCCTCCCGCCACCCCTCTGGCAGGAGATCTCAAAAAATGGACGAGTGGTGGTGTTATCAATGGCAAGCAGCATCTTGGCGCGCTGTGCCCCCCCTTTCCCCCCCCTTCTGGCACAAGCTCTGAAAAAATAAACAAGTGATGTTATCGGTGGCCGGGAGCATCTTGGCGCGCTGCCAAGGTCTGCACTGTGGACGGCGAAAAAACTGAGGAACCAGGTACAAAAACCTAAAGGCTGAAAAAAAAAGTAAATTCTGACCGACAAAAGGGGGGGGGGGGTTCAATATGCGAGTGGGTTCATTACGCGAGTAAATACGGTAGTTTGAGATGCATGACTGGCGATGACGGTGAATTGCAAGCGGTTGGTTAAGAAACAGTGGATCCAAGATAAGACAAGCGGGTCAAGTGACAGAGCTGAGAGTTTGGAAAAGAGACGCTGGTGAGGGACGCGATCGAATGCCTTGGCGAAATCTAAATAAATTATATCGGTTTGGAAGGCGGAGTCTAGATTTAGGTGAAGATCAGTTGTAAGTTCGAACAGCTGAGTTTCGCACGAAAAACCTGCCCTGAAACCATGCTGACTGGGAAAGAAGAAACGATTGTGGTCAAGGTGAGATGCGATGTGCGAGTATATTATATGTTCGAAAAGTTTACAAGAGATACATGTCAGTGAAATTGGTCGATAATTTGAGGGGTCGGAGCGATCTGCAGCTTTGAAAACTGGGACAACTTTGCTTAATTTCCAGTCGTCTGGAATCTGACTAGTGTTAAGGGACTGGGCAAAAATGAGTTGTAAGATTTGGCTCGTGAAATATTTAGTTGCTTTAAAAATCTTAGCAGGGAGGTTGTCTGGTCCAGGAGAAGTGGATATCTTTAGATTATCTATGAGTTTTAAAATTCCCTCTGCTGTGATGGTAACAGGTGGCATAGGTGCATAGTTTAGACTTGGCACGGAAACAATGCTTGCTGTTGGCTCCTGGGTAAATACGGACGTGAAATAGGACTTCATGACGTCGGAGCGCTCGGAAATTGGGACATCGGAGCCGTCTCGTGCCTTCAGGGAAATATTGTGCGAACTGTTTTTATTGGGCGTGAGCAAGTTCCAAAACTTCTTGGGGTTTACCCGCATTATCTCGATGAGATCGTGACAGTAGAATTTTCGTTTTGAAGATCGTAATAACTGCGTGTATTCGTGCAGACTTGCAAGGTATTTGTCCCACTTCCTAGCGCATCCTGATTTCTTTGCGTTACGGAATAGGCGTTTTTTCTTTCGCGACAACTTCCTCAGCGCATTTGAGTACCATGGTTTATTGGCATCCCCACGAATGCAGATGAGCGCGACGTAAGCTTCTATAAGCGATAACATTTTCTCTTTAAATAGACACCAGTTGTTATTCACAGAACTGCTATGTATGGAAATTTGAAACGTCTGAAGAAATTCTTCAAGGTGGGAGTTAATGCTTGGGAAATCGGCCTTAGAATAATCACGGATGTATTTAACAGACGGTTGGCGTATAGGAATTTCAATGGACAGGTTGAAAGTTATGATACAGTGATCACTTAGACCACTAGTACACGAAAGCGATTGAACTAATTCTGGATTGAATACAAGGACGAGGTCTAGTATTCGGGGCAAGCGCTCCTAGTTCTCTTGGTTGCCAGCAAGTGGCGCATGGCTTTTGAACACTAAGAAATAGCGCCTTTACATCATCCGTGTCGTGAGAAGGAATGACCGAGTGGCTTCGGAACAGAACGTGATAAGCCGCGAGGCTTAGCGGCACTGTCCGGGCATTCTCCCAAATTCCTGCCAATGAGAACGAAAATAACGCTACCTGCGTAAAGCTTGCAGTAAACGAAGATAGTATAAGCAGGGGATAATCGTAGCGTTCAAGAACGATTTCAGCTGTTTTCCGATGTTCCCAGTTTCGTTTCAGTAATGCTTCAAGAAAGACGTGCGCTTCAGTCGCTCGCGCGTGGTGCCCACGAGGCTCTGTGCTGCCTTTGGACAAAAATCGAAAGGCACGCGGGGGATGCTGAGCTCACTAAGGAAGCCGGCCGGAGGGAGCAGTGGTGGCCCCTAATCGCTACAGTCTTGCTTCGCGGTGTTGCTGACAGCTCGGGGACGTAGAGGCCTGGATGTTATTAGTGCGAGCCCGGCAGGCGTTGGGGACGTGCCTGGCAGAGCCACGGACACGATAGGCGACGCGCTCGCGCCCAGTTCTGGAACGCTGGGGAACCGGCGCTCCCTAACGAGTGCGCAAGGCTCTGTAATCCACGGCAGCAATTAATGAATTCCAATGGCGCGTTAGACATTGCTGCGAGCGTCGGTGCCCAAACTCGACAGCCTCTTTCCTTCTTGGCTAGAGCGTAAACAGCGTGGTCGATAGATTGTTATCGTCCTGCGCCACCGGTCCGAGGCCTGTCGGTTACCAGCATCTGCTTCCCCATAAGCGGAGCCCCTGATTACTTCCTCTTTAGGCCGCTCTTTACAGTACCTTTTGTACGTCAGCTCTGGCGACGGCGCTCTTTTTATTCGGCGCCCATCACTAACGACGCGCTCGAAACCGTGTCGCTGCAGCCGGCGGGAAAGAGCGCGCATTACTCGCTGTCGACTCGTTCTCCGCACGTGTGGGCACCGTGGTGGCACTGGGGCAGGGAAGAGGCGAACGAGCTGAACACGCCGGGGCTGCTTTGCAAGCGCCGCGCGCCTGCGGAGAACTGGGCGCTGGCACTTCGAAAATAATACACTCGCTCCCCACAGCAGCGAGCGCTCCTTGACTCTGACGAGCGTGAAAGCGATAGTGGAGTCTCTTATCGCTTTCTGGGTAGAACACTGCTCTATAGCCGGGTATTTAGCTAAACGTTGCCTTCTGGGCTAGGTGACTACTGACTGCTCTGTTCATTCGTTACGCGTTTTGAAGACCTCAAGCAAATGACAGTCTTGGAGAGAAAGTTCAGTCTCGACTATTTGGCACATTTTTATGTGCGTAATCACGGTGGTCACTGTCCAGTTAAAAAAAGAAAAAAAAACGTCCCGCGCTCTATATGTTATAACAACATGCCGCTCTTTACTTGAGGATCGTGGGCGCAGTTCCCACGTATAGAGCATGAAAATGCAATACGCGGGCATGCCACTTCGCTTTGTTGCGCAACGCAGAACATAAGCAGACAGCAAAAAATTGATTTGATATGTCACGCAGCACTTAAATACAAACGAAAAGCCCTGAAACCACCAGCAACCAAATATATTTGCTGCTGGCAACGAAAAAAACTGCTTCGAAACAGTGCGCAGGCTGGTTCGGTATACGTGTCTTGAGCACGAACGCACAAACTATACTAGGGAAAGGTACTCCTTGAACGGGAACATGTTTCGAATAATTAATCACTTTGCTGCGAACCTTCTCTGAAGGGCTCAATACAGGAGGACTATACAGGGCTCGCATCATCGAGGTTACAAGAACTCATTCCGCCGCCATGCGCCAGTGACATTGCGCGTATTTTCGCAATTATAGGCCTTGTTATGTCTGCGAAGGCGCCGACGACCGAAGGTCAGTCGGCGGGCTCCTGTAACGGCAAGCTACCCAGGTGCGCCGGCGCCGACAACGCCATGGAGTGGAGAAAGCATTCTTCGCACGGGGATCGGCTTACCGGTGCCCGCGGGCTGAGAAAGAAAACACACAAGCCGCTGAGGAGGGTCAAGAGGCGCACGCAGAAGCGATCGGACGCGCCGGCAACGCGATCGACTTACCGTTCTGCAGCGCGGGAAACCACCCATGCGTGACTACGCAGGACAGACGTGAAGAGGTGGCTATTGACGAAAATACGAAAGACCGCTCTCGTCGGACCACGGGGCGTCCGAAGCAGACTTACCGCCAACCCAAGATGAGCGGACCAGGGTAAAGCCCCGACCTCCCGGACCAAGTCTCACTCAAGCCAGCGATGAGCGGGCCACCACTTTCACATTCGGAATGACCTATAGTATTTATAAACATTGCTTTACCGAGTTACCGTTCGGAATTCAGGCGCCGGTAGAAAGAAAACAGCAGAAATAGGTAGCTCCGATAAATCGAGAAAATGATAATGATACGCTGATTTTGTGATTCCTTCAAAAAACAAGTATGCACAACGTGCACTCGGATGCAAGTAGCGGAATCCACGATGCTCCATGCCTTGTTCCACAAGCAGTATATGACGTCTGGCAGCAAAAGAACAACAGAGTTAAATTCTGAAGGAGGGTTCGTGCATGATTGGCGTGATCGCTGAACGAGAAGAATAATGATGGCACATTGGCCTGTGATCGATAAGGGAGTCGAAGGTTTGCGAAGAGCGCCTAGCTAATACATCCGCTGTGCGGCGAGGTGTTGCCGGTTGGGGCAGCTGGCAGATCTCGGTGTTCTCAACTAAACGGTTTATTCAGGAAAAAGAGGCAAGATACGCGGGAAGAAAAAAAAAACGAAATCTGTTTAAAACCTGCCGACAGTCGGCGCGCACTCGCCATACTTTTTCTGTTTGAAGCTCGCTAAATAAACTGGGATGTTAGAGGCGGAGGTGTCAAATTTCGTCCCCATCCCCCAATATCTGCCAATCACAGCTTAGCGCATAACCATCCATGTGGGTGGTGCGTGAGGCACACAAGCGCTGCACAGTGTCGACAGGCAGTTAGCTTTATCTGCGAGCCTATTTCGATCACTCGCACGTGTTCACAGCAGAAAAAAGTACTTGCCACCATTGCAATAGGCCCAGCAGCACTCTGAGTGGAAACAATGCCTGAAGCACTCACAAAGCGCGCAGTTTTCAACTACGAAAGCAGCGTGGTTGAAACGAAGCACGACACTATACAATTTGCGAAGCCTGACAACATGCAGGGCGTGTGTTTTCCCGTTCTTTTACAGAATATGCTAATAGCCTCCATGGCTGTCCGCTGTCTTCTCTTCTCCTACTGCCTGTATTTTTTCCTACTAGACTGCCACTCTAGTCACCTTCTTTTATTTCCACCGGTCACCGTTTAAGTGCCGACTGAATAAGGCCGCATCAGCAACTGCGAAACCGCGGGCAAAACCGAGGCGCAGTGGAGCAGGGCTCTACAGCTCGTCGACAACGCTGACGGAGTTTCGCAGGGAGCGCTGTGTATTTAGGAGCTCCAAGAAGAAATGGCGTCACGGCTACGGAAGTGTTACGAGAAACTCTTCAATAGTTGGCGTTCAACTGAATTGGAAAAGTGCTTTCTGCTTTCTTATGGTTCGATACGCTACATTTCATTCCCTCTTTCCATAACATCCCTGGCCTGGAGGGTAAAATAAAGGAATAAATAAAATATTGTCAGAGTACAGAATAAATCTCATCGTCTCTGATTGCCAGAAAAAGAGCTATATATATTACTAGAAATTACAGCGCCCCTGTAGTCATTGTCCTAAACAGAAGCAGTTCCCGCTGCCCAACCACTGACAAGCATTAGCCACTTGTAGCATACAAGCATCCAGAAGTTTAGTTGGGACCTGCAACGTATGAATGGATTATGTAATAATTATTTAATTATTATTGTTATTACGGAGTTAATGAATGAACCTGGCAGCGTTTCTGCTCCAATGGCAACCAGCCGATTCAGCCTAAAGAAGTGGAATACGCAGGTTGGGGGTTTCTACAACTCGTTGTTCGCACAAAATTTAAATATGTGTTCATGATTATGACGTGTTCTCTTACTGCGTTATTTCGCCATCGCCGGATTCTTGGCCGGTCGCTCCTAATGGGTGCAAGCGATTAACCTTGCGAAGCCAGCAGCAGTCTTCGATGAGTGATCATAAATCAGTTCCTGGTTCGGAAAATATATTGTTTCCACTGATTGGTCCTTTTCTAACGATACTGGCGCAATATGGAATACCGATGGACGGCACACGACGGCGAGGTGCTAGCGGTCCACACCGTATAGTTGTGTCTTTTCTTTACGTCGACCCTCGGTCTTTCGCACAGCGCAAGTAATGTTAATCCTGCTCGAATAATCTGAACGCCTCACTAGGCTTCACCTTGCACGCATCTGTGAATCCCTCACCTGGATATACACTTACGCATTTGTGGAAGCTTCCATGAAAGTATATTTGCACAGTACTGCGAGGTAACACGCAGAAGGCGAATTTTTGCCACAAATCCTTAGCGCCTTAATTTGAGCTAATCATTGCGCCGTTGAGTCTTGTCTTGTGGCGTGACCGGCAACAACCAATGCTACCATTCCAATTTGCGCTCGGCTTGTCCACGCTGTGAACGCTCTTAAGTGCTTCTCTCCTATGTACCTGGGACTTTGGGATCTGTAAATCGCAGCAAACTATTTTTAAGTCCCATCATTGGCCTGTGAACTGGCAACGTACAAACGCATGCATACCGCGCTGTTTTCAAAGCGAAAGATTTATTGGTCGCGATTTCGCCGTGGCGGTACTACATCGAGGCACGTGAAGTCACAACACGCGCCTCGCCGCGGAAGGTTACTGTGCTTTGCGCGCTCGCCGCGCCATCTGGCATGAAGTCACACCGCGCCGCTCGCCGCCGTTTGGTAGGACGTGACACCGCGTTCCTCGTCGCTGCGCTCGCCTCCGCTCGCTTCGACAGCTGCGTCGCATGCGTGATAAGATGTCACCGGATTGAAAAAGAGAGCTGGCGTGCGCCGCAACCACAGTTGAGGCGACAGTATGGACGGCGACAATTCTGATAAGCTGGAGGAGGCCTGGAATCGACAGCAGAACGATATGAAGAGGAAACGAATCGCCCAGGAAACAGACGAACAGCGCGCCGAACGACAGGCTAAACGCCGCCGTGAATATGCTGCCGCGAGACAGGCACGTTTAACGTCCGGTGTCTCGACCGCTAGCAACAGCGACAGCAGCCGGAGGAGAGACCTGAGTCCTGCTTCACTGAAGAGGGCCCGTGATGAACGATGGAATGCGACCAAGAAACCTCAGCAGCGGGCTCAAGAAACCGAAGAACAATGTGCCGTTAGCCTAGAGAATAGGCGTAAGAGTGACGCGATCCCTTCAATCCCTGGATAGCCTCGGTACTGAAATCAAACGTGGACCCACAGGTCATACTGGACGTTTATGCCTGTGCTTCATACGTTGTGGAATATGTGAACAAGGCCAACCGGGGAGATTCGCACTTGCTTTCGCTACATATATCCTGGCATAGCCGAGCTAAGCCACTGCCATTTTTGAACGTGCTGCATATCGCTGGTTATTACGGAAACCTCAAACTTTTTGACGTCCGAGGATTCAATAGTATTACTGGAGCGTTCCATGATCGATAGTTAAGTAGCGCTAATTGTGAGTGACGTATTGAACACCTTATGCACGTCTGGTAAAATTACTGCAAGGATACTCTGCCTGTATGGACCACTCACTGGTGTCCTCCATAATCTGCCAATCATCGGAAAGTGCGAGTATGTTAATTAGCAGGACACGAATTAGGCAAGAAAAATTAGAAGGAAGATACAAAAACGAGCCGTTCAGCATAGCTAGGTTGATGTAATACAGGCAAGGTATTGTGTTAAATTTAGTGAACCGAGAAGCGGGAATATAATAGGCTTTAACAAGATAACCGATGTGATCCCGATGAGAAAATTTTGTAAGATGGAGCAGTGCCTGAGAATGGCGGTGCCAGATGGTAGCATAACTACACTGCTCCAACTGAGGCTAATGCAGCATCACAGTGGGGAATGGAAGTGGGAGCACTTTCATGCGGAGGTAGGACATGCGCAATTCCGCTGCGCCGATCCAAGTCGTGAGGAGTCCGTGCTGCTCCCTCGTAAAATGCAGAGTGCAGGAAGTCACGTACCTGACATCACACCTCATATTCTTGCCTTTTTCTCTTTTATTTCTGTTCCGTCGTTCTGCGCATGCGCGCCTTTCTTTGCCTTCTCCCAGGATCCACTAGTTGAAAACAAACCGCCATGTCATACCAGACATGGGCAGCGCGGATTGACGACAGGTGCCAATAGCAGCTGAAAGCCCACATCTGCCACTTCGCACGCGCAGTTGGCGCCTGGTGGAAGCGGACTGGATCGCGCATCCGGCGTTCGCGGGCATTATTTTGCTTTCGTCGCACATTACCGAAAGGCCGGCACGTTTGTTAAGAAAGCCAGAATATAGCTTTAATTTCATTCTGAATGCGGACTTCAGTTCAGCATCCCTTCTGGCAAATATCGAGAAAATGGTGGAGTTGTCGAAATGCACGCGGATTATTGCCACTGCAGCAATGAATAATCTTGAAACAAAGATTGCCAGTCATGTTAGGTAGCACGCATGAAGAGAATAGTCGGAAAGCGAGCGTCGTGAAGTGGCATACAGCTCTAGCAGCGCAGTGACCGTTCCAGTGGCCCAAGCACTCCTTCCCCCGGCGTGCTACTGCTTTAGTGCTTCCCTGCTCGGCACGTCTGCTCCTGTTCGCCCGCTGGAATGTGCCACAAGAGGAAGCACGGGCTCTTTTAACGCCCTAATTCTCAAGAAGGATAAGAGGCAGCAAAACAGCCAAGAACGCTCTGCTGATTCTGGTTCACGGCAAAAGGGTCATTGAGGAGAGAGTGCTGTACCAGATATCGTATTAACAGACGCCCCACACTAAAGAGCGCAGAAAGGATATTACACATCTGCCCATTTAAAGCACCACGCAGTGCTTGTACTTAAATAATATGTGGGGCGTGAAGACGAGAGCAATGTGCGCTTCTACATTGGAGCGCTGGCAGGGAAGCTGAATTAGGGATCGGTGGAAGCACAGTTTTTGTGGCCTGAGTCATATCTGCTCAGTGAAAACTGAAACAGTCTTAAGGGTGGTGGAACTAGTGGTTCAAGGTTGTAACATGTTAATTTCGACAAACTTGGGCAACTCTATATACTCGACCAAAGTATTTTCTGCTCCAAAAAGAACAAGTCGAAGCTTGAAGGCAGGTGCACCAGACAGTTAAAGAAGTCCTTAGTTTACACAATTTCACCAGCGCTGCGACTGTTCTTGTTCCTAGTCGCAGCGCTGGTGAAATTGTGAATATGTACCAACTAGCTCAAACCACCATTTTGCTTAGTTTACAATTGAACGCAATGCATATCAAGCAACACTAGAAAAAAGAAGCTGGAGAATCAGCTCCGCGATCGGCTCTTTCTGGAGAGAGTAATTTTAAGCACTACGAAAAGAAGCCAAGGAAAGGCACGAAGCGCTCTCGTGACGTCTATCACATTCGCCCGTATGGTCACACGTGAGGACCTCATGATTTCCGAAACAGAAATAGTTCCTATTCCGTTAAGCATAACCTTCACGTTGGATCAGTTGCGTGAGCTGATGATTTCACATCCAAGCTCGCAGCCGCATTTAACTTGGCAGCAATAAGCCGCGTCGTTTTCTTAGCCTCTATTGAGCTGTCCCTCGTACGAGAATGAACATGGTCGACAGAGACGTGTTGCAGCGCAGGGGGCTTGCAAATACCGGGACACTTGTGTGACAGCCCTTCTGAGACCTTCGAGAGGGCATCTTTCACGATTCGCGAGATCTTCCACATCCAGGTAGGCCAATGTGGAAACCAGATCGGGGCTAAGGTAATCACCTCTTCAGGCTTCTGTGAGCTCGCCGCTCAAGCGCACGCTGGCTTCTTTTTGTCTCAGAGTGTGTCCCTGTGAGTTTTATTCGCAAATTCACGTCGTGTCGTTAGCACCGTGTTCAGGAATCTCGTTTCAGGCTGTGGGCGTAAGCACCGAGTTGTGAACAAGTTGCGGCTGCTTGAAGCCGCAATGACTTTATGCCTAGTCGCGGCTTCTGTGTCACATTGTTCGGCTCCGGCTCGCAACTAATTGTGTGGTTTAAGAGCGATGCTTTCACGTTTACGGTTTAACGACCGCTTGCACTACATGAGCGCGACCTCAGCCGTCGTCTGAGATTTGTTTCAACTTTGCTGAGTTGTTTGGTATCCCTGGCGGGTGGCAGATTGCGAAGGCTGCAGCCAATTGGTGTCCATTATCTGCCAAGAAGGTGGAGAGGGAAATAGTTGGCAAAAGTTTTGCTCGTGGTCCGACTATCACTTGCAACGCGATTGAAAGGATTGAAGTAACTGTGAAACTTTTCCGAAATCCCGCGGCCGGCGAGCTGCGGGTCCTGGGACGGCGAACCCGACTGCTCCAAAAAAAGGAACCGGTAGCTGTAGATTTGTTGCCTGAGGCGTTTTCCATGATTTCGTGTTTCGCGCGATTTTCAGGCGTTGAACGTCATTTGATGGTGGTCGGCGTTTGATACGACGACATGGTGATTTGTGACTTCTTTGCCTGCTTGTAGTTCTGGGAGGACCTAAGTGCTGAACACTCTATAGATTCCAATGGGCTGTACTTCGGAACTTCCGGCCAGAAGCTTGAAAAGATTAACGTATTCTACAGTAATGCCGGTGGTGCGTGCCTTTCTCTAGTTCAGTTACTTCAACTGTACAGTTTTCGCGTCGCGTTGAGTGCGCCCTGCTGCTGTTTCGCGCAAATAAAATGACGCCTAATTTCACACTGGAGCAGTCGGCGGTATGCCCGTGTTGTTGGGGCTTTGCGTTCTATTCGTGCATGATTTTGTGGCATTCGCAGTGTAGCGTCTCGCAGCCTTTTGCATTTGAGACATTTGGCATTATTGCAGCTTTTCTAGTTGGATTCTCTGGAGTCCCACAAATCTCACTTTGAGTGTCCTTGATGTCTGCATCTTGTACTGCATAGATGTGGTGCCAAAATTGCGCTATTTGTCGAATCTACAGGCAAATTATTGTCTCGTTACCCTGTGAGCCATACGGGTTTCAATTTTTTAATTTTTCGAATTTTTCGAATTGTGTGCGAGTTTAAACATCAGCCAGCCGTATCAGTGTAGAACAGAGACTTTTAGAACAGAAAGTTGCAATTTTTATTTCTTAAATCCCGAATTTACTAATTAATAATTTAGGTATAACATTGGTTCTTATCGGAATGACGGGATCGCAGCGAGACATTTCAGGGTACCACTATCACATTAATTTAGCTTTTAATTTTTTAAATAGCTTTTACGATTGACCCTGTCTACCTGGTTATTTTTTACTCCACACCCAGTGTAATAAATACTTTTAAAACTCTTATTAAAGGCTGTTACCTCTGCTCTGACTTGCATTGAGTAGTTTAGCTGCACGTTTTTTTGTCCTCGTTGTTTTTGCTTGCCTATTTTCTCATTTCTGTCGCGTTTTCGTCTGTACCGCTCACAGGAACCATTCCAGCGAGCTGATGCAGACATTCGTAATTGACAGCTATCATCTTTTCTGCCGCGTACTGATTGAGATTTCATTTTTGTTTCAGGCGGAAGGTACGTGCCTGGTTGATTTCGAGCCAGGTACCATGGACGCCGTCCGCTCGAGTCGACTGGGGGCGCTGTTTCCTCCAGACAACTTCGTGTTTGGTAAGTGGCTGCTCTTCACTGTCTGTGCTCCTGCCGACTTAGATTTTAAGAGGGGCTTAACAACAGGACTGAATCACATGCCTAAACGAGCGCGCAGCATCAATTACACCTTAATGCAAAGAAAAAACTACATTTGTAAGTACACCCCCAAGCATTACTTCTTTCCTCTCCAACTAGTCCTAAATATACAGTGTTTAACCTGAGCGCTATTAGAGAGAAATTTTCCGAATAGTGTGTGATCTTAATCCTAAGCCAGCCGTACCAGTATAGTACAGAGACTTACGTTGCAAACCAAAAATTGTAGGCATATAATTGGTTCAAGTATGATCACCTGACTTAGCGCATTTTTAGTCGAGAAAATGGGAGGGGCGATGGCATTTCCTGAGCAATAAATATTCTCTAGAAGATCATGAAAAAAACTTTTTTGAAGAATAAGAAGAAGAAAGTCCAAAGACATCCACTGCCCAAAGAAGATCGCTGCCGGCATGCGCCGTGCATAAATCTCCCTACTGAAACGTTCCATATTACGAGTCCTATAATTCCATATGCTTTCCAAACGGTACATATGAAGTCGATAAGAAGGATGCGGTTGAGATATAGACTCATCGACAACGTATAAGCGAACATGCGGACTCCGTGTGGCGCCATGCACACAACATTAAAATCACGTGAAATTGATATAGAAAGTTTATGAACGCCTTACTGCGGACATATGGAAAGCATATGTATCCCCATTTTTTTTTCATACCGTAGGGACTCTATAATATCGTAATTTCATATCAGCAGTTCATATGGAATGCTTCAGTAGGGCACCCCTGACTATAAATAGCCTTTTCTGTTTTTTTTTTTCATTCAAGGTGCACACGTATTTCAGAAGTCTGCGTTATAAACACGGAATGCATTGCACAGTGGCTTCATTTTGCGACCGTAGGTGTTACGAGGGTTGCACCACTGCACTGCCCATTAAATAATCGTTCTTATGCAATGAACTTGTTTTCTGAACAAATGTAATGTATTTTTTGTGAAAAACCCATTTCGAGGAGTCGTGTCGCGTGACGTCCGGTAGCAACAAGACATGGCACCTTTTCAACCTTGACAAAGTGGGTGTCAACCCAACCAGCTTTTCAAGCATAACGAGACCCGCCCATAATCCAATCTTTTCGCTGAGTCTTCTCACACTGTCACGTGACAATGAGCTCCTTTCACCCTGACCTGGCACATTTTACTCCGCTAGCAGAGTGGAGGCCGACCCACACAGAGCGAACTTTCCCGACGAAAGTGCCGTCGTCATGCTGCGCACTTGCGGCGAAAAACCGGTGGCCGCTGCTGCCATGATTTCAGTGTTGCTAGTAACGGCGTGATTCTAGCCTCAGTAAAGATTCTAGCAGGACGTGCTGCGCACACTTTGCAGTGGTGACTGCGATCGGGTCTAGCCTCGGCGTGTAGCTGTGCGGGGTGCGATAGCTTTTTGTCTGCTAGAAAAGTATTGGTCCCATCTGAACGGCTTCGATCAATTGATCATATTACATGATGCGCACAGCTTGCGTTGCCACATTCACCATAGCTGACTAGCCGAGTGAAATGTGGTGGGCTGAGGTCAGACGCGGTCCCGCCCTCATTGGTCCGATCAGGCAGTCCGCATTGTCCGCTTCCGGCGAGCGACTAACCGTCCGGCGGACATATCCGGCTCGACATGTTCGACGCCGAACTGCCGCCGGCCTCCGGGTGAATGCCGCCTGGCGACTGTTCGCCAGTTTTTCGCGGGAAAGTCGCTCCATGTGAATCGGCCTTTAATAATACGTTACAAAAGGCCGCAGCTGTTGCCAATTTGAAGCGTTAGAGAAACTGGAGAGGAGGAACGTGGGGAGGGGGAAAATGGAGAGGGAAGGCACTGCTAGCGAAAACTTCACCGCAGCAATCGCAATGTTTGCCTGTGAATTTTTTAACCCTGTCAGGATCGGTGTCAAAGAAAACGTTCTTCGTTCAACAAGGCTAAAGCAGTGCCTGGCCCGGACCACAAGAGTGAAAAGCTAGCAGAATAAGAATGGGGTGGTGCGCATTTCGCAGGCACTCTGGGGCCATGGATAGGAGTGTACAACTATACCTAAAGAAGAAAGTGTACAAAGTTGCATCTGCACAGTAGTCACTTGTGTTACGGAGTCCTGAAGCGTAACGAAAAGGCTCAAAATTATGTTAAGGACACCGTAGCGAGCTATGCAAGAGAAAATGAAGAAGACAGCAGAGCAATTCAGGAAACAATTGCGAGCAAGCGTAGTAGTTGAATTAACACTTGTTTTTGGGCTAATTGATGCATACTTGAATTCGAGAAAATCTAGCGCCAAACCATGCAAACCACAACAGAAGAACGAAGACCAGACACAAGCGCTAAAGACACAAGACGAGACATAGCGCTTGATTGTAGTCTTCGTTTTTCTCTCGTGGTTTGCTGATGTATCGGGAAGATGATTACGTCTGCCGGTTGTCGTCACAAAAGCCCAGTTATGGCTTGGGCGCTCCCGATCTTGTATTCTGTGCTCCATAACGATGCTCAGTAAAGGACAGTCAATAGCATTCTATTTTTTGCCCTTTTAATTCCAAAATTATCAAGAAATGATCGAAAAAAATCTTGGCCTCCTCATTAGAGTTACCGTAGTCAATATCCCCTAGAGGGAGAAGTGGCGTCATCATCTATGCGAGCCTTTTAGAGATCGCTTCTTCCACCACGGGAATGCCAGGAAGTTGAGGTGTCGTATTTGGCTTGATTGACATAGTTGGTCCGTAAACGTGGATTCCGCGTTTGAGTGAGTAGCCACGGCACAATGCTCCCTTATGCGCACATATTGAGTTTATTTATTCATTTATGTGTAATTTATTTATTTATTAATTTATTTATTTATTTATTTATTTATTTATTTATATATCCTAAGGGTACCTTCGGATATTACGTAGCCAGGAGTCAATAAAGCAAAAATGATTACAACAAACACGTGGTTTAAAGATACCCTCCACTTATTTTAATTGTGCGCATTTCATGTCTTTAATAAATTTAACGCAAGTGTTTGGTTGGAATGTGAACTTTAAGAGCATTTGTTCGTGGTTTATCTCGAGAAGAGTCTTATTTGTACGGCTGAATTCACGTGTCATGCCAAACAATATCGAAACCTCATCTTCCATGTATTACTGCGCCTGTTCATCGAGGAATAGATACTGCAGCTCCACCTTTCCTTCTAGGAAATATTAAAAAACTATGATACTCATAACTTTGCTATCACCGTTCAATAAAGAAATCAGTTTGCCGCAATTATCAAAAATGGGTATTTAGTTCATCTTGTGCAGCAATAGCTACCCTGATTCGTTTTCTCTTATAACCCATAGGAGGCAATTCACTGACGTAGAAATTGAAACGACTGCGCAGAAAAACGTCGTTACTGTTATCGAGGAATAATCTATTCGTCTTGCTTAGTTTCACATTCACGTTCAGTGGTCCTTAAAGCGCGTCAGGAACCTGACAGGCTGGTTGGCAGCCTTACGATCTTCGCACCTCTTGCACACTCACATGGGCTCACGCTACTACACATCTTGCTGTAGTGTGGGTAACGTCTTTTGCGGCCTAGGGGTGTGCGAATAGTACTTTCTAAGAATCGAGACCAATACGAATAGCACAGGTTCGCTATGAAATCGAATTAGAATAGTACCGCTAAATCCAAATAAATACGAATCGATTAGTGATTAAAAGCGACTCAATTATGAATAAAATATTTTACGATTATTCGCTGCCTGTGTGAGTATTCTCACAAAAGAAATGACGTGCCACACAGAGAAGCGCTAACGGCGGCACTGCGGTACGGAGGTAGGCCATATGGAGCTGTGGAGAGAGCTGTCAAATGAGGCAACACTTATCTACCCAGGAGGTACGTGAAATAAGATGATCAGCTGTACGAGCATCCTGTCAAACTTACAGGACAATTGTCATTTGATGCTTATGACGACACCGTAAATCTAGCGGCATATTTCAGTAGCTGAGGAGCGAGAACTGCGTAGGAGTCCCGGTTTTTGTGAGGGCACATAACCGCAGGGTCTGCTAAACCTACCCGAGCCCTTCTCGTGTAGCCCAGTTTAGAGCTCATATACGAGCATTATGAACGCTGCCACAAGATTGGTTTGGTTTGGTTTATTGGGGTTTTTGTTCCAAAGCGACTCAGGCTATGAGAGACGCCGTAGTGGAGGGCTCCAGAGATTTCGACCACCTGGGGTTTTTTAACGTGCACTGACATCACACAGCACACGGGCCTCTAGAATTTCGCCTCCATCGAAATTCGACCGCCGCGGCCGGGATCGAACCTGCGTCTTTCGAGCCGGCAGCCGAGCGCCGTAACCACTCAGCCACCGCGGCGGCTTGCTGCCACAAGAATGGAAATGAATAGTGGCGGCGTGGAACCTTTCAAACCTTGCCCACCGATAGCAGCAGTGTTCTGTTCTCCATCTGAATGGACCGTTTTCTTAAATAGCCATGGAAGAAAACTACGGCATGCCTTAGTCGGCCTTCTTATTCGAAAAAATTCGGTTATATTCGATTCGTCTGGAATAATTTTGAACGAATACAATTTGATTGCCTCAGCCAATAAATCGAATAGGAGGATATTTGATACACTGCTCAAAAATTTCTAATATTCGCACGCCCGTATACTGCAGCCGAAGCGTTTAACATAAAATTTCGTATGAGGCGTTTTCTGGGGTGTAAATGCGTTGGCAGCACAGCATGTCCTATCGGGGAACTCCATCTGCTGCCTGCTGTTAATCACTGTAGTCGCTGCTCCATTCATACAGAATGACCTCCTCTCGGGAATTGTTGGAGCAGTGTGTTCAATACGTGACATTTCCTTTGTGCGATTTCTGGTAACAATTTTTTTCTCAGGTCTTTATTTGTTAAAAACATACGCCTTTAACTGTCTGCCTATTCAGGACAGCGTGGAGCGGGCAACAACTGGGCCAAGGGACATTACACCGAAGACTGGTGGACTCCGTGCTGGACGCGGTCCGCAAAGAAGCGGAGGCATGCGACTGCCTCCAGGGCTTCCAGATGACACACTCCCTCGGCGGTGGCACCGGTTCCAGCATGGGGATACTGCTCCTGGTTAAGATCCTGGAAGAGTACCCCGATCGCCTCATGAACACTTTCAGCGTGGTCCCCAGTCCTATGGTTAGTGACAACACCCTTTGGATGCGAATTCGTTGTACCCGTGGTGAATCAGATATGCCACATTTATAAGGGGCTGCGTTCCACCTCCAGGTGTCGGGCACCGTCGTAGAGCCCTGCAATGCCACCCTGGCTGTGCACAAGTTGCTAGAGTACTCAGACGGTACATTTTGTATTGACAACGAGGCTCTGTATGACATCTGCTTCCGTGCCCTCAAAATCACGACTCCCACCTACGGAGATCTCAACCATTTGGTTTCTGCAACAATGTCGGGTGTAACCACATGTCTAAGGTGGGTGCTTAACTTTATCTATATATGCACGCTAAACCTGCATGCATCGGATCCCCAAAACGCTATAGCAAGGTAAGAGCGCGGCCCGGTTGGTTGCTTACTGTGCACGGAACCGCGCTAGTCTCGTTACTACAGGACGAAAACAAGCGCGAAAGAACGCTGTTAGAGACTGAGGGGCCCTTGAGTGAGCTGACTCAGCGCCGCAGGTCCCTTTTACGAATAACGTTGTCGGACTTGGTTATGAAGGAAACTATACAGGGGGTTTATTTACATTATTACAAGGTTTAGGAACCCATTGGAGGGTGATGGAGGAAGGTCCGAGGATCTGAGAAGACCTGAGGATGATCGAGGATTCATTGGTCACGGCACTTGTCTTCCGGTTTTAAAGGGTCCGGTCCCTAGGATTCCCCAGGTTCGAGGAGGTCTTCGCCAGGTTGGGCGTGGCCTATAATTTCCGCTGTCGTACACACGCACACACCACTTCACATAGGGACACGCCCCCGTCACATGTCTCGCCGGAGAGAGAGAGGGTGCCGCTGGACCCTCGCCCTCCCCCCCCCCCCCCCTCCGAGAGAGCGTTGTCTTCGCGTCCGAACGAGACTTCTCAAGCTTTCAAGCCGGACACGTCTTCCGGGAAGTCCGAATGGGTGAAGCGCCGGTTGAATGGGTGAGCCACTCCTGGGCGGGTTGGCGGTCGCTAACTGCCCCCGTATCCACGGGTTGATCTGCCGGGAACAATGTTGTTTACACACGGCGGCAGAGTCCTCCGTATCGATTCCAATAACTCAAGCAGGTACAGGCCGTGGGAACGAAGATCCCTATCGCCGTGCAGGGACCCCGGCTGCAGGTATCCCGGGCCGAATACGCAGCTAAACCAGACGGGCTGCAGCCAGAATCCTTACAACGCCCTTCTTCTGCCTGAGCTCTCATTCACGAGTGTTTCCGTCTTGTTGGATTCAGTCTGTCGCTGTTCCTCGCACAAAACTCCGGTTGCAGCTTGCGTAGTAACGCAAATCATTGCGGTCCTATGACGGGAACAAGCAAGCAACCTGAGCACGCTTGCTGAGCGTTGGGTAGCTGAGACATGGTCAGAGTGTTTTACCAGATTTCTGCTTCGGATATGAGGAAAGCAGTCAGTGATCCACTTGTTCCAAGCAGGCAGCAAGTCACGCAGACATGCTGAAAAGCCAAGAATTTATTTTAGTACAAGCTTGTGCCCTGGAAAAAATAAGATCGGTGGTGTCGATGGTGGCTAGCGCTTGGAAGCTGTCTGGATTGGAATGGCTAATGGCGAATTCCAGTCTGCGATACAGAGCACATCTCCAAATCCGCGAAGGAGCAAGATATCGAGAGAATCAAGGAAACATGCCGTCAATGTCTAATGGAACTAAAGACCTGAATCCACATCGTCCATTGAAACACGCATTCCGGTCTCGGGGAGCAAGAAAACGAGCACTGGATGGCCCATTGAATTACGCCACAAGTATGTCAACCGCGCTCTGTTGACACGTGATTTGAACTTTTTCCGCAAAGTAGGCGCACACTGTAGTGAAAGTCAGGAATGACGCAGAATCTAACACAGGTGAATGAGGTGCTTCGCTTACCTGGTAGCGTCAAATACCCTGACGCCAGATGGGTTGTCGTGCGTGGCGAAAAAGGTAAGAATGCAAACGAAGCGTGATATATCCAGCGTAGTTAAGAGCGGAGTGTTTTCCGACAGCACTTGACACATATAATAACGATATTCGCACCTTTGCATTGGGAACCGAGGGGGATGTGACTAGGCCACCGCAGAGCACAGTCTGTAGAAGAAGAAAGCCTTAGATGCGAAGCACATACATTGCCCGTGTCTTCATTGTCGACCTTCCGCCGTAAAAACGCTCCATGAATCCCGGCAGTTACCGCGTTCAGCGTTTGCTTTATCAAGCTGTTGAGAGCTGGGTACATTCGCTAATACGAGCTCCAGTCCTTAAATATTTTTTTTTTACACGAAGCAGACCTTTGCATCCTGTAATGCGAGTGGGCAGCGTGCTACGTATCTCTTCAGATATAATATTCTCCGAACTGAATTTCAGGGCACGGTTACACTTTTCCAATACATTCATTTGTGGAGTTGAAAAGAAACTGCGATGAAAGTTTCTGCGCTTAGGAATGAGCAGCGCGAGTTCTGAAAAGGATTTAAGACTGTATCTCAGCGTCCGGCACTTCTCTGAATATCGATTTGGGGCGCAGTTTTCGCATTGCAAATTGCACTTGTAAAGTGCACAAAGCATTTGAACCCAATGTCCTTTATGCTTCCAAGCCTGTATGTCCACGAACATTTCCCTCGTTGCGGCTTGTTTTTATTATTCGTTGTTGTGTTCCTAGTATTTTGCCTGAAGGAAGCTCCGAAGACCACAGCACTCTTTATTCCTCTCGACTTGTGTGACATCAAAAGAGGACTTATTTCTTCAGCATGAACAAGAAAGCATGCAACCTGGCCGGAATTTAGGTTTTCCGATGACACTAACTGCTTCGTATAAGGAGTGCCATGTGAGGTCGTTTTAAGACGCGTCTGAACCAAGTGATATGTTCAGAATCGCCGCTACTTTTTGTGAACTGGCTTTTATTAAAGGATAGAAGCTTGGAATGATCAACTTCTCCAGAATATAGCACTGAGGGCCTGCATTCAATGTCCCAAACACGCAGGAAGTATTAGAACAAAAATAACTCTGATATTAAAGGTGCTGGAATGAGTGAGGACGGTGCAGGAAGGGTTGGCGCGTATTCAAGAGGAGATAATGAAGTGTCCAAGGAAGCAAAGAAGTGAGGGTGAGGGCCAAGGAGGATCAGCAAATGGGGATGAGGGCGACAATCGGGCAGGGTTTTGAAGGTGAGGGTGGAAAAATCAAGACAGAGAGGATATGCCAATATCTTGTTCCAACCATACTAACCAAACCGACATCGTTGGAAAGATTGTGTCGACGCTTTTCAAGCCTATTCGCTTTCCTCTCAGGTTTCCTGGGCAGCTGAACGCTGACCTTCGCCAACTGGCCGTAAACATGGTACCATTTCCACGCCTGCACTTCTTCATGTCTGGCTTTGCTCCACTCACGTCCCGACAAAGCGAACAGTACTGGCCACTGTCTGTGCAGGAGTTGACACAGCAGATGTTCGACGCCAGAAACATGATGGTTGCTTGTGACCCCCGCCATGGTCATTACATGATAGTGGCGGCGATCTTCAGAGGATGAATGACCATGAAAGAAGTCGAAGAACAAATGCTGAAAATCCAGAATAAGAACTCTTCCTTCTTCGTCGAGTGGCTCGCGAACAACGTTAAGACCGCAGTCTATGACATCCCACCTCGTGGTCTCAAGCTGTCTGATACTTTCATTGGCAACAGCACGGCCATCCAGGAGCTCTTCAAGCGAATCTCCAAGCAGTTGACGTGTAAGCGGCGCTCGTTCTTGCACTTTTCTTTTTGGCCACATGCCTGCATTATGCCGCCAATTCATACCTATTTATTGTAACAGCGTACAAGTTGTAGTACCTGTGAACCACGTCTGGTGACCAAGCGTACTTATGTTTTTCGCAGCCATGTTCCGCCGCAAGGCCTTCTTGCATTGGTACACCGGGGAGGGCATGGAGGAACTGGAGTTCACTGAGGCAGAGTACTACATGAACGATCTGATTTCAGAATACCAGCAGCACCAGGAAGCTACAGTCGAGGAGGAAGAGGGAGAGTTCCAAGGCGTATAGAATGTAGAGGCTTAACTATTTTTTTTACTTTTTTTACTAGTGGAGACAGTAGGCAGACCCGTTTTTTTCGCAAGTAGGTTTTTCAGTAAAGCCTTGTACTCTTTGTGTCATTTTGCCTTTCAAACATCCGACTCTGTTCGCCTCGTACCTTCACTGGACGTGCCAGAGGAACATTCCCTCTGGCCTCGGTACCTGCTGACAAGCATTTTATTAACATGACAATGCGCTTCGGAATACGTCACCTAAACAGGTAGCAGCTGAACTCCTTAAGGGGTCATTACAAAAAGGTACCGAAATGGCTGATTTTTTATCAGTTGAAATTCTTTAATATCATGTTTAAAATTTCACATCTGATAGCAGAAAGAATTGTTGTATTAGCCATATCTTCTGTCCGCTCTTTCAATCCAGAAATAAAGGGTTGGTTTTGAATAGCAGCACACTGAATGCGCTATTCGTCCTCTGATTTCATCAAAACTATTGGAAACTAACAGTGGTGTTGTAGGGTTCAGAGCACGGCACTCGGTTTAGGACCTTCTTGCACCACCTGCACTACATTGTTATTTACTTGCGGATGCTTTTTCAGAGCTCCCGTAAGACTCACATTCGCACCTACAGTTCTTCGGGAGACTGCCTATATATCCATCGACCAATGATCTGACGCGCAGTGCCACGGTGGGCAGTTGGCAACTGCGCTGAATTTATTTGAATTAATTTCATTGTAACGTGCCATGGTGGGCAGGTTATCAGCTTCCCAGCGTGGCAGGTGGGCCCGGATACTGACACGGACGGACAGACGCTGGCTTTTCTCGTGATCTGGACTTTTAATAGTATCGCAATAATAATGATATGTGCACTTCATTAGTTGACGGAGTCCTTATTTTACAGCAGCAGCTGTTAATACCTCGCACCTCGAGATCTCGGCGTAGCTCAGCGTTGGCGTAACCGCGAAGCAGTGCCACGAGGATAAGAACGGGACAGAAAGGAAGGAGAGAGAGAGAGACGAGAAGGAAGAACAACTGCAGTGTCACGCGGACTGGGGCCTCTATGCTGTAAATACAGGCTACATTTTTCGGTTTTTACCAGAAAAAGTTGCTATTGACATATGCGCGCCGCAGCTAACTGGATATCGAGTGGTACTTACACTGAGTCAAAGGCGATAAATAACATTTCTAAGCCAGGAGCGTGGATACGCGGGGTACCGTTTGAAATTAACCTCTGCATTTATAGGTATCGCTCCGGCATATTGCGCGTCTATGCAGACTGGGAGGTTCTGCCTTGTTTCCAAACGTCCTCGGCAAGAGTAGCGCTGCTCGTTGTCATTACCTGTTTAGGGCAATCACTTTTCAAGCAGGTTTCTCCAATGCATGTAAGGACGCTTGATCTTATGCCTTAGAGGGAAAAAAGTGTCATGTTCTGCCTACCAAGACGATTCAGCAGCAGTCACATGACTGCTGTCAACACGCCGATCAAGCTATTCCCCACGCCTTTGTTCATAAGCCCAGTGACAACACGACAACCCACATTTTAGAAATCAGCTTCCACTAGCGTTTGTGTTCAACGGCTCTCTCTAACATCCATCTAAAAACTGATAGGGTCACTATTTACAGTGGGCTACAAGCATCGCAGTAATTAGGGTGCCTAAAAGTAATAGTTCAAAAGTTAAGTTTTCTATATTAGCTAACCACCATGGTATTTGCTACATCTTAGTTGTAATCAGATGCATTACAGTGATGACAATGCTATGCCGAAAAAAATCGCTCTTCTAACTGGAAAAAGCATATATTTATAAACTATGTAAAGTGTGGGTGAAACACCCTGCAGAAACGGCTTCTTCAAGACGACGCGTCTCTTCTGCTGCGGATGTGTCCGGCTCGTCAAATTCTCATGTGGGAGCCGTTGAGGGGGCCGCCAAATCCCAAGCGCGGCATCGGCGCCAACATGATCCCACAGCGCGAGCAGCCGAGGCTGAGGCCAAACGCCGTAGTCCTTTCCTCTCTCTCTTTCTCCTCCAAAGATGATTCGCCCACATCAATCACATTTACAATCTTCCTGAAGGATTGCAGCTCTTCTCAAAACTTTCATCACGTTGCTCATCCAGAGCAGGTATCCTACACGCGGTATTTGAAGATCTTTTCGATGAAGACCTTCCTCCGCCAAGCGCAGTCTCTCATCTTCCTCCCACCAGCCGTCCTCTTGACGTGCGCACCACTTTGGAAGGCCTTCATAAACATCGTTCCTAACGGCCCATCTCCAACAGGCTGCAGCCAGACTTCTACACGAAGAGCTTCGGAACAGGCTCCTAATATTCACATGGTTAAGGAATGCAGCGCGAAAAGACAAGGACAAACGAAGAAGTCGACAGGACTGGCGCTGACAATAAACACATTTATTCAGAGAAATGAGCAGCTTTTATAATGCCATCCAAGACCCACGTGACCAAATAAAACAGCAGTCGTGGGAAACTGATACAGATACAGATCGTTGCACACAATATCAAAGTAACAGCACATCGAGGCTACACAACGTAAGCACCGAACCCCAGCCCCGAGCGCCAGTCCTGCCCACTTTTTCATTTGTCCTTGTTTTTTCACGCTGCATTCCTTAACCACGGTCACTGACCAACAAGCCCAAACAGTAACTTTAGTTCATCAGATTTCTTCTCCATTGGGCTCTTTTCTTTCTACCATGAGCAGACAATATGCCGCCATAACCTGCGCGAACCTTATCGCAATTCCTACTTGCAAGGCCAGGATCCTCTCGTTCCCCCTCAAAAAGAAAATTAGGCCGTTTGAAGTGCGGGTGTTGTTCGGCCCTGTGGAGCCATCTTGAGGGCATGCTCGACGTATGTGCGAGATTTTGAAGTCAGAGCTCTGGAGAGAAGTGCGTCTTTTCTAAGACTGGCTCGGAGTGCTCTCGCTTCAGTGGCCACATTTGACCGGGGTGAGCTGCAGGTACGAATAGTACAGAAAGCTCGCAGAACACTCGTCTGAAATCCTAAAGCACCAGTCCCGCCAGCATCTTCCAGAGAAGAAGAAGGAAATGAAGTCGCCTACGACCAACGTCACCGTTCTCGGAGGTGCATGCATCTCGCCTGAGGACTTGAAGGTCCTACAGAAGGGTCTCAAATTCAGCTTTCAACGACCATCAAACATGTGCCAGCTCCTGACTACGAGTTCCGGAGAAAGATAAGGCACGGGTCATTCTACGTCGCTGTGGGGCCTCGCTCACGCAGACTAAGCCTCCCATCGTGTCCATTGCCAAATGCCTCAAGGAGGGAAACCTTATGGCACTGCAAAGCGACAAAGAAGGCGGATTTGTCATCCTCCCTGACCACTTGTACGAGGAGAAGGGTGAGGTTGCGCTTGAAAAGAACTTCAAGAATGTTCAATGCCGTCGCAGTAGACGGAAAGCAATTGCTTTGGACCTACTGACAAGTTTTCATCTCGATAGAATAAGATAATCGGCTGAGAAGCCACGAGACTGTTTCTTGGAAGTGTTCTCCACAGGCAAAACCCGTTAGCCCGACTGCCCTTCGAGGACCATCCTCTTGGAAAAAGGTACGTGGCAAGCTGAAGTCGGTTGCTACCTTGAACGCCACTTGGATGGCCTACCTATAGATGACCCTTTTCTGGTAAGGAACTCGTCAGAGGTAATACAGAGACTCAATAAAGGCAGTACAGACGCTACGACTAGCTTCACAATTGACGCTGAAGATTTGTTTTATCCGTTCCACACAGTTTTATACGCAGTGGTGCGCGATGTGATCCATAAGTCGGGTGAAGTGTGTTTCTAGAACAGCTCAGGTGTGAGCAGCGACAATTTCCTTCAACTTCATTAGTTCTATCTTGAATCTTCTGTTGTTCAACCCAGCGGTCGGTACTTCGTGCAAAAGAATGGCATATGCATCGGGTCGTGAATCGCACCAGTCCTGTGTGACATCTACCTGGCCGCCGCCGATAAGCGCATTAGCCAGGTTCGCCCGAGTGCTGCGGTCCAGTCGGTCTTCCGGTATGTGGACGATTTTCTGATTGTCCTCAAAATTTTCCCACCAGGTTCTGTTGACCGCGTTACTTCTGAGATTGTCGCCCTTTTCAAATTCCATTCTGGGGACTCAACTTTATGTGTGAACCTCCGAAAGACAAGGCTGTACAGTTTTTGGACCTGTTGTTCAGATTTGAACAAACTTACCCATGTTGGACGTATAACCCTTCCTCTAAGAAGGGTCTTCTTCCGCATGAAAGCGCACACACTCGAAATTGGTTAAGCGAGGCATTGTTTCTTCTGCCATCCAGGCAGCGCTTACGAAAAGCTGTTCCCATACGATGCAGAGCAGCGTTCAGTAACAAGTCCAACGTCTTTACAGTGCTGGCTACTCACCAGCACTGGTGCAAGCGTTTCAGAAACCCTTCTCCAGAAATTATTAGTGCAAAGCAAAGACGCAGGCAAGCTAGAACAGGCAAAATGGACTCCCCTGGCCGCAATCACGTATCTACACAAGCTGTCCCATAACTTAAAGAAGGTTGCGAAAAGGAACAATGTTAACCTTGTCTTCTCAGCCCCGTGCAAACTATCGCGAGTGTGTAGCCTGCGTGCAAAGCAAAAGAAAAAGGTTTGCCATATAAGACATGTAGATCCATTCACGCATTGTGCTACATGTGCCATCTCCGAGATACCTTTGACGTGTGGAAGCGTGTATATTGGGCAAACCGGCCTCAACGAGAGATTGCTTGAACCCCGCCGCAATTTACATAACAAAAGCGGCGGGTACCTGGACGACCATTGCAAGACTGGCAAGGGGTGCGAAACATTCTACACGCGCACGGTTATCAGAGCACGTGCGAGGACCGAAATTTGTAAGAGTCATTATTGAGGCACGGATGATCGCCAAAGCAGGAGACAAGTGCATCAGCACGACTTCAGTTTAACTTTCAGACAAGAAGTCCAGTTTTCTAGGTCCACTGTAATTACGTCTCGTTTTTGCATGAAAATTGCTCTAAGTCTTCTTCTCTAGAACTTCTGAACTTTTTTCTGTGGCTCTGTATGGCTTTGAGCGGTTGACTAAGCTTTAGCGTAGATTTTTTTTTGTTATGCGTCTCGCCATGCGTCTCGCCATGCGTCTCGACTACTTTGTTGTTTTCGTCTTTATGTTGCTTTTTTTCCTTTTTTGTCATTTGCCTCGTGCTGCGTGGGCGGAAAAAGTCGCTAACTCATCCTTTTGTATGCTGGGGTCTTATGGCTCTTCCTGGTCCTGTAGTTTTTTTGCATTCGGGGCGTACGTTGCGTCGCCTCAATGTGCTGTTATTTTGATATTGTGTGCAACGATGTGTATCTGTTTTAGACAGTTTTCCCAAGACTGCTGTTTTATGTGGTCACGTACGTCTTCGATGGCATTATAAAAGCTGCTCATTTCTCTCAATAAATGTGTTGGTAGTAAGCGCCAGTCCTGTGCACTTCTTCGTTTGTACTTGTCTTCTCGAACTGCATTCTTTAACCATGATCACTGACCAACAAGCAAAAACAGCCACTTCAGTTCATATTAACAGATGAGTCTATCTCACCTCAAATTTGTCAGGCCGTTGCCGCCTGCTTCATTCCCTCTCTCAAAATATCCAAAACATGTAGGCTTGGCTTTCCAGCCTGTTCAACTGCCTCAGAAATAGAAGCTCCCCATCCAGCTAAAGACCTTAATGAACAACTTAACCCTCAATACAGCGTCTCTATCCTGACAGCCTGCACTCTCGAGCCTACACCACCCAGAAGATACCTCTTCAGCACCAGCTTTCCTCGAGACTCGCCTTATGGCTCTAGTGGATACGGGCATTGACATTTCTCCCCAATGGGTGCCTTTCCACACCGCAATTCTAGGTAACGAAGCTGTCGACGCATTAGCCAAATCGGCTCACTCTACTTCCACTGACATATCACCAGCAGTCAGACTCCTAGACTACCCCAAAAGACACCTCCGCAACAACACACTCTCTTACCATCGTGACTCAAAAATCTCCACAGGTCTCCCCTTCAAGCGCCTTCCCGCAAACCTTCCAAGAAGAGAATAATCCCTCCTACTTCGTATGAGAATTGGCTGCACCTGGACCAGGTCCAGCAAGTTCAGCCACAGTCTAGCCCCAAACCAAAACTGTCCTCAGTGCTGTGATACTGAGACCATTGGTCATCTTTCCGCCTGCCCGGCAAATGACTGGCAGAGAAACACATTAATTCACAATTACAGACAGCTCGGAATGCCTGCGGAATCTGAAAACCACCTCCTCTTCTACAAACGGCACATCCTGCGAGCCTGTCAACATATCCTCACTTTCCTTCACCGCAAAACCTTCTCCTCAGTCCTATGACTTTAACAATGCGTCTTGCCATATACCCTTTTTCCTATCTACAATTGCAGCCCACAGGTACCATTTTTACCACATATTTGACCCATCCTGCACGAAACTTTTCTTTCTTTCCACTCGCAGTGGGCCTTATACCTACAACTATTTACTTAACCTCTGCAATGCACAGTTCTTTTTCTGTGTTCCCTTAGAGTGCAAATGAACTTCGTCCCAAGCCAGTGCACAACACATTTTTCTCTGTTAGCTTACTGCGCAAATGGACTTCCATTCCAACACAGTGCACAACACACTTTTTTCTGTTACCTTTCAGTGCAAATTGGTTCTTAACATCAATACCCGTTATCCTTAGTGTGTGGGGGTGCCGCTCTCTTTTAATCCACACTGACTTTAGCTGCTATCCGAGCACACCAATGCATTACTGTGTGTCTGCAGCCTATACTCTGCCAACCCATGTCAGCCCCAAACGAACAACTGGGTAGTGCATAACTTTCGTTCGTCACCCCAGTTTATTCTACCCTCACTTCCCACAGTGCTGTGACATTCTCCCAAGTGTGACCTCTCAGCGCTCGTATAGGGCAGTCAAAGGACCGCTCCCATTCCATAACCGGACTTTCCAGTGCTGTGACCTGTGCTGTGCCTTGTGTTTTTCCAAGAGTGACCTCTCAGTGCTCCAATCACTGTCAACGGACCAGTCAACTTTATTTTTCAGCATCCAACGTTCACTGGACAGGAGTGATGTTGAGGGGGGGGGGGGGGGGGCAAGCAAAACGCCTTAAAAAAGGCTTGACAAGGCCCGCACCCCGTGCAGATGACAGCGACCCAGTGCTGACATAAAAAGGTGTATGCAAATTGAAAGAGAAAAAAAAGAAAATGAAAGAAAATACAAATGTCAGAAAAATCTAAGCTCACAGCGAGTACAATTGCACTTCGTGCACGAAAAAGAAACAATATATAGAGACAAGGGTTTACACTACAAAAACTTAGGACAAATTCGTGCTCGTTTTTTGCACAGTGTAAAAACAAGGAAAAATGTCAAGGCAATAACAGTGCAAGGAGGAAAAAAACACTATCAAAAAACAACAGGGATGGAAAAATGTAGCCAACAAGTAAGTTTACTTATGCAAACTAGGAGGCTATAGGCTCAAGAAAAAGCAATATTATACATGAAAAAGACAGAAAATTGCACAAGGCACGTTAGGAATGTGCCAGGAAATCAAAATTTAACACAGTCGGCAAGGTATACCGTAGCATCTGGCGGCCAGAATTTGTTCGCGTGTATGGTAGCTGCCACTATTCCGAGCTCCTTCTGTCATATACTGTGTGACGTAATTTCAGAGCCGCAAGTTCCTTGTGATAATGGTCATTTTTCTTCATCGAGGTTTGATAGCATGAGGCAAGCTGTGAATTGTAAAGATTAGGAAGTGGAACTAGACCTATTT
Organism: Amblyomma americanum; assembly: GCF_052857255.1. Taxonomy (NCBI): domain Eukaryota; kingdom Metazoa; phylum Arthropoda; class Arachnida; order Ixodida; family Ixodidae; genus Amblyomma; species Amblyomma americanum. Next base: position 101,494,885 of record NC_135497.1, read on the forward strand.
TCTCAAAAATTGGCCCAGTGTGTGCGTCGTCAGCAGCATTAGATATGATATTCACAACTCTCTTTTGCAACTTATGTATTTTCGTGATATTCGTAGCAGTGGTAGTACCCCGGACTAAGTAGCAATATCTTAGTGTTAAGAAAAGCAGGCAATGATAAATCAATAATTTTATTTTTTGCGGCGAAACAAAACGCAAGCGCGATTATATTCCGACGCTACGAGATATTTTGGAGCAAGTCATTTGAATGTGAGCGTCCCACGACAGGTTTTCGTGGAAAAGAACTCCGAGACTTTTAGACAACGGACACCATTTCAACGGTGGATCCAGCAGATTGAAGGTTACGTTCGTCGGTTTGTTTTTCGGGCGGAATGCTCTTTCTCTGCTTTCGTTTTCGAGACATTTTTAAGCAGAGAGTTTACCACGCTTCAGTTTGTTAAAAGCGCAAGTACATTGTTTGCTTTATATTTGAGATCGGTTAAGCTAGGTCCAGGAAATAAAAGACTCGTGTCATCGGCATATACGAATATCACTAATGTTTACTAGGTCATTTACGTAAATGTTAAATAATAACGGGCCGAGAATGCTGCCTTGAGGAACACCACTCCGTAGACGTATAAAAATAGAAGTGTAGCTGTTCAATTGTACTTGCTGCTGTCGTTTTCTTAAGTAACTTTGCAAAAGCATCAGAAATATGCCTCGAAAACCGTAGTGCTCAAGTTTAGCTAAAGGATTTTTATGGTTAATTCGATCGAAGGCCTTCGAGAAGTCCACGAAAATACCCAGCACACAGTGTTCTCACTCAAAAGAGTCTAAAATGATTTCCTTTTGTGTTCGTAACGTGGTCTCAGTTGAACGGTGCTTTGTAAACCCAAATTTCAGCGGCGTTAATATGTTGTGCTTAGCGAGAAAACTTTATTCTTTTGTGCCTCAATTTTGCAGTGCCCTTTAAAAGACTGATAGGATTGATATCGGTCGGTAATTAGACATGTTTTTGCCTCCTGCTCTAAAAATGACAGACACTTTTGCCATATGTAAGCGACATGGAAAATGCCCTGTCGGAAAGGAAACGTTGATAACATGTTCCATCACGGACGCTAAAATATCAATGGCATGCTTAATCGGTTGAACCTGCAAGTCATCAACATCGACACACCTACTTGTTTTCAGGGTTAAGAACACTTGTTTGATTTCAGGCACAGTCACCGGTAACAAAAACGCACTTTCGGGTATTCTGTTCTTCAGATAACTCATGCAATGCTTACTGCGCGCCCCAGACATAAAAAAAAAAATGTAAAACGCTTCAGCAAGTTCGTGACCGATAATGGTTTTGTCATTGACAGTCAACTGAATTGGACAGTCACTATGGCCTGAATGGCAATTTAAAACAGCGTTCAAACGCTTCCACTTGAGGTCAGATCGCTTGGTTGTAAAATTGTTGAACAGGTTTTCAAAGTAATGCGTCTTACTTCTACGCAAAAGCTTGTTCGTTTTATTTCGTTGTTTCTTAAAGCGATTTTAGGTCTTCCGAATTCCTAGTCTTAAGGAAGCGCTCAAAGGGCGTTTTTTTTCACGAATAGCCCTGAGACAATCGAGTGTAACCCAAGGCTTGCGTGCTAATCGCGGACCAGTTTTCGTGACATGTTTCGTGACGCGTTTTCCTGACGCGTTTTCGTGACGTGTTGTAGCGCGCTTTAAGTTTTTCTATGAACAGTTCATATGCCTCTTCAGCATCTTTAGAACGAAATACCTCATGCCAATCAATTTTAGACAGGCAGTTACAAAATATTTCTGTCGTTCTATTATTAATATCTTTAAATCTGCTTAGACGGGCATCTGAGTTTTTTTATAGGAGCTAACCGGATCTGAGTACCAAACAAATTGGCAAGTGATAAGTCCCGTGTACAGCTAAAGCACCAGAACAAAGCGGTGTGTTTTTAGAGTGTGTGACAAAAACGTCAATCAACGTCTACGTGTTCAGCTGAGTGCTGGTTGGAGTCGTTATAACATTTGTGCATGCGTCAGCTGTTAATAAGTTAGCAAGGTCATCCCGATTGCTTGACGGGATCAAGAGATTCATGTTTATATCGCCACCGAGAATAAAATTGTAGCTATTATCCTTAACACAACCCAAATATGAGTCAAGAAATGAAAAAAAAATTACTACGTCTCCTCCAGGTGGCCTATAAATGGTCGAGAGAATATCGAACAGGCTTTTTATCGACAAAACCTCGTAATCGGTTGTTAGCTTTGACCAGTCAATAAGTACATCGCTGTCAAAAGTGTTTATGACCAGTAACATAACACCACCACCTTTCTTTTTCGAGCGGTTTAAAATGAACGATACATATCCAGGTAATTTCAACACTTCGCATTCGTCGCGGTACCATGTTTCAGTCACCATTATCACGTAGAAACGGAAAATAAAGCAATCAAGTAACGTTATGATGTCGTCTTCCTTATTTCTGGCTGACTGAGCATTCATGAGTAAGCATGAAATGGTGCCTTTGCTAGTGTCAACGGCCGCTACCAAATCACGCGGCTTCAGAGGGCTAGTATTGAAATTCTTATCGCGAGTCTTGGGTCTTGCCATGTTGAAAGAATAATTTTAACCGTTTTAGATTCAAGTAGGTCTTTCTGGATGCATAGGTAGTGAGACCACCGAATAAACCAGCCTCGTTGTGGCTTACTTTGGTGCGTAGTAAGTTGCACATTTAGGTTTCTCATGTTATCGCGCTCAAATCTTCCTCTTTGTTAACGTAGATAACAGAGGAACCTTACGCCTTTCTTACCAAAATGCGCCCATTTCGAAGCCAGACACAACGATACTACCTTTCCTTTTCTCGAGTTTTAGTCTCCCAGAGAAGCTTGTTTATAGCCGGTGTCAGGTTCTCGTTTAGATAGATTTTTTCCTCCTCATCTACTGAAAGCGCGCTCTTCTTTTCCATCTATTTTTCTTTGGTCGTGCGCCTTGCAAACCTCACTAGTATTGGTGGAGTCGTGTCTGGTTTGCCTTTAATTCGATGAACTGCCTCGATGTCATCAAGACTGGGAGCATCCAGACCAAGTTTGCTTGCTATAAATTAGAGCGTGTCCATCAGATTCTCATTTTGGCTTTCCTTTACCGCTTGAATCTCCGAGTTATTTTTCCACGAAAACAATTCCAGACTCTCTACAGCTCCTTCTAACCGCGAAATTTGTGCACTTTTGTCAGCTAGTAGAGCCTCGAGGCCGCCTGTTTTTTCTTTGAGATCTTTTGTGTCTCCCTTGTGCGAGCTTAGAGTGCTCAGCACATCATCATACTTAGATGCAAGGAATTCTATTGAATTTTGTATGCCCTGAATTGTTTCGCTTTGCTCTTGGATGCTACTCTGTGTCAATTCATGTTTTGCCATTTGCTCCTCCTGCTTCTGTTCTAGTCTTCCTAGACGAAGAAGAACAAGGTTCAATTTTTCCATGACATTCATCAGGGACGGTTCCTGAAGGTTTTCAGATGAGTGATCAGCGATAGACTCGGTGCTGCCCTGACCACATGTCAACCGAGATTTGCCCGCAATACAGGTGGGACAAGACCAGGCCCGCAGCTTGTCCTTTGGCATGCTTTTAAGACTAGTCTTTGTAACACCTGAGCACTTTCCTGCGTGATATCGGTTGCCACATTCAGTGCATAAAAGAAATAGACAGTCTGGTGCAAACGCCTTCAAACACACACGGCAGTCCGTGGACATGTTGGGTGAAACACGTTTTAGCAGTTCAATGCTCACCTATAGCCACCAGAACATTCTTATCATCCCTTATTACTGTATGTCCCGAAATCCAACATGGATGAATAGGGAAAGGTAACATCCAAGACAGCGCACAGGAAAATACCCTGTAAAATTGCAGGGGAGCTGGTTAGATCATGTCCGTGCACCGTCGCTGTCACTCCCATTCCATAACCGGACAGTCGCTGTGCGGGCAGACCTACCATCTAGGTCCCTCCACGGCAGTGCAGTGTTCCTGTTGTGTGGTGTTGTGTAGTGTCCTGGATATCCTCCTCTTGCCATCACCACCTCCAGTACCCGCCAAGTGCCCTAGACGCCGACATGGTGTGTGCCGTGTTGCCTTTCTCAGACCCCTCCCTCTCTCCTCCCTTACCCCCCCCCCCCCCCCCCCCGGCTCTGAGCAGTAATCCCCGCAGAGGGAAGCAGAAAAGAAAATAGAGCCACCCCCCACCTAGACTGAAGCGACGTTGGATTGTTGCCTTTAGGTATGACACGATTTCCGTATTTCTTTTTCGTTGTGCTGTCAGCGCACAAAAGCGGGTTTCGTTGTTTTCACCTTCTCGTTTTTCCCGCATACCCTAACTGCTACCGCTAATTACCATTATTTTCACCTTTTCTCCAGTCTGATAGCTGTGAAAGCCTGAACCATATATATACTCCACATTTTCCGTTTCATGTGATTCAAAGAAGAATGGTAGGAATAAACAGGAACAGGAAGGAAACGCTTTAAAGTGTGTGTTGCGTCTAGGGCCATTCGTTTTCGGGAATTATTTTTTCCTGAATTCGGAGGGTAAAAATCGGCCGATATTTTGTGAGCTGTAATTCGGGTACAAAGCGGATTATTCGCAAAGAGGTTTCATAACTATGGTTTGATCGGGTCATATTTAGTGAAAGCAGACAATTCGCTTTAAGTGTCGTTTTTGTGCGAGACATAAAATTCCCTATTTTTTGTCCCTTTTTGAAAACAATGAAGCAATGGCAGGTTGCACTGCAACCTACCATAAAATCAGGTATTTCTTTGTTTTCTCTTTCATTTTAAATATTTCTCCACGTAAGTTATAAACTATAACGCCGCACTTCTGCGTCCGTGGAACACCGACCTGCCGTTGCTTGTACACTGCAACACCATGCATTCAACGTAAATGTGATGAATTTAAACGCAGACGAGTCTTGCAACAGGATGCCGTTAGCGTGTGCAGCGCACGATACAGTGATGCCAAGAGGACGCCTCCTCAGTTAGTGCTCGTGCTTTTGGAGAACGATAGATTGGGCTCATGGCCTCAAATAGCAACTTCATTAATTAAAAGCGTTAAAAAAAGTTTGAAATGATCAGAGTACTGAAAACATTCCTCTGCCTTCCGCACAAGGTGTCCGCTAAGTTCCCTTGTGGTGTATTCAGCTTTGTCCAAAGGGCAACTGAGTAACCTAGAAGCCTTTTTTTTTGGGTATAAACCGGGTCTAAACCGTTCTTCAAGAAAACTGCGCGGGGTGCAAGAGTCGGTTAAAATCGAATTTTACCAGAAAACGAAGGGCCGTACGCTCTGCCGTATTAAAACACCTGTCCCTCATAACACAATGTGAACAAGGGACGGGATAGCTACAGGGATCTTAGCCAAAGTTTCGAGCAGAGTAGTTGCTCAACTATGACAAGCCCTCTTGCCGAACCCTTGGCTAAGGACTCTCAGGACCGCCCCTCCCTTGCTCGCTGTGTTTGTGCTGTAAAAAAGCTCATCAAGCTGCCGTCTCTCTACCATTGTCCCTTCATAGCCCGCTGATAAGTTTGCAAACCTGGCCCTATGCACTAGGCCACCTTAGCAGTGAGTTTCGTTTTTTTTTTTAACTCCCATGTAGCCTTGAGGTTGCAGTGAACGAATCAGGAAGCAGTTCTCCAGTTCCGGGATGTTTTCCTGAGAGGCATTTGGTGACGTCTTGTTGGAAATATCTCCCGCTCCCCTCCTTGCTGACTGTGAACGCACCACGAGGCGTAGCGTACGGACTGCGTGCTCGAGGCAGTCCCATGAACGGGGACTATCGTGTCCTAAGCCGACGAGGACGAATGCAGCGCGAGGCGCGAGACGCGAGACTGACGGCGCGACATCGAGACCGGCGACGACTAGGTGAAACCTGGGAAGGAAACTGAGCCACCTATCGCTGTAATATGATGATGATCACGGAGATTTTTTTTTTACTAATTCAAGGAAGTTAAAATAGTTTTTCAATTACTCACACTGTGATTCGCTTTACGACTACGACGCAATCTCTTCATATTATACTTAGATGGCCATTCATTTCGTAGTTTTAGAACGGTGAATTTTTCTTTGTCACCGTTTAGCTCGATCCAGTTGCGGTGGTCGTCGGTTCGGCTGCTGAGTAGCTGTATACGATGCGGTATCAAACCGCGGCCGCGGCAGCCGGGTTTCGATGGAGGCGAATTAGCTAAAGGCGATCGTGTGCTATGCGATATCAGTGATTTCTAAAGAACCACAGGTGGTTAAACTAATAAAAAGCCCTTAGCCACGGCGTCTCTCTCTCTAACTCCTTTCGACCCCGCTTTTATTAAAACTTCAATCAAGGCGCGGCTGCGGCTGAGAGAAGTGAGGCGGTTGCTACACCGTTACTTAATGGGATAACGAATTTATAGCTTCATAGTTTCTTTTCATTTTCCGAGCTTCGTGCAGTGTCTTTGTTCTGCTAAATGCACTCCTCTCGACTGATGCGAGCAGTAGGCGCAACATTGTCCAGAGACATGAAGAGGGCGACGTCGGATATGAGTTCCACTCCAGCCCCAAGTCTGCGGGCGATGCTGCTGTCCTCAGCCGCACAGGTACGCCTGTGCCTGCCCGCAAACGTCTTCCGTCTTCCCCGAAGAAGGATGACTTCGACGTTAGCCGCACCGTGGTGTCCTGGACGAGAGAGCAGTCGAGCCAGGTGCAGCCGTCGAAGCTCCTCCCGGACAACGCCAAAATTTCGCTTCCACAACACCACCACAGGGAAGGTGGCGGGGTGAAGGCGCGAGGAAGCATCGGTGTTTTGGATGTGGCGCCGCGACGCTGAAGAAGCAGTGCTCACCCGCTGCGGTTGGCGAAGGACTGCGTCGCTCCTGGTGCCGGTGGTGACGGTGGAGTTGCGGGTCAAGCGGAAGGCGCCTCCTCGTCGAGCGTCCGCGTGGCCGTCCGCATTTGAGGTCTGAGGTCGGATTCGCATCTTGGGCCCCGCAGATGTGACATCAAGCCTCGGAACAAGCACGCTGACCGAACCTGCTGGCATCATCTGAAAAAACGTTCTTTTCTCTTCTGCTTCTCCCTGCTCGCGCACTCCCATTGCACGTCGTCGTCTTTTACGGCCCGCAGCAGTTATTTCTTCACGGCAGGAAAGTTACCCGCGTTGCGAGAGCGTGCGGACGCGTTTCGCATGAGCTCCGAGGATTACGGCTACCACCCGCGGAATAGCCCTCGACCGGCTGCTGAAACCTTTACTAACGCCTTCAGGACCTCGTCCGGACCACGACGACGACCGGTGTTTGCGTGCAAGTGCTCGTGTGCCTATTTTTCGGCGCATTTTGCGTCGACCACAATTTTTCCGCCCCTAGGCCTGATAGGCCTAGCACGAGTACGGCCGCCTGGCGGTAACCACTCCCGACGACCTCGGCTCCCCGGAGGGAGCTGACACGCCTGCAACATGGAAGTCACCGTCGAGGGTGATCCGATCACAGAACATGATTTGAACGACGGAACATGGACCTCCATGACATTCAAGAACCAGCAACGATTCCGCCGGCGCGGCGTCGACAAAGAAGACGGACGCTCGGCGCCGGGCCGAGCCGCCATCGGGACGCCCGGCGTTGGGGACGAGGCCGCCGCCATTACTGGCGCCCATGACTACGCGAAGAAAGGCAAGCCCCTTGACTCTACCCATAGGAAGCCTAGGCCTCCCCATAGAAGAAGAAGACCCCCGATCCCGAGGCTACCGGCAGAGCATTATAAAATTGTAATCAGACCGCAGTCTCCCCTTGACCTTCCCACCCATGGCGGAACGCTACTGCTCGAAGCGTTTCGTCAAGCCGCCAAGATTACCGACGACAACACCCTTACCGAAGATATTCTTCAGAAACACCCAGTAAACCACACCTTCACGATAAGCACGCCCAACGAGAAACGTGCGAACGCTTACCTCAACCTGCAAGCGTTCGTCATGGGGGAAAAGCAGTACCCCATCAAAGCTTACGCGCCTTCCCCGGATCTCTCGGTAAGAGGCCTCATCCACAACGAGTATTGTGGCGAAACGGACGCGCAGCTTGTTCATAACTACAACACCTACAACCCCGACTGGACTATCCTATCGGCAAGACAGTATGGGAGAACAAATCATATAATCATTACGGTAGCCGGAACGGAGCTCCCCCGACTACTCCGATACCCCGGCACAAGACATAAAGTGGTCCTATTTTTCAACCGAGTAGAGGCCTGCTTCAACTGCCGCAAGACACGGCACCGACAAGACGTCTGACCACAAACAAAACGAACCTGCTGCGTCAGGTGCCGAGAAGAGCACCCCCCCACCACATGACGGACAACCACCAACCTTCGTCCCCGTTTGCATCGTCTGCACGGGGGCGCACAGAACCGGGAGCACCAGCTGCAAGTTCAAATTCGTCAAGCAGCAAGCCACCCAGAAACCCGACCTGGCCAGGAACGATGACCAAAACGCCGGGCAGAGTGACACCTTCGGCCGCCAATCGCGGGACAGAACCCGACAAAAAGAGACGCTGACCCTAGGCGACGAGAGGGAGGAGTCCTTCCCGCCGCTGCCACGAAGTAGAAGCAAGTCTGCTACACGACGCAGCCAGTCGCAAGACCTTCGACAGGACCTGCCATCGTCCAGCCGGAAGCGGGACCCCAAGAACCCCTGGACAAAGCCAGAAGAAAAGGCTCTCAAGTGGCAGGAAGATCCGGAGAAGCAGGCACTTCGCAATCAGGCGAGGGAGCAAGCCATTTTAATAGAACGCATGCAGTCCCAGATCAGTGAGCTAGGCAGTAAACTAGCGAGCCTCACGCAAACCCAACGCCACATTGAAAGCGCGACAACCGCTAATAACAGGTCTCAATCCCTCCCTCCTTCCGAAGGTGCGGGTATGGACATAGAACAACCGAAGGCTCAAAAAAGACAGGCCCCAAAAGACCAGCAAGAGGCCCAGAATCCCAAGAAGCGAATTGAAACAGACGCGGCGTCCCAACCGACGTCAACTTTCGCTGTTAAAGCCAAGCTACCTCTCCAGCAGAATGAGAGGGTCAACAAACTGGAAGCCCGAGCAGATAGGTTATACGCGACATGCACAGATATCGCCAAGAACCTACAACAGACCAGAGAAGAAATGATTGACGCCATCAAGGCATTACAAGCCCAAGTGAGCGCAATAGCGAGCGCCGTTACGCAGCAGACAGTGCCCCAACATGGCAGCTCGTAATCAAGATATCATCATCTGGCAATGGAACTGTAGAGGTTTTCGAGACAAAAAATCCAATCTGCAGCTTTATATTCAAAAATTAGAAGTCAAACCGGACATTATTACGATCCAAGAGCCGATGGGACCCGTTAGTTTACCAGGATACAAAACCATATCACAAAAAAACATACCACACAAAGCAGCAATGACAGCCACGCTAGTGGGTAACCAACTCACGGCCATTCAACATGAATTCGACGATTCTCAAGACGACTACACGCTCACCGAAATTATTCCCGCCAGAAAGAGGCAGGGGAGCCTATACGTTCTTAACCTATACAGCTCCCCAAAAGATCAATCCAGAGAAATCCCGGCATTACTAGAGTCCACCACGAAATTAGCCAAGAATGGGCAGCTAGTGATTACGGGCGACTTCAACGCGCCACACGTAGAGTGGGGATACCAGTAGTCAAGCAAGAAAGGCAACATCCTCTGGAACAAAATCCAAGGATTAGGACTCTCGCTACTAAACGATCCTAGCACAGCGACCAGAACTGGCAACAGCGTTAGCCGAGACACCACCCCGGACCTCACGCTAGCCAGGAATGTGCAGAACCCCGCCTGGCGAAACACAGGCACGGATCTAAACAGCGATCACTACATCCTGGCCATTACCCTTCGCACCGAGATTCGGAAGAAGGGCTGGAAGGTAACAAAATTTACAGACTGGGAAAAATTTCGGAAAGAACGGGATCAAACGGCCCCGACTGAAATCGAAGACATCCAAGATTGGGTTCAATCAATATGCAAGGATGTAGAGTCGCACACAAGCGAAATAACAACAGACGCCGCACAAGCTAACCTCGATTCAAGATTGGCACACATGTGGGAGGCAAAAAATAGTCTTATGAAGAGGTGGAAGAGACAGCGACTCAACAAAAGGCTACGAAGTCGAATCGCCCAACTCGAAAGAGAAATTGAACAATATGCGATAGAACTTACCCGGCAACAATGGTTTCAAACCTGTGACAGCCTGAACGGACAACTGGGTAGTAAGAGGGCGTGGCACCTGCTCCGCCACCTTCTCGACCCCACACAGTCCAAGTCGGCTGCGCAAGGACAGCTCGCTAAAGTCATCCATCAACACCCTGGGGACAAACACTACTTCTTGGACCTCCTCAGGGACAAATACCTAAATACCGCATACGACGGAGAAACGAGGCCCCAGTATTCGGGACAACCAAATCCGCAGCTGGACGAGCCGTTCAGTGATGCAGAAGTCTGGGCAGCGCTGGGCCAGCTTAGAACAACCTCAGCGGCAGGACCAGATCTGATTACGAATAAGGTCCTCCGTAACCTGGACCTGAAATCTGTCACTGCAGTCACGGATTACTTCAACGTATGCTGGGATGCTGGGAGACAGGAATCATTCCCAGCAGATGGTAACATGCCCGAGTGACATTTATTCCAAAACCCAACAAGAAACTCAATGTGGACAACCTAAGACCCATTTCCCTCACATCCTGTCTCGGGAAACTCATGGAGCACGTGTTTCTGAACAGACTACGGGACTACACCAAAGACCACAACCTCATGCCACACTCCATGGTGCGCTTCAGAAGATGACTCTCCACCCAAGACGTCATGCTCCAACTATCACGTGACATACTCGACCCCTCCATTAAGAACACAAGAGCAATATTGAGCCTCGATCTCAAAAAGGCATTCGACAACGTGTCACACAATACCATTCTGAAACACCTAGCCGACCTCAACCCAGGCGAACGGGCGTACAATTATGTTAAAGCCTTACTAGAAAATAGAGCGGTGGAGATCACCGTTGGACCACTGAAATCCACCCCAATCAGGCTCGGAAATAGAGGGACACAACAAGGAGCAGTCCTGTCGCCCTTCCTCTTTAATCTGGCTTTAATCAAGCTTCCAGACAGGCTCAACGCAATTCGAAACATCCATCACACTCTGTACGCAGACGACATAACTATCTGGACGAACCGCGGCTCCGATGGACAAATTGAAGATCTCCAAGCAGCGGCTGAAACGGGTGAGTTGGAGGCAATGTGAGCCGGCCTCGAGTGTTCCCAACCAAAATCAGAACTCCTAATCGTACGGCGGAGCAAGAAACCTGAAGACAGGATCCCCATCAACATTACGATCCAAGGCAAAAACATAGATGAAGTGGAGAACATACGGGTCTTAGGACTCCACATCTCCAACACCTCCCGCAACACTGTAGCACTGGGGAGACTCGAAAGCTCAGTACACCGGGTGGCGCGCATGATCAGGCGCATCGCCAACAAGAGACGAGGCATGAAGGAGCATGACCTATACAAACTCCTTCAAGCATTCGTCATCAGCAAAATTACATATGCCTTCCCATATCTCCATCTCAAGAAAGGAGAACAACAAAAGATCGATACCCTAATACGGCATGCATACAAAACGGCGTTGGGCCTTTCTAAATTCACAGCCAACGAGAAACTCCTCGCCCTGGGAGTACACAATATCTTTTCTGAACTTAAGGAAGCCCAGCTAACAACACAGACGGCTCGACTCTCCAGCACTGCAACGGGCAGAATCATCCTGGACAGACTTGACATCGAAGGCGAGCCTATGGCGGACCATCCAGGCCCCGTTCCTAGCCATATCCGAAAAAAGATAAAAATATTACCTCTACCCTAGAACATGAACCCGCAAACCCAACAGGGTCGGCGGGAAGCAAGAGCCAGAGCTCTGCATCGACGCTTGCAGAGTCTTCCAGACATCATCTACGTCGATGCAGCCAACTACCAAGACAGCCCCCACAGATTCGCCATCTGTGGGGTATCTCATCCTCAGGACCCGGACCCGGCCACTCCACTCATGGCCGCTACAGTATTTACCAAGAACGCGGAAACCGCGGAAGAAGCTGCAATTGCAGCTGCTATCGCCTTTACGGACGCTACAACCATCGTTAGCGATTTCAAATATGTCATTGCGAACTTTGCCAAAGGCCGCATCTCACTCACGGCCAGAAATATCCTGGAAAATGTTAAAGACACATCCCCCCTCCGAGACATTGACCTGGTATGGGTCCCGGCGCACGCCGGAAACCCCGGAAACGAGGCCGCCAACGCACAAGCTCGAGTTAAAGCCGGCCGAGCAGTAGACGGTCCGAACCCGGAGGCAACCGGTGAAGCGCTAACCTCCTATCACGACCACACCACCCATTTTAGACTCGCACGTAGGCAGTTCCCGCCGCCGCACCCCTCCCTGTCAAGGGAGCAGCAGGTGGCGTGGAGAAGACAACACACCGACTCTTTCCGCAACCCAAATGTGTACTAGCACATATTTATTACAACCTCCAGCCCTAACTGCCGCTTCTGCGGTGCAAATGCTACTTTAGACCACATAATCTGGGACTGTAAAGCACATCCCCCACCTCCAGATCTCATGGCTGCTCCCTCACCTGACGCGTGGCTTTCAGTAAAGGTCAGCGACGACCGAGGCACTCAAGTCAAGGCTGTCGAATGGGCCTGTGCGGTACGATACCTACATGGTCTGGACCTCACTTACTGACCACGAATCTACTTTCTTTCAATAAAGTTTTTACTCACTCACTCACTGTTCACGGCAGTTTTAAATGAAGGTTCACTGCGATGGTTGGTAATACATATTTGCTCATTGCATTGCGTACTATTCTACCTCTCAATATTAAGGAAATTACGCACACTTCGCGTTTTCGTATTCCTTTTCGCCACTAGGGAACGCTTCGATCGCTGTGGTGACGTTACTGCAGAGAGGAGTAGGATGCGCGATGGAGGGCGAGGGGAGAGGCGGGAGGATGAAAGGCCACGTGAAGACCACTAGAGTTACTGCTTGTTACCACAGTGCCTTGAGGCGCTTAATGCAGCCATGGCCGGAAAGAAGAGAGGGCGAATGTCAGCGCTGGGACACCATTGATGCATAGTATCATGGGGGTGCCTGGCTAAACCGCAACATTTAAACACCGGGCACGTCACCCTAGCAGTGGGGATACAAATGACCACCGTCCAATTGGAGTGCCGACAAGCGCTCGTCGGCCAAATCAGTGCGGTCCTAAACTGAAGATTCCTACCACAAGCTCAGACAACACTTATTGTTTGGTCACTAAACGTTTTTCTTCCTCCTCCTCCTCCCGACAGGTGCCTGTTTCAAACACAGCCATCGGTGGGGTCTGTGAGACCCAGGTTGATCATCCCGAGCTCCCCTATAAGGATCCTATGAACTTTACTCAAAAACCTGTGGACAGATTGACTCCTGTCACGGTGGCCATGTGGTGATGACGTCACAAGTTTATTAATTTTAATTTCCTTATTTTACCCTCAAGGCCTGGGGCATTACAGTGGGGAGTGGTTGAATCAGATACAATACAGAAAAGATAACACGAAGCAGACAAATTAATGATCGACATAAACAATGGGGGCTAATGCAGTTCTAAAATGAGTAATGTCTACAATGCTGGCAATCGGTCCGTGAAGGTGGTTCCAGTCCGTGGATGTTCGAGGAATGAAGGAGTTGCTGCATGTTTTCGTCCTGAGTGGAGCAATTCCAACCTTGTGTGCGTGGTCCAGACGAGATGAGATGTACGAAGGCGAAGGGATGAGTGCGCTACGAATCATGGCACAAATAAGAAAAAAAATTATGGAATAAGCAAATTCCAGAAAATTTTCGACGAGACGCTAATGAAGGAAGGTTTAACATGCGTTTCATTGATGATATGCTAGCAGTACGATGGTAGTTATGCGGAATGAAACGAACGCAGTTATTCCGGACAAGCTCCAGGGCATAGGTTTGGTTAGCACAGCTAGGGTCCCAAATGGATGCAGGGTATTCTAGTTTGCTACGGATTAGTTTCTTGTACAGGAGAACTTTAATTGAGCTGAGGGCAGAAGAAAACTTACGGCGAAGATAAGCAAGCATGCGATTAGCATTGTTAATTATAGTGTTTATGTGAAGGGACCAAGTAAAATCAGAACTGATTTCGATGCCGAGATAACGATAGGAAGTGACGGATTCGAGCGCACTGTTAAAGTAATCGACACTAGGACTGCAGGAATTTCTAGAGACACGTAATGCTTTATATTTAGATGTATTAAGGTCCATTTTCCACAAGTCACACCAATTAGTAATAGCATCCATATCATGTTGCAAGGCATTAGTATCGTCCCAACTGCTAATTTCCCGAAAGACAACGCAATCATGAGCAAATAAATGAACGTTAGAGGATACACAGTCAGGTAGGTCATTAATGTATATTATGAAGAACAGAGGACCTAACACAGAGCCCTGAGGCACGCGAGAACCAACGGAACAAAATGAAGAGTTGCGACTGTTGACGTAACTTCCCTCGACCAATCAGAGAATTTCGTGGCATAGAAGGCAGAATTTTTTGTTGTGAGAAGAAAATGTGGATGTTATCGCATTAAAAGAAATCAGTGCATTACAAAATTCGATGAAAATGAAATTTATTACAAGTAATCAATTACCTGTAACACGTTATGTACAAGACTGCCCCCTGTGCTTTAAACTTCTGACAAAGGCTGTACACTGTGCTCCACTTTACAACCTCGCAATAATCTATTGATCTTTCACGTAGATGACATTCCTGGTGTTGTTCTGAAGCGCTGTACTTTTTCTCGTCGTTTGAGCTCGAACCTGCCACGGTTCTTCAGTGCTTAGAGCATTCATCTGCTGAACACGGTGACGCTGGAACAAACCATGGCCGCGCTGGTAGCCCTTTGATAGAAGCGAAATGCAAACCACGTCCGTTTGGGGTACGAAGTGAGCGCACGTTGAAGAACCCCAGGTGTCCGAAACCAATACTGAGCCCTCCACTACAGCTCCCTGTTTGATCTTACCTTCATTACGTTCTTCATCCCCTCCATAAAGGCACGATTGAGGTGTTGACCGTGAGACTGACAATACTGCACGTTTTATTTTTGCATAACGAATTTACTAATACAGCTATATATTTCCAGTTTTTTGCTGAACTTCAGACGACATCATTTAACTACTAAATTCGCCTCGACTGACCCCAGCGGCAGCCGCAGCGGAGGCCGGAGTCATCAACTGAAACCTCGCTGACGTCGAGGAAGCGTTGAACTTCGGCCCCAAGTCCTCGGCCGATGCTGCTGACCTCAGCCGCACAGGTACCCCCATGCCTGCCCGCAAGCGTCTTCCGTCGTCCCCGAGGAAAGATGACTTCGACGTCTGCCGCACCGCGGGGTCTTGGACGAGCGAGCAGCTGAGCCAGGTGCAGGCGTCCAAGCTCCTCCTAGACAAAGCCAAAATTTCGCTTCCATGCCACCACCACAGGGAAGGGGGCGGGGGTTTATGCGCGAGGAAGCATCTCTGTTTTGGATGTGGCGCCGCGACGCTGGAGAAGAAGTGCTCACCGGCTGCGGCTGGCGAAAAACTGCGTCGCTTCTGGTGGCGGCGGTGCCGGCGGAGTAGAGGGTCAAGCAGAAGGCGTCTCTTCCTCGACCATCCACGTGGCCGTCCGCACCTGAAGTCTGGGGTCGTCGTCTTTTACGGCCCGCAGCAAGTATTTGTTCACTGTAGTTTTAAATGAAGCTTCACTGCGATGGTATCAATTAACATTTGCTCATTACAAAGCGTACTATTCTACCTGTCAATATTAAGCAAATTACGCACACTTCGCCTTTCCGTTTTCCTCTTCGCCACTAGGGAACGCGTCGATCGCTGTGGTGTCATTACCGCAGAAAGGAGGAGGAATGCGACATAGAGAGCGAGCGGGGCGGGGGAGGGGGAGGGGATAAAAGGCAACTTGAGAACCACTGCAGTTACTCCTTGAGACGCTTCATGCAGCCATGGCCGGAAAGAAGAGAGGGCAAATGTCAGCGCTGAGCTGCATCCATGGTCCCCGAGCTGGGCGGCTATGTTCAAGAATGCACTCAGATGTGTCGCTAGAGGCTATTACCTCTCCGCAACTAGGGGCATGTCTTGTAGCATCAATACAGTCCGTATTCAAACACGCTTCCTCGGTTCTTGCTAAAAAATAATTTGTTCTATAATGCACGACTTATGTGTGTTGTACAGTATGTGTCATACTTAGAATATACTTAGAAGTAAGATGACAAAACGTGGCCGCCGCACTTCGCGAAGCGGTGCCGCCGAAAGCCGGCAACAATGTGAGTCACCAGACGTATGCAAGAAGAGAGCGGGCGGCCGTACTGACTGCGCATGCAATTTTGGCTGTGATTCTCGTCGCCTGTCGGAGGCATCGGTTTGCAAAGCGGCGGCTTCGGGCTAAGCATTGTAGCCTTTTTCGGACCCCCTCCCTTCTTCCATACCCATACCCCTCCAGCCGGCTCTGAGCAGTAATCACCGCAGAGGGAAGGAGCAAATAGAGCCGCACCCCACCTACCTTGATGCTACATTGGAGATTGAGAAGCCTATAGCGTTGGCACTGGAGCTCATGCATTATCTACGCTGACATACTTGCAGGCTTTTCGCGCGATAGGCTTGCTTGAATGCATCGATATAATTTATCTGCACACCCGAATCACGTAAACTTTTCCTGCAAACCTGACGCAGAGAAACGATGCCCGCAAGACGCGAAGGGTAAAACGGGTAAGTTTTGCACGGTCGCCGGTTGTAGCAGCGCGTCGCACGCTGTATCCAGCAGGGACAGCCCCTTTCTCATACCAGCGTTCATGAGCCACCGACGTCAGCGGGAGGCGCCACAACATACAAAGAGCAAATCGCTGAACATTAGCAGAATATCGGGGAAAACCGCGCCATTTTACCCCGTTACTCAGCACGGAACAAGTACGCGTCCTTCGCGAAGTTTAGACACTCTCCTCACCTCACTAATGCTCTGCAACCTCAGCTAACGTGACAAAGCTGTGCTGTCTGGAGATTGGGGTAGATTCAAAGCACAGTCTATACTCATGTAACACTGCCATTATCTCTCCTTATTTTCCTTACCCTTCCCCTATTTCCTTGAACATTTGGCTTCGTTCTTTTTAACTGGGCATCAGTGCTGCTGCTGTTGGTCTCTTTTCGTTGTCCTTCTCAATAAGTTAGTGGCACGCACCCACTGCGGGGAATTGATCAGGACACAGGCGGTCACTGACAGATACTTAAAAATGTTTTTGAAATAAGCAACAAAAAAATACTGCAGGTTCGATGATTGAAATTGAGAACAATTCAGAAAGTGTGCGATTGTTGACTGAAACTGGGAACTCAACCTACGAGGTGGTGTGGTCGAAAAGAACCACGGTGCTGTAAATTTCACGAAGCCTGACAACATGCAGGGCGTGTGTTTTCCCGTTAGAACATGCTAATAGCCTCCATGGCCGTCTTCTGTCTACTCTTCTCCTACTGCCTGTATTTTTGCTCTCCTGACTGTCACTCTAGTCACCTTTTATTTTCACCGGCCACAGTTTACGTGATCGATCGTAGGCAGTTTCTACAATTCCCTTTTCCTCCTCCTTTTGTAAGTAAAATCACTGCTACCAGCGCCACATTTCCTACTGCTAAACAATGGGCGAAAGCGAAGCGCGGGGGAGCAGTGAGCTACAGCCCGTCATCAACGCGGAAAGAGTTTCGAAGGCCGCGCAGTGTAGTTAGGAGCTCCAGGAAGAAATGGCTTCACATTTACGGCAGTGTTACGCGAAATTCTGCAACAGCTGGCGTTCAACTCGATCGCGAAGTCCAATCTGCTTTCTTATGTTTCGATATGCTACATTTCAATCCCTGTCTATAAAACATGCCTGGCCTAGAGGGTTAAATAAATAAATGAATAAATAAATAAATAAGTAAAGATATTCACAGGATACAATAAATGACAGCGTCTCTCATATCTAGACAAAGAGCTATAGATATTACTAAAATTTACAGCGCCCCTGCTCTCATTCTCCTAATCAGAAGCAGTTCCGCGGTCCAGCCGCTGGCAAGCATTAGCCACTTGTGTCGAGACGCCAACTGGGCAGGTTCATTCCAGCCAGGCGAATACCGGCACATGCACGAGACGCGTCCCAGGCGCCGCGAGCCTCACGCGAGCGCCAATCCAAGCAAGTGCCTCCAAGCCGCCAGCCTGGCTAATGCATGTGGCTATTGCTTACAACATCTCTCCTGAAAGAAAAGC